>NC_091950.1:243327004-243683254 GCF_031021105.1 Erythrolamprus reginae
GGGGAACAATGTGAATAGTTTATGGAACCTGCCATCAAGTCATTTTGGTGTCCAGTCTTTAATACTTAAAACATGGCTCAAGACCATAGTTCCCTCTAAGCTGAGCAGTGAGCAATCGCTCACTTAAAAATCATCATCAACTCAGAGTTTTCCAAACCTGCCCAGAAGCCGAGAGGGAAAGAGTGAGAGGGAAGGAGAGAGAGAGGAAGAGAGGAAGAGAGAGAAACAGATAGAAAAAAGAGAGGAAGGAAAAGAGAAAGAAAAAGAATGGGAGTAAGGAAGAGAGAAAGAAAATCAAAATCTAGTTTGAAACTAGCTCAACTATTTAAGTGGCATTTTGATATTGATAGAGTTGCCCTATTATGAGCTCACTGTTATAGACACACAGTACAGTATTTTATTTTGAAATTCTCTGAGGCAAACAGGGTGGGTTTTTTATTTATTGGTTTGTTTGTTTGTTTGTTTGTTTGTTTGTTTATTTGTTTATTTGTTTATTTGTTTATTTGTTTATTTGTTTATTTGTTTATTTGTTTATTTGTTTATTTGTTTATTTGTTTATTTGTTTATTTGTTTATTTGTTTATTTGTTTATTTGTTTATTTGTTTATTTGTTTATTTGTTTATTTGTTTATTTGTTTATTTGTTTATTTGTTTATTTGTTTATTTGTTTATTTGTTTATTTGTTTATTTGTTTAATATTTCTGTGCCGCCCAGTCCCGAAGAGACTGCCGCTCAGACATTATACTTTTCTGCCCACCCCCCAAAAAAATTAGAGGTGCCATAGCTCAAGACTAAATCATTTTCTTCTGTGAATCAAAGACATATCTTTTAAAAAGAAGAGTGATAAGAACTGGATGGGCAGAGTCCACCTTGTTACTTTCATCCTCTTTTGCTGAATCTCCCTTCCCTGCCTTGGACTTCTTCTTAGAAATGGCAGTCAGAAGTTCCTTTGTTTCTGGCTTCACTCCATCCAAAATGCAGACTTTAAATTTTCCACTTTGTCCACAGCCTCCTTCTATTACACCTTGTTCTCCTGTAGATAGCTTGACCTTCAAACCCACAAACATTTGGATGTTTGTTTCTTTTTTAAATAATGAACGACCAATCACACTATAATCATCACATAGCTGGCTGGAGAATTCTGGGAGTCGAAGTCCACAAGTCCTAAAGTTGCCAAGTTTGGGGACCTTTGCTTTGGAGCCTTGGGAAGGCGAAAAATGGGCCTACCAGGCCCACCAGAAGTTGGGAAACAGACTCTTTCCAGTATCCAGAGGGCCTCTGGGGGGGGCCGGGGAGACCATTTTTGCCCTCCCCAGACATTGAATTATGGGTGTGGGCACTTGTGCGTGCATGATAGTGCAGGCACACATGCTTTTGGCACCTGAGGAAAAAAAGATTTGCCATCACTGTCTTAGGCCATTTTGACCACAAATACAAACTAAAAAACAAACCAGATACATTCTATTGCATATTCTAAAGAAAATATGATCTCTCTTATTGTTTTTCTAGGCTGGGTAGAAAGTCTAAGTCTGCTAATGCTGAAGTAATGTAAGGGGAACCCTGGAGCCAAGGCGCTAAGCTGCTGCTTGAGAGGACGTTGGCACGGTAGCTTGCTAGCTTGTGCTCCAGGTGCTGGGAGCCATCAGGATTATTCTATCTTATTTTCAGCGTCTCCATCTCTAATATGGGAATGAGACATGACTCCCTCTCTTGGGTGGGGATCAGGCATTTATTCATGTGTAAAGCAGTTGGAAAGGTTCACATCAAAAGTGGCTCTTCAAATACAAAATACCCATCTTCTGTTAGCTATTAGTCACTTATAATTCCGGCTTTTCCAGAGAATTGCACAGTGTTCTTCTTGCATGAAACCTGAAAAGAGAACAATAAATGAAGTTGATAGCTTCACCCTAACAGGAGATGCTTTCAAAGATTGAAGAGGGAAAAGTTTACTAAGCAGTGTTTGGATTCCGATGGGTGACAAAGACAAGGAATTGGTATGGTGAATCAGTTACTTGGCTGATAAGGAACAGAAACATTTAAAAAAAATCCCCACCCCTTTTTACTTTGCACCTATTGTAACTCACATATTTACAAATAGTATCTTCTCTTCTATCAGGACTATCTTGGGACTGCACATACTGTAGTAGAAAGGACTAATAGGGGGAAATAGTAAAGGAAGAGAAACCTCATAAAGATGCTTTTAGAATTCAGAATAGGAAGTGGCAAATTTAAGGGGATGGTTTTGGAAGTATGAGGTTGCATTACGCACAGCATGAGCAAACTTTCTCGAATTAAAAGGCACAGTTTACAGACACCACTGCAATGAGCAATCCTGTAAAAAAAATTAGAAAGATGATTTAACTGATAAGAGAAACCATTTACCTTTAGACCTAAAACAAACAAAAAAAAGGGTTACACAGGCTTAAAGAGAAAACATTTCTGTGCAAGAATTCAACAAATTTTCCTTCAAATTCAAAACTGTTTCTGTTACCTGTTTAATCCTTTTCATGGATTCCCAAGCTGAGTATTACAGTCTTTTCTGTTTGAACTGTTGCTGTGTTCATTAAAATTCCATTTTGGGGATGTGTGATTTATTGCTATCATACTTAACAATATTTTCACCACATGCTATTGTCCTAAATTATGCATTTAAAGAAGAACCACCTTTCCAAACATAGCAGACTCCTGGTTCTGTTTTACCTACTACCTACTACAAAGTTCCAATGCATTTTCTTAGTTGTGTATCAGACTGCCAAGTATATCTGTAAGGTGATCCTGTGTCTTCATAGAACATCTGAAAGAAGATTTCATAACCACTAGATTAGCATGACTACTGCAATCTGCTCAAAATATGCTCGCTAATTGGCCCTTCTTCTAGGAAAAGGTGAGTTACCGATTTCTTAAATTAACTGCATTACCTGCCAATTACCTTCTGGCTCAATTTAAGATGCCTCATAAACCTTAACCCTTTACCTTGTGACAACTTGTCTTATTTTTCATTCACTGAATGAAACATTATTTCAAATTCATATATCGCAGATACTGTGCCAACATCTCTTTGAGTAGAGATGCCAGAGTTATGTTTTTGTTTTATTAATATGGGGTTTTTTTTACAATTGAGCCAATTTTCAGTATTTTCAGTGCTTTTTCAATTTTCAATTTATCTGATTAGTGTCATTTTGGAATTAATCTGGAAAAGATACTTTAGAGCACAATGGGGCCTGAATGTAGAAGCTGTTTGCATATAAATCAAAGTAGCACCTTTTTCAAACTATGCAATTCTAACCTTGCAATTTTCAAAAAAGACAGCTGCTTTAAAATGTTACAGATATCCTCTATATTTGTGCTATAATAATGTTGCACATTATTTGCAAAATGCTACATGATCAATATTTAGAAGTGAGATTACGTGGAATTGCTATACAGCATTTGGAAGTGGGATAAAAATCATATAGCAGAAAACAGTGACAAACAACTTTAGTACAAAAATCAAGGAAACTACATCAACCAATGCATGGAGTCACCAAACTCCTTCTCCTTCTCCTCCTCTCCTTCCTCTCTGTATTTTAAAAGAATAACCCTTGAAATATTACCTTGCCTAATTATGTTGGCAGCCATTCTTCAAGGCTTCTATAGAGATCTTTTCATGGAAAAATGAATGTGATCATCAAACCACCTTTGCAGATAAAATGGCATTGAGCTAGGCAGACATCATGAAGGGATAAAATCAGACATATCATCTCAGCTTCTGCTATTATAAAGTGGTTGAGTTTGTGAAGTTTTCATATTTCATTTCTTTCTTTAAAAAGCAAACCGTTTAGAATTCACATTTATTTCAGTCATGGAAATTAGTTTAGTAATTAGTCTATAGCATTGAGCATGGGGTTGGACCCGATGACCCTGAAGGTCCCTTCCAACTCTATGATTCTATATACCATATTTTTCGGTGTATGATGCATCCTTTTCCTCCCTAAAAGAGGCTGATAATTAGGGTGCGTCTTATACTCTGAATGTAGCTTTTTTCTTTCTTTTTTTCAGCCCTAACTAGCTACTAAGGATCTTCCCAGCTTTTACCTTGCAGGCTCTTTCATTGTATCTCTCTGCTAAGAATGTTTTCCAAGCCCTAAGCCTTTGCAGTTTTTTTCATTACTCTAACTAGCTCTGAGTAAGTTTCTTCCCAGCTCTAACCAGGTGCTAACAATGTTCCCAGTTCTTACCAACTTGCAAGCTCTTTCATTGTTTCTCTCTGCCAAGAATGTTTTCCAAGCCCTAAGTCTTTGCAGAGTTTTTTCCATTGCTCTATTTGCTCAGACTGTTTCTTTCTAGGTGCTAACGATGTTCTCAGCTCTTACTGGCTTGCAAGCTCTTTCATTGTTACTCTCTCAAAATAAAATTTGTTTTAAGCCCTTAAGCAGAGGATAAAATAATGTGCTGAAGCTGACCAGACTAAGGATGCTAGCCAGATGAATACCTGGTAAGCAGATTCTTTTCCCTATTTTCCTCCCCAAAAACTAAGGTGCGTCTTATATTCCGGTGCATCTTATACTGCGAAAAATGTGGACAGGGAAAGAGAGTGGGGGTGAGAGTAGAGAGAGGGGGAGGGAGAATGAGAGAATGAGAGAGAATGAGAAACAAAACACATGGCCTCAAAACACAAACTTCACCCCTTAAGCACTTGCATGACATGTCATGACATGACAGGATGCAAGAATAAAATGGTGGAACTTGCATTACATTGTGATGCATATTTTATGCAAGTTTGTAATCATCAGAGTTAAGATTGGATACCTATGCCACCTACACTTAATACTGCAAATCAGTCCAGAACTAAGTTTTTGGCTATTACATTGTTAAGGAAAATACTTTTTTCTATATACATAGACACACACACCTAATGATTCGTGCATTGCTTGTCCTTGGCATGAATGCTTGGATCTGGAGCATGAAAACTCTATTTTTGACACTATATCAAGAATAAGTCAAACAATATTGGCATACTGTAGTGAAAGTGAAAGTGTTTCTCTTTGGGTAATGCTTTCTCATCCTAAATTCCAAAGCCCTTTTATCTTGGAGGAAGACAGCTGTGGCTTCTCCACTAATGGGACACGAAAGAAGATGTATCCCTGAAACCATTCACCTGCAAGTAAGGCATTGAGAGGTAATAAAGCTTAGCGAGAAAACAGGGAGGTGAATTTTTGAAATAATGGACTGTAGGTTTGATTTGATTCCAACTCTTTATAAACCAGCAACTATCTGGGGAGTAGGTAGGGTACCAGTAAAACAGGATGGAGTAAAGAGGTGTGTGACATGCTTTGGTAAGTACTGATTCAGCACTTTGGTCTCCAAGGGTTTTGTTGAGCTACTTGTGAAGATGAGCTACTTGTGAAGTTCTAGCGCAATATGCAGTTCAGGCTATTTCCTTAAGGCTTCAAGGGAGATGGCAGCAACACTTCAATTTCTGCTTCCCTTGCAGAAGAAATTTGGCTAAGCACCTGGTTGCGGTATCCGAGCATGATTCGACTGCATTTGATGGAGCAGTGCCCATTTTCCGATAAGGATCTAGCCCACTGTCTCACCTGTTATGAAAGACTAAAGCCTATAAAAGGGTTGTGTAATGATTTAATGTAGTCGGTTTGCCTGGTGTTATTTCTTCTGCCAATTAGGATTCCCAAAGTGTATGGTAGTGATTTAAAGGAATACGCTAGGCTGGTTTAGCTAATCACTGCCATGTTTGGGTTTTCTTTTGCTTCTAGTGATTGTCTGCGGTTTGGCCGGCTAAGAGATCTCTCTCTCTCTCTGGAAGGTGAAGAAATATATCTTCTTACATCATCCTTCCATGAATTACTTATTTAAGATAGTTCAGTTCTTTTTCTTTGCTGTGGGTAAACCAATGAAATGGAGAGCTGGGCGCAGCATTTTGAGGGCCATTGGCATCATTATGAACATCCCCACATTCTTAAGAGGCTTCACTGAATAGGTAAGACACTATCCTTTATCAGAACAGTTGATCTATTGACCCCATGATCAAGTCTGCCTGGATCATGTGATCAAAGGCAAAAATTCATGTTTTTGCCTTTGAAAAATCAGGATCCTATTTCTCTCTCTTATTCACAGGGAAAGTGAGAATTTATTTTAAGTTTCAGCTTATTTTATTAATGGCAACCATCAATGAATTGTAGGACCTACAGACATTGCTCGTGCTCGTAGACAACTATTTACCATTTTGAAGCCTTCCTAGATGCCTACACTTGCAATCATGGACCAATCTGAATAGAGAAACCCAGGAAGGATAATACTAGCTGGAGATAAAATTGCACAATAACTATTCAGACAGACATCCTTTGACTACTTGATAATTACGCAAACACAAGAAATACATTTCTCTAGTAACTTCTCTCTCTCCAAACTGAATTAAAATTTCAACTTTCCCCCCCTACTCACTATTACCTCTGAAATACCAGCAAGATTATTGAGAGTGGAAAGAAAAGAGATATTTATTGTTAAAGTTATTTAAGATTGAGCTGGAAAATGTCTCCTCCAACTGTTGAATGAGCTATGCTTTCATAGGCCAGTCCAAACTGTGTACATGTAGTCAGAAGTGAAGAAGCTTCCTGGATGAAAAGCAAAAGATCTTCAGTAAAAGCAAAGTCCAGTTGCCTTTTGGGACAACCATGGCCTGGATGACTGAGAATCTCCATAGATATGCACGTCCTATTCTTTTACACAGTCAATTGTTGAATTATCTTTGAGAAATGTTTATTGTAATGCAGGTTTTTATTAAGATTATAAAACTCTGAGTTTGGTTGTTGACCTGTCTGCAAGATTACTATATAGAATTGTCACTGAATAGACATCTAAAACCTTTTTTAAAAAAGGATAAAGAGCCTGCAAAGACAACCTTTGGGAGCACTGGCTCATGAAATTGGTAATGGATTTAACTAAATAAACGAGATATCACACAGGTGTTGGAGACTCAACAGGGAGTATAACATTGCCTTAAGTGAAAATGTTAACTTCTAACCCGAATTAATGAGGCTGGTAATAAAGACCTACCATGCATATATGTGATTTAGTTCTTACAAGATTTAAAATAATTAACATCAAAGCTATATTTGAGGCTACTAAATTCAGTAATCAAACATTACCATAATGCACACACCACACTGAATTAGGAAACTCAGCAAAGTTGAAACTAAAAGCCTCTCGAATGGTTTATGGAACACATATCTGCAGGAGAACATCTTGGGTTCTATCTCATTTGTTATCCTTCTCTTAAAAAAAAATTCGGAGAATGTACTTCCAAGCCAAATCCACCAATTCCATGCTGATGTCAGTCAGCAAGAGTGCATAGCATCCCTATTTCTGTAACCATATATGGGCCCAGACATCAACTTGGAACAGGAAGCCATGGTATTTTATGGGTGAGAGTCGTAACTTCCAGCACTGGTTGTTCCCAAGGGACACAATCCCACCACAGCTCTCTGTTTCACAAGATGTAGGAAAGGATATGATGCCTGCATCCAATCCATGTATGGCTTTCAGACTGATGTAGATACTCATCAATGTCACTCACCATCTTAGACATCTACCATTGAAAGTACGGTAGTTCTTTTTTCTCAATGTAGCTCATTTTCACATTTGCTCAAATGTTTCTTCTGTCCAGGAACTTTGCAGATGTCATTTGGAAACCAACTCCACTTTCTACGCTGAGGAACAGAACAGATCTATGAGCTGTTTTTCATTTCCATTTTTGTTTTGAGGGTTTCTTTTTCTTTCTTTCTTTTCTTTTTGCAAAGTTACCTTACATTCTCAGCTTATCTCCTAAACCCAGGAAACCCCCAAAGAATATAGTAAGAGACAGTTGTCATCGAGCCCAGTCAAGACATCATATTCTATCAAGAATCTTTTTTTAAAAAAATTGCCCTGTCTTCTTTCCTTTTTGTCTCATCTCTCCTTTGAGTACAGATAGTCCTTGACTTACAATCATCTGTTTAGAGACCTTTCAATGTTACAATGGCATTTTTAAAAAGTGGCATGACTGTTTTTTACAGGACTTTTGCATGTCACATGTTCAAATTTCAGACAGTTGGCAACTGCCATGTATTTAGGGTGATTGAAATGCCCCGTGGTATTGTGATCACCTTTTCTGACCTTCTGACAAGCAAAGTCAGTGGGAAATCCAGATTCACTTACTAAGTCACTTAGTAACTTAGTCATGTTACTAACTTAACAACTACAGCGATTCTCTTAACAACGTCAGTGGCAAGAAAGGTAAAAACACAGAGCAAAAACTCCCTCAGCAACTGTCTTGCTTAGCAATGACAACTTTGGAGCTTAATTGTGGTTTTAAGTCAAGGACTGCTTTGTTGTTGAATGTGGGTGTGGTACATGTGGTCTTACATTCACCTCCCTGACCACCATTTGAGAATTGAACTGTGTCTTGTGGAGATGGGCAAATGGAAGGAATTCCACCTGCCTCAATCAATGCCAATGGAGCAGTTGAATTGCTTGAACCCAATAGTAGGTCACCATCCCTGATCTAGTCATTCAGAAGGAAGAGTTGCTAACTAGAGGAAACAAATAACAGCAAATCCTGTTTCTAAGCTGATAGCTGGCAGCCACTCTCTCTTTGTAAATTGGTGGCCATCCTAATCCTGGTCTCCACCCCATCATATTTCTGTGGAGATTCATCTCCACTGATGTCTTGTAATGCAAAGAACCTTTCTCAGAGTGTTTAAATTGTTGCCCAATGTTTTGGGGTTTCTTTGCAACCAAAAGCCTCTTAGAAAAATGTTAAATTGAATGTGTTAATTGTTAAATATGCGCTGAGGTAAATATAAATAGTTGAATGGTTGGAGCGTTCTGATTGGCTAAGAGTTTGACAGTAGGATTTTAGTGGGGAAAATAAAGTATAAAAAGAGCGCACTGCCACTGTTTATTCCAGTCGCGTTCTTACTTGAAGTCACTTACAAAAAGAATTTTCCTGTCCTTTACAAATAAAAAGAGCTTAAAGAACCGTCTGTCTCAGTATTTTTCATTAATCTCAACAGTATTTGCAACATACAATATAATGAGGAAGGATAAACACTGGCAATCAGCTCCTATCGAAAGCACTGACTGGGTTTCTCCCATCTCATTCTGTTACATGCTGCAGACACTGTACGATTTTATAAAAGTCACACAAGCTTTGCAGGTAAACAGGAAACAGCCTGACATGGAATACTTGATTCTTGACCATGAGCATGGCCTAGTGACCCAGACACAAAACCTTACCAGACGAGGACTTCCTTCCGTCTGTCATTGTTCTGATGTCGTAATGTTTGTCATGCTGAATCATAACTGCACAAATATGACACATGTGTGTCTCATCAATCAGTAATTGGCCTCTTGCTGGCTTGAATTGGAATATGTGAGCTATTTCCCTGGAAAGCTTTTAGTGAAAGGATATGCCTTCTTTGTCATAGCTGGTTTGTGGTGAGAGTTTCCTGCAAGTAACTCATCACCTGAAGTCACAGAGATGGGAATAAATACATGAATTTATCTTTTATCTTATGGTGAAGCAAACGCTGCTCTGCTTCCTTATTTGTTAATATGAGATCATCTAAGACACAGAGTGACTTTTAGCAAGCTTCCCTGTCCTGGTGTTTCAGCGCAGCCCCGAAAATTCCCAGCTATTTTGCAAGATTAGCAAAGAATTCTGAGAGATGCCATTGCTAAAAAAATCTGGGTGACATCAGCTTCTGGCAGACTTGCTTTACAATCATGGCAAATAAGTGTGTAGTTCTTCTGAGATATGCAGAATGCAGCTGCGAGAGCAATCATGGGCTTCTCCAAATATGCCCATGTTACACCAACACTCCGCAGTCTGCATTGGTTGCCGATCAATTTCCGGTCACAATTCAAAGTGTTGGTTATGACCTATAAAGCCCTTCATGGCATCGGACCAGAATATCTCCGGGACCGCCTTCTGCCGCACGAATCCCATATGCAAGTGGTTCATCCCAATATCAAGTACAACGGTACCTCTACCTAAGAACTTAATTCGTTCCGCGACCAGGTTCTTAAGTAGAAAAGGAGCAATTTTTCCCATAGGAATCAATGTAAAAGCAAATAATGCGTGCAAACCCATTGGGGGGGGATTCCAGTTTTTCCCCTTCTGCGCATGAGTCGCCATCCTGTTTTCATTTTTAAAAAATATTTATTTGAAATTTTTTAGCACTACACATGCATACGCTCACCTCACCCATGCACACCCGTGAGGCGCAGCCACACAGCAAGGGAGGAAGTGGATCTGCACAAGGTAAGCTAGAACCTGCACAAGGTAAGCTATGACCTATAAAGCCCTTCATGGCATTGGGCCAGAATATCTCCGGGACTGCCTTCCGCCGCACAAATCCCAGTGACCGGTTAGGTCCCACAGAGTTGGCCTTCTCCGGGTCCCGTCGACTAAACAATGTCGTTTGGCGGGACCCAGGAGAAGAGCCTTCTCTGTGCCCCGAACCTCTGGAACCAGCTCCCCCCCCCCGGAGATCAAAACTGCCCCCACCCTCCTTGCCTTTCGTAAAGTTCTTAAGATCCATCTCTGCCGTCAGGCATGGGGGAACTGAGACATCTCCCCCGGGCCTATACAGTTTATACATGGTATGTTTGTGTGTATGCTTGCTTTTAATAATGGGGTTTTTAGTGTTTTTTAAATTATTAGATTTGTTCTTACATTGTCTTTGTTATTGTTGTGAGCCACCCCTAGTCTACGGAGAGGGGCGGCATACAAATCTAATAAATAAATAAGTAAGTAAGTAAGTAAGTCAGTAAGTCAGTCAGTCAGTCAGTCAGTCAGTCAGTCAGTCAGTCAGTCAGTCAGTCATTCGGCTGTATATGGGTCCCTCAAATTTCTTCTATATCTCAATCTACTGCCAGAATGAATTGGCAGACCATCAAGCCTATCAGAACAGCTGGGCATCTGCGATTTTTGAAGTGTTATTTTCATTGAGAATCATATGGCCATTCCATTGTTTCTAACAATGCCACTACTCTGAATGAAATACACAGAAGTCCTTTAGAGAACCCTGATTGGCTAGTGTTGCAGGAGGTGGAGTCAACTACTACAACATTTTCCAATGTATGTTGGTGAATGAAAGGGAGAGTGTCAGGTGATTAATGAAGATAATTTCTTCTAGGAAAGGATTATTGCTGGAGAGTGCCATCAAATTGCATCAAAACCAGGAATGGGTTACTCCTGGTTTGGCCCAGTTCGGCAAACCAGTAGTGCTGGCAGGAGGCTCCATCCACCCACCTGGGATATTTCTGCAAGGGGTGGGTTCTGACTTACCTCACTGCCAGTTCGCTTCGTCATGCACTGTATGGGCATGCACACATGCGCAGTGTTAAACACCCAGCTTCAGTACATGCGCAGAAGCAAAAAAACAGCTTCTGCGCATGCACAGAAGTGAAAAACAAGATGGTGCCATAGGCCATAAGAGAGCCGGTTCAGCGGCTTGCCCATCTAGCCATTACTGCTGGCTTGGCAAGTGGAGGAAAATTCCCACTACCGGTTCTGTAGAACTGGTCTGACCCGGCAGGAGCCTACCTCTGGCTTCTGCAAAGGCGCAAAGGCTTCGTGTGCAGAAGTGTCGTCTATGTGAACGCACACACACGCAGGCACAAGTGAACTGGTAGTGACAGGATTTAGAAGCCTGCTATTGATCAAAACTATATGTGTTGCGTAGTGCTCTCAAAGAAAAGACTATGTCAGAGTAATATCAGGAGACAGCATTGCTCTCTATCAGTAACTTGCAGGAGTGTGCCATGAACCTGAGCATCAAATGCAATCAGAATAGAACTGGAAGGCACTTTGCAGGTCTTTTAGTCCAGCCTCCTGTTCAAGCAGGCGATCCTATGCCATTTCAGACAAGGGACTGGCCAGTGTCTTCTAAAAAAAAACTTCAGGTGATAAAACACCTATAATTTCTGAAGGCAAGCTGTTCCACTGATTAATTGTCCTCACTATTAGCAAGTTTCTCCTTAATTGTGGGTTGTTTCTCTCCTTGCTTATTTTATTTATTTTTATTTATTAAATTTGTATGCCACCCAACTCCCTGGGGAATCTGGGCAGCTCACAACCAAAAATATAAAACATACAGTGTACAGTGGTCCCTTGACTTTCGCGGGTCCGACTTTCATGAAAAGGCTATACCATGGGTTTTCAAAAAATATTAATAAAAAAATACTCCGCTGGGTTTTTTGAACATTTGAACATTTTCCTGCAGCTGCCTGATGTACAATATTGTGCGTTTTAACTCTCCTCCTCCCCACCCCATCCCTGTCGTCCTGCTTCTTTAAATAAAAGCTCCGCTTCCGCCCCAGCCTCCCAATGCCTCCCCTTTAATTTTTGGAGCGTTAGTATGCTCCACTTGAAGCCGAGCCTTACTGCCACCCACCTCTTCTTCCCCCACCCACTTAAGCCGTCTCCCTTAGTGGTAGCACGTGCATGCACAGGATTCAGCTTTTGCGCATGTGCAGAAGCGAAAAGAACCCAGAAATGGGCAAAGAGATAAGTGCCCACTCATCACTGCCTGCTGCCATTTGCCCCACTACCACCCACTTGTCGCCGTTCGCCTCTGTTTGCCCCGCTCGCCTCTCACTCTCGGGGTGAACGGCAGCAGCACGGCCAGTGGGGGGGAGCTGGCATGAGCAACGGGGGAAGGCAGCATTCATGGCAGGGGAAGGAAGGGCTCATGGTGGGAGAAGGAATTGTGGAGGGAAGGCAGTACTCATGGTGGGGCAGGGCAGGCGTAGGTCCAGGGAAGCGCCGGTTGTGCATGCATACGTGTGCACGCCCAGTGGCATCACTGGAGCTAGCCTACACACTACCTTGCTGCCACCGGAACCGTGTCCCCCACTGTTTAGGATTGGGTCCACCCCTGGGTGGAAGATGGTCTCAAAGATAGTCTGGTCCTAAGCCATGTAAGGCTTTAAAGGTAACAACCAACACCTTGAATTGTGCCCAGAGACCAATTGGGACCCATTGCAGTCCACAGAGAATTGAAGTAATGTGGGTGTACCTAGGTGCATCTACAATAGCTCATGCAGCTGCATTCTGGACCAGCTGTAATCTCCGAAAGCTCTTCAGGAGTAGCCCCATGTTTTAGTTTCCATCCATCATTTCTTGTCTTGCCTTCTGCTGCTTTGGAAAATAAGTTAACCTCCTCTTCTTTCTGGCAGCCCTTCAAATACTGGAATACTGCTATCATGTCTCCTCGGTCTTTCTTTTCTCTAGACTAGCCATACCTCTTTGCTACCTCTTTGCCCTGGTCTGAGTTTAAAGGACCTACAAGTGGGCTGGGAAGGGGCACCACATATCTCATCTCCTTCATCCCTAGATGAGGACCATTCCAGAGCAAAGGAAAAATAAAGCTGGTGGAAAAGAAGAATTGGGATCATCCCATGCTTGGCTGAAGGAACAGCTACTCATCAACCCACGGAAGTCATAACTAGGGAAGAAACTCCAGCAACTCATTGCTGTCAGTGCAGGAACAGCATGGGGCAGCATGGGAGAAATTTTGGCTTACTTAGCTTGCCCTGAGTAGCCTTTTCCTTTGAGATGGGTTGATTCCTGGTTGGATTTAAGGCAAGATATTCAAAAAGTTTCATTTCCGGAAAGCCAATTATGGAGTGGGGAAATGTCTCTGAAGGCAACCTGACCCTCATCTTATCTAAAGGGGCAACGAGAAATAACGCAGTGCACTGCAACTTTGGAGTTTAAGAACATGAATCACCTTTATCCAAAGAATCGAGATCCCACAGAAATTTTGAGAGTGTCTTATGGGTACTCTCGCAAAATGATTGCTATGGTTGATGTGGCCAGCCACAAAATACTCACTGGGCAAATGGCAAGAAAAGCAGTGAGTAATTCTTAAGGCAGGTTGATTTATAGTACACTACTTTCCCATCCTGGTTTTTTTTTAATTAAATACTAAAAAATAAAAAGATAGTATGGAAGAAATGTGGCATGCACCTAAGCAAGGTCAAAAATTGCAGTTCTGACTGTACAACTGAAATCCTGCCCCAAAGCCTTTATAGACCAAAAAGTTGTGCTTTCTACTACATTGTCATGACTACATTTGTAGTTTTAACCCTCCTGTCATATACACCTTGGCATCTCTTGACATCACTTTGTGAGCCAGGGTTTAGATTGCTCCAGGTTTTAGTCTCTCCTTAACAGTGGTGGGTTCCTACCAGTTCAGCCCAATTCAGGCAAACTGGTAGTAGTGGTGGTGGAAGGCTCTGCCCACCCAGTAGAACATCATCACAGAGCTTCTGTCTATGTGTAGAAGGGTCACAAATACACACTCTCATTCCCAAACTGGTAGCAAAAGTAAGTGAAACCCACCACTGCTCCTTAGCTATGAAACTCCAGTGTCTAATTCTAGGCAATTACTATTTCTCTGCCCAACCTCCTTTACAGGACTGTTCTGGGGTCATAGTTGGAGGAGAGAGTGCCATGTATAAACTTTGAACATTTAGAAGAAAGCCAGGATATAAAATTAATAAACATTATAAAATTAATGTTAGAAATTTTATAATAGCAATAGCAATAGCATTTAGCCTTATATACCTCCTCATAGTGCTTTTACAGCCCTCTCTAAGCGGTTTACAGAATCAGCCTATTGCCCCCAACAATCTGGGTCTTCATTTTACCTACCTCAGAAGGTTGGAAGGCTGAGTCAACTTTGAGTTGGTGGTGAGATTTGAACTGCTGACCTACAGCTAACAGTTAGCTGAAGTAGCCTGAAGTGTTGCACTCTAACCACTACGGC
Organism: Erythrolamprus reginae; assembly: GCF_031021105.1. NCBI lineage: Eukaryota > Metazoa > Chordata > Lepidosauria > Squamata > Dipsadidae > Erythrolamprus > Erythrolamprus reginae. The sequence goes on from NC_091950.1 coordinate 243,341,820, forward strand.
ACTCCAGCTCTTATAAAGAATGGCTGCATGGTTTCTGGAGGTACTTTAGGTCTTTTATCAAGCGCAGCCAACAATCTAGCTGTAATTAATCCCCAATATGTTGGTTGAAGTGTATCAGTTGTAAGATAGTTGGGGGGAAAGTCTACCAGAAGCACCACCATATTAGATAGAAACACAGAAGACTGACAGCAGAAAAAGACCTCATGGTCTATCTAGTCTGCCCTTATACAATTTTTTGTATTTTATCTTAGGATGGATCTATGTTTATCCCAGGCATTTAATTTGGAAAGGAGATGGTTCCAAGGTAGATTGCTCTAGATCAGTGATGGTGAACCTTTTTTTTCTCGGCTGCCATTACCACTCATGCATGAGTGTCCACACCCATAATTCAATGCCAGGGGAGGGGGAAAACAGCTTCCCCCGCTCCACAGAGACACTCTGGAGGCTGGAAACAGCCTGTTTCCCAACTTCTGATGGGCCCAGTAGGCCGTGTTTTGCGCTCCCCAGCTCCAAAGGCTTCCCTGGAGCAGGGGGAGGATAAAAATGCCCTCCCCCATCCCCTCGGAGACTCTCTGGAAGCCAAAAATGGCTTCCCAGAGCCGCTGTGCAAGCCAAAAAGCAGCTGGCTGGCACACACATGTATGTTGGAGATGAGCTAGGGCAACAGCTCACGTGCCAGCAGATATGGCTCCACGTGCCACCTGTGGCACCCATGTCATAGGTTCGCCATCACTGCTCTAGATGTTGCTAAATGCACAGACCTTTGTCCTGTTCTCCTCAGGTAAAACTATGAGTATTTTTGTTTTGGTCCTACTTAAGTTTTTAATACATTGGGGTAGTAGCATCATATGCAAAATAAATAAATAACATGGAGGTAGCTGTATAGGAAGCTACATTCCTAGCCAAAAGTTCTTTGGCAGGTTAGCTTCAAAATGTTATTTCGAAAGCAAAAGGCTTGAAGAATAAGGCTAAACAAAGCAATTACATTGGCATTTTGCCTTGTGATTTTGCAAAATGGGGATTGGAAAAGACTGTTCAGCTATAGGGAACTTTCCTCAGCAGGGCCAGAAAGGTACCCTTGCTGGGTGAAGCCAGTGCTTGCTTGCATGACTTGCTTGGTTCAATCCAGAGGTGGGTTCCAGTTATTTTTGCTACTGTTGCGCTTGCTCTGCCACGCGCATGTGTATCCCCTTGCACAATTTTACTGCCCTCATGCTCAGACTGACATTTCAGCCCGAAACACAGCTGAGGAACCATAATATTCCAAGCAGATGATGTGGAGAAGCCATACAAACTCCCCAAAAGTCACAGAAAATCCCCCTCCCAAAAAAATGGCAGTGCACACGAACCGGCAAAGACAGTACCAGAACTGTCATGGCAAAATTATATCACCAGCGGGCCGCTACCAGTCCGCAAGTAATGGTCTGCACTGGTAGGAACAAGTCTATGGAGAGGGGTGGCATACAAATCTAATAAATAAATAAATAAATAAAAATAAACCCACTTCTGGTTCAACTTCTTAGAACCATGTAGTTAACTTCTGGAAAAGGAACTTTAGTGTAAAAAACATTGGGCTATTCTTATATTCCTCTTTTATTTTTTACAAGGTGTATACACATTCGATTGTTTTAAAAGCCAGTTTTCAGCCACTTGGCTACTTTGCCACAATACAACTAACCTGCTTTAAGTTATATGCCAACCCCAACTTCCATACTGCCCTGTTGTCTAGAGTTATTGCTGATCTCCTGCCAGGAACAAGGCGTGTCTAGTCTGGCTCTCAGCCTTTGAGTTCCTACTCCCAGGCTGCCTGCCGCCTGGTCTTCCCGTCAGTCGGTGCCCGAAGGCGATACATGCCTCCTATTTGTTGCTAGGTTTCACACAGCACCTCCTTGGTCCCCTCGGGGACTCTCTGCTGAACTGGGGGTTCAGAAGATTGCTTGCTTAAGGAGCCACCAAACTCGCAAATAACTTTCAGGAAGATTTTGGGGGTGGGGAGGATCAGTTCCCAGCATTCTCCTTTACTGGAACTCATCCTGGGGCCTTCTTTCAAGATCAAGGAGTGAAAAGACCTAGCTGAGACTTCTCATTTGGGGAAGGTAATTTCAGTCACATTTCAGTAAAGATGAAAGCCAAACCATTCTGGATTATGACAAACAATTAAGACTCTAGAGCAATGAAACTCTACTAAGCCATCTTGGTCTCTACTTCGCCTGAAGTACCTCAGAAGATGAGATTCATAGGATTGCATATAATCGTGTTCTTCCTTCATGGCCCTCATTTTCTATAATCATTCTGAGGTGAGAACAGATGAAAATCTAATATCTAAAGTAAGTGTTTTGTGGTTAAAACACAAAGAACTCTACCCTCCAAAAAAAGTCTACCCTGTCCCCATGTCTTTCCTTCTTCCCTGCCTCACATTCAAATGATTCTTGGCCACAAAAAGTGGCCTATTGCAAGTAAACTTGGTTGAACTAAGGATGTCATGCCATAATAAAGTCCTCTAGTGAGGACTGATAGCAAGGAATTGTGGAAGCTGTAAGAATGGATTATATGTCAATTTGCATGTTTAACAGAAATCACAGGTTAGCACTATGTAACTTGCCATTCCATAAAACTTCACAAACTTGTATTTAGTTAAAATAGAGAAAGCATTACCTTTATTTTTCTTCCCAGCAGTACTACTTTTGTTCACAGAGGTTAAAAAAATGCTGCATCACCCACATAAATTTTATATGCTTGTCCTGAGTCTTTTCATACATATAGTCATACAGAACTCTCTTACAATTGCATTTATTAAATTAAATGTAACTCAAGCAGTCATAATAATTATTCCCTCATCTCTGCTGGAGAAGAATTATTAGTAGTGAATTGAGAATTGAGAGAAACGCCAACTATTGGAAGTTTTTATAAAGCAGGCATCCCTTAAGCACAAGTGGAAGTCTTTAGAGCAGGAATATCCCACCTTGACAACTTTAAGACTTGTGGACTTCAACTCCCAGAAATTTTCAGCCAGCTTTGGCTAAGGAATTCTGGGAGTTGAGGTCCACAAGTCTTAAAGCTGCAAGGTTGGAGACCCCTGCTTTGGAAGACCTCCTTCCAGGGTGATCCACTGCCCAGTCTCCATATATGAGACTATTCTAAACCCATTGTTTAGAACCATTCTAGAATAGTCGGTTGCTGATAAAAGCTTCCGTTTGGATGACTTACCACCTAGAGCAGATACTTGTAGCCCAGAAGACCACAACAGCTTCTGAAAACCGAGCCCCATATTCGGGTCCACTTTCAAGAGAATTGTGCATGTAATATAGGTATGAATTTTGAAGAAAAAAACTTACTGTAGCAAGCAGCTCTGTGTTTTCTATGAAAAATCCACAATGTAAAGAAAAATTTAGCACTTTTTAAAAATAGCATCATGTAAGCAGCTGGAGCTTCCTGCCAATTTTATGACATAGACGTGATGAATCAGTTGAAGGGAAGTCAGAGTTGGTCCCTCCACTCTGCCTCACATTTAGGGCAGTTTGCTGATCTATGTTGAAAAGTGAAGTCTAGCTCAGATTTTAGCTACTCCACAATTAGCTTAGCTCACTATCTTTTAATGGTGTTTTTGGTTCTACTGCTCACCTGTTCTACCTAAGCATGGGTAAGAATATAAATGCAAGCATATATCCAACTTGAAAGGGGTTGTGGGGAAAATAGAAAAGCCTCCTTGTAATGGAAATCAGTTTCACGTTACTCCTCTAAGACATGAACCCCCTTTTAAAAACTTTGGGTGGTCTTCTCAACCAGTCAGTGAAAACCTAGATGCTAATCTAGCTACTTTCAGTTGCCTTTGCCTTCAAAGGTTTCAGAAAACCAAAATGGACTTTGAAGTTTCTCCCTCACACATGCGAACATTTATCAAAGTATCTTTCAAAGACTGAATGAGTTATGTTTCAGAAAGTCAAGTGTGAGCTCCAATGTGCCAAAAAATTATTGGTGCTTCCAAGCTTCCTGCAGTGCACACACGTATGTAAAGCAAAGTTGGACCATTCTGCTGACAGATATTTTCTCAAAGTCAATTTATATCAAGTATGTTTCTGTGCCTAATATTTTAGAGACATTCGCATCCTATTTTCATCCCTTATTTATCTCAAATAGCAATTTAGAATGTTTGAATGTCTCCTCTTTTGTCATTTTATCTGGTTTTGTATTCTGGCATAAAAAGACATTTATTTTGAAAAGCCCGAAGAATCTTTGTTGATGGCAGAAAGAAACGTGTGTGTGTGTGAGAGAGAGAGAGTGGGTATGTGGGTGTGTGGGTGTAAGGCAGAGGCTACAGGTCAAATCCCAATGTGGATATGGTTAGCTGATGAGAGGAAACAGCCTCGAAATAGATCTATACTAGTCTCTCTTCATTTTCAATTCAGCAAAAATATGTTACACTCACTCACACACACACACACACACACACACATATATGTGTGTGTCACATGTTTTGGCTGAATTTGAAAATTTATATATATATATATATATATATATATATAAATATAAGGATTCCAGGATTTCCTCACTATAATAAGATAATTAAACTACTGAGAATAAGTAGATTTAATGCCCCATTAAATGACTCATCAAATTACCTTCTTTTCCCCATGCCAGTAAACTCTGATTTTTTTTAATGCTTAACGCATACTGTAAGACCTGGATGGGTTTAATTGATTCCTAACAGAGTATTTGTTGACAATTCAGGATGTCTTATAACCAAGTTCTATCTAACACAACTCTGCCCGCAGTCTGGAGTTTGATCCTGCTTCCTCCTATTGTCTCCACAACAACAGCCCTGTGAGATGATCTGGGCTGAGAAAGAGTGACTGGTCCAGTTGACTTTCTTTCTAGAACTCACTGTTCTAAATAAAAATAATATATTTTATATTAATATTATTTTAATGCATCAAATATTTTAGATAGACAGACGGATGGATGGGAAGACGGACGGATGGACGGATGGATGGATGGATGATAAATAAATAGATAGTAGAAGATAGATAGATGGATGGATGGATGGATGGATGATAGATAGATAGATAGATAGATAGATAGATAGATAGATAGATAGATAGATAGATAGATAGATAGATGGATGATAGATAGATCTTCTCATCCAAGAAACTTCTTCAGCTCTGAAGAAACTTCTTGGATGAGAAATGAAACATCTTCAAAGAAAAGCCATAAAGTCCAATTGCCTCTTGAAAAAGAACTTTTGGGACAACTGCATGGAGATTTTTGGTCCATCTAGCACAGGTTGTAACCATAGCCTTTCCTGATTGGGTCCTTGGGCCACAGCTCCCATAAATCTCATCCAGGTCAGTAGTTGTTCCCCAAGATATTTGGAAGACATCAGATGGGAGAAGACTGCTTAGACACATATTCTCTTTATGTTTTCAGAACATTCTCTCCCAGTCTCTGCTACTCAAGGTCCCTTTAAAGTTGAAATGGCCAAAATGGAACCTTCTGTTTGAAAAACATTGATTCTGCAATGGAGCTCTTGACCCTTTCCCGCAAACTGGAAATTTCATGTAATTCAATTTTTTAAACTATTCAACTGGCACACATTTAGGCCTGGTATGTGTTCTGCATGAAAGGACTTCTTAAGCATCACCCATCGTGCATTACTGAAATAGCTTTAAGACAGAAAGCTGCGGCTGGTGGATTAAATATGCTTTCAAAACCCAGTGGTTGATTTTCATTAACCAACAAGTCCCAGATCTAGGATTTGGGGGTGGGAGGGGGCTTCGGGCAGCACAGCCTGAGAGGGTTGATATTCAACCCATGGTTTCTCTCCCGTTGCCTCTAATCAGCAGCACAAAGTCGCCCTTTTGGAGCAATTGGTCGGTTGCCAGTTTTAGGGCTCTGGCAAGTCTCCAGCTCCGCCATCCCCTAGGGCTAGCATTCTTAATCACTCAGGGGTTGTATTACTAGAATTTAATATCAATGGGAACATCCTTGTGATTAATATTAACCAGATGCTTTATGCTTCAATTCTAAAGCTTGATGAATCAGCATACAGGTGCCCAGGCAAACGAGATCTGCTGGAAACTCTCCTGGTTCAGCTTAGTGTTACTTTGCCATTGTATTGGCAGGTTATAGGTAAGTACATGCAGTCAGAGTGCTAATGTGCCGAGGTCCTCTGAAGTTAAGCTACAGAGCTTAACTCAAACTTTTTTTTGGTGGTGTTTGTTAAGTTTTTATGTGCTTCCCTTTACTACCATCACCTCCACACTCACCTGTGACAGAATTAATTTCCTGACCACTCTCCTCTTCATATTACGAGGGTTGCCCAGGAAGTAATGCACCACTTTTTTTTTCTCAGCCTCCAGTAATGGTACGAATGCGAAACTTTAGATATACAGTGATACCTTGTCTTACAAACTTAATTGGTTCCAGGACGAGGTTCTTAAGGTGAAAAGTTTGTAAGACGAAACAATGTTTCCCATAGGAATCAATGGAAAAGCGATTAATGTGTGCAAGCCCAAAATTCACCCCTTTTGCCAGCCGAAGCGCCCGTGTTTGTACTGTTGGGATTCCCCTGAGGTATCAGTGAAATCGCAGCATCACAAAAACACCGAAGTCCTCGAAACCCCACCTCCGGACCTCTGTGTTTTTGTGATGCTGTGATTTCGCTGAGGCTCCCCTTGCTGGAAAAACCCCCACCTCTGGACTTCCGTTGCCAGCGAAGCGCCCGTTTTTGCATTGCTGGGATTCCCCTGCAGCATCACAAAAACACAGAAGTCCAGAGGTGGGGTTTCCCATGAAGGGGAGCCTCAGGAGAATCCCAGCAGCGCAAAAACTGGTGTTTTGCTGGCAATGGAAGTCCGGAGGCGGGGCATCCCAGCGATGGCGGTGGGTTTGTAAGGTGAAAATAGTTTGTAAGAAGAGGCAAAAAAATCTTAAACCCCGGGTTTGTATCTCGAAAAGTTTGTATGACGAGGCGTTTGTAAGACGACGTATCAGTGTACATTATTTGAATTGTCAGGAGTGTGTGTGTAGCGTACCTGCAGCAGTGTTTCAAAATGGCGTCTATAAGTGTTGTACATTACAAGCAGCATGTTGAATTTCTCACTGCAGAGAAAGAAACTGTTGGGAACATTCGGAAACATTTGTGTACAGTTTATGGAGAATCTGCAGTTGGCAGAAGTACGGTTAGTACTGGGCACAGAGGGCAAGGCCATTACAGTGCAGAAATGCTTCGTGACCAGAACAAGGAGGGGTATCAACAGGGGTGAGCTACTGCCTGGATGGGGGCAATGCAAAAATGGAGCTCCACCCCAGAATAGCCAGATAAATATCTGCTAAGCAGATTCTTTTCCCTATTTCCCTCCCCAAAAACTAAGGTGCGTTTTATACTCTAATGTGTCTTATACTTTGAAAAATATGGAAAAAGCCAACCTAAGAGAGTTTTTAGTTGAGAGCTTTAGCAGGCACACCAGTGAAGTGCTAAGCAATTTAGTAGCTATCTATACACATAAATACTTTTTTAAAAGATGGGGAGGAGGGAAAATCCATGTCTTCAGAAAGACTATAAATGCCCATTTGAACTACAGAATTTCAAAAGTGAGTCAGCAGATTTTCCAAGTTACGCGTGTCATTCCCATGATTATTCAGTGTAAATAATGGAATTCACAGGAATAAGCCTTACTTGCATCAGGGGTGGGCTACTGCCTGGACGCCGGGGGGGGGGACACAGTGAGGTAGCAAAAATGGAGCTCTACCCCAGAGCACCCAATTTGCACTGAAAGATGTTGAAAGAAAATACAGGGCATCCTGCATAAGCCATGCCCACAGTGTGGTAGTAAAAATTTTGCTAGCCGTTCACTGGGTACCGACAGGGCATACACACCCTTATGTCTCTCTGGAGGAAGGCCATAGAACTGGACGGAGATTACGTGGAAAAATAGAGAGTGTAGAAGAAACCTCATTCTTTCTTGTGTGTAAGTTTCATTGTATTCAATAAATAATTGTAGAAGAGAAAAAATGTGGTGCATTACTTTCTGGGCGACCCTTGTATGTACAACATTTTGTTACTCACATTTCTAGATATCCACATATTTTCAAGAGACAAGAAGTTTATTCGGGCACGGGAAGTCAAGTGTCAAGGGAATCCTTTGCCACACTCTCCCCCCTTTTTTTTTTTTTTGGCTGAGCTTACAGAGTTAATGCAATTGCTCATGAGCCATTTCACCTACAGCAAGAAGTGAAAGCATGCAACTACACCCAGAAAGTGATCACCGAGCACCCTGCAGGAGTTTACTTCCATTTCAAAGGCGGAGAGAAAAAGAGAAAGAGAGATCAAAACCCAAGTAAGATTTAAAGGGGAAAAAACCAATCCACCACTTTCAACAGTTTCTATGAGCCTGTGTATAAGATTAAGATTGGATTTACCCTAAGAAAATATTTTTCGTAATCATCACCACCATTATTTTAAAAAAAAAACAAAAAAAACAGGACATTAAAATCAGGAAAATCAAATAGCTTGTGGACAGATTGCTTGTAAGGAAATATATTGTAGTTAACCAGCTTATCTTAATAAAATAGCTGAAACTCTAGAGCAGTGTTTCCCAACTTGGCAACTTGAAGATATCTGGACTTCAACTCCCAGAATTCCCCAGCCAGCATTCACTGGCTGGGGAATTCTGGGAGTTGAAGTCCAAATATCTTCAAGTTACCAAGGTTGGGAAACACTGCTCTAGAGCATGGGTGTCAAATTCAATTTCATTGAGGACTATGTCAGGGTTGTGTTTGATCTCAGGGGGGACAGGGTGGGTGTGGCTAGGGTGGGTGTGGCCAGCTCGACATCACTCATGTCCAGGCACCTGTGGTGGCCAAGTCCTAAGGCAGGACTTCCTTCAGAGCCTCCATCCCTCTCATTATCCCCTAGTTGGGGATAAAAAAAAAGTTTGTAAAACACTTCACTTCTCTCTCTCTTCAGAGGGAGAAATAATGAGAAAAGCAGGCAATGGAAAGATTGCTTAGCTTGCAAAGCATGGAAGATTGCTTTAGCAAATTGTTAGGGCTGAAAAAAAAGCATAGTAAAAGCTACATTCGGAGTATAAGACACATCCACATTTCCGCCTCTTTTAGTGGAGAAAAAAGTGTGTCTTACATTCTGAGAAATACGGTAGACATGATAGTCTCTGGTCCATGAAGCTGTAACTCTCCTGAATTCTAGACCCCTAACAGATGTCAGCAAATTCATTTAGCTTTTAAGATGTTGCAAGTCTCTATTATGCTTGTCTCATGAGTGCTTCTTGTAGTCCTCCTCCTCTTCTTCCGCCTTCTTAGCTTTGTGACTACTGTATATTATTTAGAAATAATAAATGAATAAGAAAAGTAGGCTTCTATTTAAAGGAATATACTAGTATAGTATGCTTGACTCCAGGGCATTAGAAAGAAGATTGAATGGTGAAATAAAGTCTTTTGCTGCCCACACTTTGGGAAAAGATGTTGTGCAAGCCGCCATTCTACTCCGCCAATTCAGACTTGTTGATATCCTGGAGCAGAGTCTCTATTTAACATTTAATTGATCCTCTATCTTCTATTCCACTCCCTTTCCCAACAGTTTCACATTGTTTGGGCAATTACTTTTAATAAGGGAAAGTAGGAGGATTGTCAAACAGAAGGAGGGAAAGGAGAGGACAGAGTGATTGCAAGATGAATGAATTTTAAAAGGAGAGGAGAGAGGAAAGGAAACGGAGATGCAATTCAGACCATGCAATCTGATTGGAGAAGGAGGGAGCCTTGAAATAAGGAATATAAACCCTTGGGTGCTTAATAAGTAATGGAAACATTTCTAACATTTTGCTATATTGCAGGGAAAATGCAACAGCAATAGAAATTTTGTTTGTTTGTTTGTTTGTTTGACTTCTATGCTGCCCAATCCCAAAGGTATCAGGGCGGCTTACAATAATATAAAATTGCAAATACAATAAAAAAGAAGTCAAATATAAAGTCTAAAACTATAAAACCCCAATTAAAACCCATGGTTAAACTATCCAATCAGCATGCATACATACCATTCACACAATTTAGCCATCATAGATGTCAATTTATGGCCCCCAAGCCTGTCGGCAAAGCCAGGTCTTCACAGCCTTGCGGAATGCCAGTAGGATGGGAGCATTATGGACATTGGTGGGGAGTTGATTCCATAGAGCCGGGCGACAACAGAGAAGGCCCTCCCCCACAGTCCCGTCGACCTGCATTGCTTAGTCGACGGGGCCTGGAGGAGGCCAGCTCTGTGTGTTATTGGCCTCTTGTAGATGGTCCCGTAAATAGTCTGGCCCTGAGCCATGTAGGGCTTTAGAGGTAATAATCAACACCTTGAATTGTGCCCAGAGAGTAATAGAAAGCCAGTGCAGCTTGCAGTACAATTGCACTGTACAATCACAATATTAGGGCAGATAGTATTCACAGTAGCAATTCATCACTGGAAGCTTTGAAGAAGAGACTGGCTTGCCATCGGTCAGAAATGTGTAGTGTCTGTTTGAACAGAGGATTGGACTAGATGACCTACAAGGTCCCTTCAAACTCTGTCAATCTACAACTGATAAGGAAAGATAAGCCAAGGCAGTAGCAAGATATTGGGATGACATGAGTCATGGTGGCACAGTGGCTAGAGTGCAGTAGAGTGCAATTTGGCAGTTCAAATCTCACCAGGTTCAAGGTTGATTAGCCTTCCATCTTTCTAAAATGAGGACCCAGATTGTTGGGGGCAATATGCTGGCTCTGTAAAACTCTTAGAGAGGGCTGTAAAACACTGTAAAGGGGTATATAAGTGCTATTGCTATCTCTGGAAATATTTTTGAAAGGTGGGCATGGAATACATTCAAATTGATTTCTTCCTCTTCTAGAAAAAAACTCCTTTTTGGGTGGGGGGTGTAATTTTTTCTCTCTCTTAAGATACATTCAAACAATACAGTATACCATGGACAACACTCCTTGATGTGTTGAAACTGTCATTTATATGTCACTCAAATCTTAAACTACCTTGACATTCTTTATCATAACTAACGACAGGTCTCCAGAGTTTTTAGTTAGAATTTATTTCAAATTAACCCAGAAATTCTAGGGATGGCCCGGGATCCCAGTTTTGCAGAGCAAGCTTTCTAACACTGTATAGATTGCCAAAAAAAAAATGTACTCCAACTTTAATTATAGCTCTTTTCCAAGCTCAGCTCAGAGTTGACACACTCCCCTATTTGGTTGGCAATTATAGTCTATTATCTAGAATGAAGAACTGCAAGATGGAATCAAAAGAAAGAAAATATCATTGCTACGCCCAGAGCTGAACCCTTTCTCAAATCCTAGAAAGAGTGACCCTTTGATAGAATAATTATCAGAAGTAACAGTATCAGTTTTATGTTGTCTTTCGTAAATTGCTTAAGACCCACCTATACCGCCAGGCATGGGGGAATTGAAACATTTCTCCCAGGCTTATATAGTTTTATGTATGGTATGCTTGTGTTGTATGGTTTTATATAATGGGCTATTAGATATTTTTTCTTCTTTTAAATATTAGATTTGTTTACTGTTTATTATTGTTGTGAGCCACCCCGAGTCTTTGGAGAGGGGCGGCATACAAATCTAATAAAGTAGTAGTAGTAGTAGTAGTAGTAGTAGTAGTAGTAGTAGTACCTATTCAGTTGTTTTCATTCCTGATTTTGTTAACAGTGGTTCCAAGGCCAAAAGACTAACCAAAAAGCCTGGGCATTAAAGTCACTGTTAATTAGACATCATGGCTTGTTTCAATGTCCGTAGGCATGATTTTTATTTATTTATTAATAGAGTTGAAAGGGACCGTTAGGTCATCGAGTCCAACCCCCTGCCTGAGCAGGAAACCCTACAGCACCCTAGCCAAATGGAAGTCCAATCTCCTCTTGAAGGTGTCCAGAGTTGGGGAGTTCACCACCTCCCCTGGCAGGCAGTTCCATTGGTTGATCGCTCTGACCGTCAGGAAGTTCTTCCTTATTTCCAGGTTGAATCTCTCCTTGGTCAGCTTCCATCTATTGTTCCTTGTCTGGCCCTCTGGTGCCCTGGGGAATAAAGAGACCCCCTCCTCACCGTGGCATCCCCTCAAGTATCTGTAAACTGCTATCATGTCCCCTCTAGACCTTCTTTTTTCTGGGCTGTCCATGCCCAGTTCTCTCAATCTCTCTTCGTAAGTCTTGGTTTCGAGTCCCCTAATTTCTCAGTTCACACACACAAAAAGGAAAAAATAAAGAAAGAGAGAGAGAGAGAGAGAGAGAGAGAGAGAAAGAAAGAAAGAAAGAAAGAAAGAAAGAAAGAAGATATTAAGAAGAAACTTCATGGTTTCAATGTAGTTTAAATTGATGTGTTCATAGTTCGGACTGTATCAAACCAAAGCCACATACATTTTCACTTGGTAAAATTATTCTGTCTTACCTTCAACGAGAGGTCTTGATTAATTGAAAAGTAATAGCTCACAATAAGAAGCAGTTTTTAAACCAACTAGACATTCATGTAAAGACGTAATTGTAAAGAGTATAATCTTTTTCTCTCATTCTAATCCTTGGCAGTGTCAGAGTAAAATAAAGTATGTGACACAGTGACCTTGAAGTGTTAGAGTACCACTTCCATAAACTGTGGTCAGAATGCTTGGAGTCATGAGAACTGCACTGAAGCAAGGTCTGTGGGACAGGACCTTGGTTAACTGATGCTGACCTGAGCTATGTAGTTATAAAAGCATAACCAAGAAAGAAAAGCTATGTTCAGTGCATGTAAAAGAGCCCAGGAGACTTCTGTTTTGGAACAAAAATTGTTTTTAAGAGCAAGTGAAGGAAAGACATTGTAACTGTGTTTCTGCTCTATTAAGGGCTTCACTGCACACATTTGTGCGTAGTTTACCTTGACGTAGAAGCTAATAAGAAACACAATGTTTATTTGGAATAGATGAATCATAAGATGATGTGATGTTGATCAAGAAGGACTTTTGCCCTAAACATAAGCTTGAAAGAAAGAAAGAAAACCCCAGCATCTGCTTTCAAAAACTTTCAGAAAGTAAATAAACACAAGATTATTGCCAAGATTAATGCCATTTGAAAGTGTCTGATATTTATCTCAAGGCTGTATCCATTTTCTTTTTTTACTGTGAATATATCTCGTTTGTACATGGATATGAAATTGAGATAGGACCAGAATTGGGATGCAAAAGTCTGGATGGCCATGAGAGGGCAACAAAGAGACATGGAAAACTCTCTGCTGCCATGTAGTGATTATGTGGAGGTTTGCAGTCCAGATCAACATTCTTAATATTAAAATGTATGTATCAAATTTATGGGTGTAAATTGAAATGAGCAGTTGCTCAACTGCAATAGGGAACACATCCCAATTCTAAAATTTGAACTACAATTAAATCATGCAATTTTAAAAATAACATCCCCCCCCCCACCTGGGGCCTAAAAGCCAGAAAGAAACCTTTGTGAGTACCTAAAGTTCAGAGTTGAGGTTAGATGTTTACAGATAAAGAAATTCATTGATGTTCATGAGAACATCTTTTTAAAACATTCCCATTCCTGTTGAACTTTTATGGCTAGCCAACATACTTCTCTGGGAAAGAAGCCATGGGCCAAACTGTTTGCAATTGTCTATCTCCTTAAGAACAACAGAAACCCTTCTTTGAAGATCCTGATCCATTACTGCAGGAAATATAAACTCTTAATATTGCATGTTGGGGAACACAGATTAGCAAAATGTGCATTTTCATTTCTTGATGAGTTACTTAGAATATAGAAATGTACATTTCCCCATTGCTTTGGAAATCAATATTAGCACTCACCGTTGTCACACAAACAGAATGCATTTTTATACATCCCCACAAAGCAAAGTGTTTTATTTAAACTGAAGCCTTCCTGATATCTTGGATGTCCATTGCTAAGCATGATTGGCAGCCTTCAAAAGATGCCCCCCAACATAAAAATCAAGTGATTTTAAAAATGCAGGAGTTTGGGGTTTTTTTTACTGAGAATGACTGTCTTCTCAATAAAGATAATGTGACCCCAACTTTTTTTTCTTTGTTTATCTGAGCTGACTGTTGCCACCTGCTGGTGACCAAATGATTCAAGCTGAGGAGTCTTCAAATATTGAACAATGCAGGTGTTGTCAATACAAGAGACTGTTGATCAATCTTCTGATGATCAATCTTGGTCCACAAGTCTTAAAATTGCCAAATTTGGAGACTCCTTCCATAGCCATTCAGATGTGAATACAAAGCCAAATCAAAATAGTGGATGGATTTTCTATCCCTTTGAAAAGATTTTTTTATTTAGGCCTAATAAAATAAGAGTTTATTATATAATCTCTGGAGAAGGGAGAAACTGGATAACATCAGTAAAAATGGAAATTTTCCCTAAAAGGCTAGGAAAAAGTATTTTAATATCAGACACCCACACTTCTGTTGATGTAGCTATCCAACCTCAGAAATGTTGGCTTTTGGGAATCATTAGAAATGAAAGGTCGTGTTGTGATGATGATTTTGTGAAGACTCCATATATTAGCACTTTGGTTTGTGTTTGTCTTAAACGCAAACCTGGGGCGAAAGATAACAGATGCCTGATCTCAAAGATCATAGACATTATAATTTGGCATGCAAAAGCAAGATTTTCTCAAGTTTAGAGAAGTATGCTTGGAAGCGTCTGAAAATTCCACAAATGAAAGAGCAAAGTGGGGAGAAGTTTGGGAGCTGTTTTCAAAATGCAAACAGGCCCTTTGGGGGTGGGGGAACTCTCCCTGGGTTGTAAAGGCTGAGATTTGTAGGATACATAAGGGAATTGGTTTGCCATGCACGGTGCTATTAAGCACACATTAATAATTTAAAAATTAATTAATTAATTAATTATTAATATTAATTAATAATATTCTATCAATTAATAATAGAATATTATTGTGCTTAATTATTCTATACTCTATAACAGATTTGGAAGGGACCTTGGAGGTCTTGTAGTCCAACCACCGTCTCAGAAAGGAAACCCTACACTATTTCAGACAAATGGTTGTCCAAATTCTTCTTTGAAAACCTCCAGTGTTGGAGGACCCACAACTTCTGGGCAAGTCATTCCAATGATTATTATTAGATTATTATTATTATCATTTATTATTATTATTATTATTATTATTATTATTATTATTATTAGATTTGTATGCCGCCCCTCTCCGTACATTCGGGGCGGCTCACAGCAGTGATAAAAACAATACAAGGTAACAAATCTAATAATTAAAATCTAAAATAACAGTTTTACATTAAAAAGTCTAAAAAGAAAAAAAAACCAATAGATAAAATACATACACACAGTCATATCATGCACAAAACTATGTAGGCAAGGGGGGGATGTCTCAGTTCCCCCAAGCCTGACGACAGAGGTGGGTTTTAAGGAGTTTACGAAAGGCAAGGAGGGTGGGGGCAGTCCTAATCTCGGGGGGGGAGTTGATTCCAGAGGGTCAGAGCCGCCACAGAGAAGGCTCTTTCCCTGGGTCCCGCCAGCCGACATTGTTTAGTCAACGGGACCCGGAGAAGACCAACTCTGTGAGACATAACTGGCCACTGGGATTCGTGCGGCAGAAGGCGGTCTCACAGATATCCTGGTCCGATGCCATGAAGGGCTTTATAGGTCATAACCCACACTTTGAATTGTGACCGGAAACTGATCGGCAACCAATGCAGACTGTGGAGTGTTGGAGTCAAGGTCCTCTTTGAAAACGATGGACGAACATCATTAGAAAATAACTGTCCGAAAATTTATCCTTAGTTCCAAGTTGCTTCTCTCATTGATTAGTTTCCATCCATTCTAGTGTATATGTTCAAGCCAGAAAAAGGATAATTATGTTAGGTCTGAATTAAAAGTTTACCCACAGAATAAGAGAGAGAGAGAGAGAGAGAGATAGCAAGAGAGAGAATTGAGACAAATATTGTTTGTCTAAGTCTGGGGTTTCTAAGTCTCCTATTTTTATAATAACCACAGTTACAAAATGACTCTTCCAGGATGCAGTTCCAACCATATTGATGTGATGCAACAAGTCAAGTTGGGCTGCATAATGATGTCACAATAACAATTACAATGTAGAGAGGATATTGGCCTCACTTGGGAGTGGCTTCTGGTATCCCACAGCCCAGAGGTCTTCAAACTTGACAACTTTAAGATATGTGGACTTCTATAATTCTGAGAGTTGGTCCACAAGTCTTAAAATTGCCAAATTTGGAGACTCCTTCCATAGCCATTCAGATGTGAATACAAAGCCAAATCAAAATAGTGGATGGATTTTCTATCCCTTTGAAAAGATTTTTTTATTCAGGCCTAATAAAATAAGAGTTTATTATATAATCTCTGACACTTATCATACATGCAACCTCAGAATGTCTCTTGCCCCTGAACAGGAAGCGCAACTAATTTTGATATTATCTTTTTGTTCCTTGGATTTAGCCATGTGTCATTCTTGCATTCATAAATTAATATCCTGTAGATGTGCTTCAGAGCGTCATTTGTGAAGTGACAATACCAAAATGGCCTTGATGTGTTACTTATTTGCGAGGTAAGTATGTCATCTTAAGTAGAATTTGCCAAACTCATGATCCCTAGCTCTTACATTTTTGTCCAAAGAAGTCCTATTAGCCTATTTTGTCCCTAAAAAGATGTTTGAATTTGCCATCACAATTGTGATACTAAAGATTTATGGTTCATGTTTCAAAAGATTGTCGAAAAGAAGAAAATGCAATCTGTGATTGTTTAGAGCCCATTTCTCTTAATGTAAATGGGTTTGCTCTTCAGCAAGCTTTTTCTTAATATTTCTGAAAGGCAACTGACCATCACATACTTTGGAATAAGTCAAATCCAGTGGTGGGATTCAAAACCTTTTATTACCAGTTCTGCAGGCGTAGCTTGGTGGACATGGCAGGAGAAGGATACTGTAAAATCTCCATTCCCTCCTCACTCCAGGGGAAGGATACTGCAAAATCCCCATTTCCTCCTAATCAGCTGGGACTCCAGAGACAGAGAACAGATGGAGGCGGGGCCAGTCAGAAGTGGTATTTATCGCTTCTCCGAAATACTCAAAATTTCTGCTACCAGTTCTCCAGAACTGGTCAGAACCTACTGAATCTCACCCCTGGTCAAATCCATTGAATCCATTACTTAGAGAATAAGCCCCATTAAAGTCTGTAATGTTGAGGCCAATTTGCAAATAACATTATTAGGTTTACGCTGCAAGACTCCCTCTCCCAGCCATTCACTTTTGCTTATCCTTGTAGATGACATTTGGACTTTTGTGAATATCAGCTCCTGGCTACCTTGGCTTGGCTCCAAATCTAACCAGAGTGGGGTACTTGGATGGGATTCCTCCACACTTATAGAATTGACTGGGAAGTCAATAAAATGTCAGAAAGCATTGGCCACCCCCACCCCGTCTGTAAGATTACCAAGAAGGCTGCATGGATGGCTTCATGAATCAATGTAACTTCTTGGTAGGAGTCAAGCTCAGAGGAGAATTTCCCTTACCTAAATTTCCAGCGAAAGGAGATTGCCTAATCTTGGGCCAGGACCAAAAAAAATATTGGTTGGAGTTCCAAGTTCTGTAAATGCCATAATCTTGCCCAGGCATAACTCTGGCACTTGTCTCTGTCCATGTCTGAAGGTTGCAGTCTTAAATAAACCAGAGAAATCCGTTGCATTTCCCTTTTATAATAAGTAGAAAACAATACCGCACAAGTGCCACAGCCACATTTGGGAAACAGGGCTGGTATTGCAAACTAGGAAAAGGAGGGGAACCTTCTAATATCAGCCCCCACTCCCAATAAAAATAAGATGCTTAAATAGTTGGGAACCTGGTTTCATTACCTCTTTAGAGGCTACTTTTAGAATAGAATATAATTCTTTATTGGCCAAGTGTGATTGGGAACACAAGGAATTTGTCATTGGTGCATATGCTCTCAGTGTACATAAAAGAAAATATACATTTGTCAAGAATCATGAGTACAACACTTAATGATTGTCACAGGGGTCAAATAAGCAATGAGGAAACAATCAATATGAATAAAAATCATAAGGATTCAAGCAACAAGTTACAGTCATACAGTCCTAAGTGGGAGGAAATGGGTGATAGGAATGATGAGAAAAAACTAGTAGAAATAAAAGTGCACACTTAGTAAAAAGTTTGACAGTGTAGAGGGAATTATTTGCTTAGTAGAGTGATGGTGTTCGGAGAAAAACTGTTCTTGTGTCTAGTTGTCTTGGTGTGCAGTGCTCTGTAGCGATGTTTTGAGGGTAGGAGTTGAAACAATTTGTGTCCAGGATGTGAGGGGGTCACTAATAATAATAATAATTTATTAGATTTGTATACTGCCCCTCTCTGAGGACTCGGAGTGGAAATATTTTCAC
This sequence comes from Erythrolamprus reginae, assembly GCF_031021105.1. Classification (NCBI taxonomy): domain Eukaryota; kingdom Metazoa; phylum Chordata; class Lepidosauria; order Squamata; family Dipsadidae; genus Erythrolamprus; species Erythrolamprus reginae. The sequence goes on from NC_091950.1 coordinate 243,360,236, forward strand.
CGCCCTCTTTTTGACTCGTGCAGGTTACAGGTCCTCAATGGAAGGCAGGTTGGCAGCAATTGTTTTTTTCTGCAGTTCTAATTATCCTCTGAAGTCTATGTCGGTCTTGTTGGGTTGCCGAACCAAACCAGACAGTTATAGAGGTGCAGATGGCAGACTCAATGATCTTATCTGGGACTATCTATCTAGGTTTGGATTTTAATGTACTAAAAAAAGATGAATTTTGTCCTCCCCAAGTTATAGCAAAGTTCCTAACAGAGTGCAAATTCTGCATCAGGAATATATACTACCGCCAGAGCTGCTCCACTTCTTTTCTCTCAATATGCTAATTTAAGGAAAATTGCAGCCTAAGGCAATGCACCTGAGCCTTTCTCTCTCCAAACCATCCACCATGTAATGCATGTTCCCTATTCATTTTCCCACCTTTATGGTGCCCTTTCATTGCTCTGAACTGCTATTAAGGAGATTGTGTTCACGCAAGTATGGGAATGCGTGCCTGTTTGTATAGAGGGGTGTGTGAAAGGTAAAAGGGAAATGTTCACGCTGGAGATGAAAGTAAGGAAAAAAATTGAATTTAACTGGCGATGGCTATCTTTCAGAAGATTCTTTGAATTGCAGAAGATACCCTTCTTAAGCCTAAAGATATTCTGATCCTTGGATAAGAATGGTTTGTATAATAACCTACAGTGGATCTATTTTGGCTGAATGCAATACTTTCATACTGGTATTTGATTTTTTTTATTAGCGTCAGTAAGGGTTCTTCTGGTACACTCTTTCAGGAGGAAAATCTTGTTATTATTATTTATTATTTATTAGATTTGTATGCCGCCCCTCTCCGCAGACTCGGAACGGTTGTTGGATGCGCAAAATAACAATAATGTTCTATTTGGCTAAAAATGCTTTGGGGACTGTGTTGAATTTATAAGGCTGGCAAAAAATATATGCCCTTTGCACATCATGTCTTCATTAACAACTTACTAGGGTGATAGAATATTATGTCTCTCCCATGCATTTATAACAATAACAATAAGTTATAATTGGTTAAAATGCTTTAGGGATTGATTTTACAAGGCTGGCAAAATAGGTGCCCTTTGCTCATAAAATCATGTCTTCATTAACAACTCTACTAGGAGTTAGGTGAGTAGCCTATATTAGGGTACTCAAAACTTTTATCGCCCTGCTTCAAATATATTTTGGAACATCTTATCATGCTTGATAGATATGTCAAAATACTTTTTTTTAAAAACTAAATACATGCATTAAGGGTTTTAAATATTGATGATCAGTTGAATCCAGAACTTTAATGGATGAACAGCTAGAAAAAAGCCATGTGAGATTGTTTCAATATATGATTACAGCAAATGAGATTACTGTATGAACAGAGATGGAAAGATTCAACACTACCCGCCTTGGAGGAATGGCTGATAAAGTTGACAGAGTTTGTTGAAATGGATAATTTATTTGATTAGACAAAGGACATAAGTTACATTTATTGCTGACTGCAAGCCTCTTGCGGACTTTCTGCATAAAAATGAAGAAAATGAACTTGTGACGTGTGGTTTTGACAAGATAGATTATAGCTGCTCCTCGATTTATGATCTCAATTGAGCCCCAAATTTCTGTTGTTAAGTGAAATGTTATGTTTGCAAGTTGTTAGAATAGATGTGATCAATGATTGGAGCAGGGCGACCAATAAGAAGCCCGCTAGCGCAACCAATGGGAAGCCGAGGCGCGACCAGTAAGGAGCCTCCGGGCGCAACCAATAGGAAGCTCTGGCGTGAAGTCTTGAAACATTGTCACCAATCCCAGCGCTAGTAACAAAGTATATAAGGTGCGGTTTTGGCCGCTTGTTTTTGAAGTCACTAGCTGCCTGCGAGCTGGTCACTTTAGATGTTCCTGATTATTAAATAAAGAGCTGTTATCCTCTTCATCGGCCTCCAGCCTCTGATTTAACATGAAACATTTGTTTAAGTGAGTTTTGCTCCATTTTACGGCCTTGTCTCAGTGGTTAGGTGAATCACTGCAGTTGTTAACTACTACCTGTGTTTCCCTGAAAATAAGATTCTGTCTTATATTTTTTTTTGAACCCTGAAATAAGTGTGTGGCCTTATTGGCATGCATTCAAAAGCCCAATTGGGCTTATTATCAGTGGATGTTTTATTTTACAGGGAACAGGTTAATACAGTTGCTAAGTGAAATTGGTTTCCCCATTGACTTTGCTTGTCAGAAGTTCACAAAACCTGATCACATGACCCGGTGGAGGGGCACTCTGTCTGTCCCCCTCGCCCTCCGAGCAGCAGCCGGTTCATCGGGCACATGCGCAGGAAGGTGAAGGGGTGCTCACGCGTGCTCCCCCTTGAAGTGTTCCAGTAAGGCTGCGAATGGCTGCCCTTTACTGGTCATAAGTCATTGTTTTCATGGCTGTTGTAACTTCAAATGATCACTAAATGAACGTTTGTAAGTAGAGGACAACCTGTATAGAAAGAAGAGTAATATAATGTAACTTTAGAAAGGTGGTAAAATATATATTTGTACTTATAAACTCTGTAAAGAATGTTAGAAGCCACTTTTTAATACTTTTCTTTCTATTTTTAACTTATTTTCTGTTTTGGATTTTTTTGCTTTTTTAATTTCATATTTCTTTTCTTTTTCTGTCTGTTATTTTGATTAGTTTTTGCCTACTTATTTAAATTTTTTAATAAAAGTTATAATGAAAAAAATATATAATCCCACTTCTAAGCCATGAATGTTAATTTGTCTGCTCCAGTTGTGTGCATTTGAGCCCTTCCTTCTCTTTAAAGAATCATTAATAGCAAAGTTACAAGTCTTTTTTTCCTTAGATGGCCCTGTCCAAATAGTCAAACTATGTCACTAAGAAAATTCAGTACTTTGAGAGAATCTATTGAGAAGAATCATCAAAATAAATCTAATAATGTGTTAAGATGGGCCTTTATTACAGAAGTATAAGCATGGTTTGTTTTATATCACAATAAATGATAGAGCAGTGATGGCGAACCTTTTTTTCTTGGGTGTCAAAAGAACATTTTATTTATTTATTTATTATTCATTCATTCATTCATTCATTTATTTATTTATTTGATTTGTATGCCGCCCCTCCCTATCACGCTGAGTGCGTGCCCACACCCAAAATTCAATGCCTGGGGAAAACAAAAACAGCTTGTTGAAGTCTTCAATGAAACACAGTAGCAGGCTTTCTTGTAAAAATATATTTTACTTTCTCTTTTATCAAACTGCTTCTCTAAATAAACTATCATACGATACTCTCATATAACTCTGTCATACGATACTCTCATATAATATCCACCAGTGCAACCACTAAGCACTAACCACTAACACAAACTACTCTATAACAAACCACCCACTGTAACAAACCACTCTGTATCAAACTACTCTGTAACAAACCAACTCTGTAACAAAACCACACCCGTGCAGGGGTGTTCCTCCTTTATAGGTTACACCAGGAGTGGGCAACTGTCCGGACAGGAGGGAACGCAATGGGATAGCAAAAATGGAGCTCCACTCCAAAACACCCAATTTGCACTGAAAGATGTTGAAAGAAAATGCATAAGTCAAGCCCTTCACTGGTTACAGCCAATCAGGTTGCAGCACAATTAGAAAACCCATGATTACATGCTGATTATTGCTTACATCAGCCTCTCCCATGTACATTTACTTGCATTGTGATATTACCTTCAGAAATGATCTTATTTCTGACACACTAGGCTCGTGTTTCGCCCTCCCCAGGCTCCAAAGGCTTCCCTGGAGCCAGGGGAAGGTAAAAGTGCCCTTCCCCATCCTCCTGGAGGCTCTCTCGAAGCCAAAAATGCCCTCCCAGAGCCTCTATGCAAGCCAACACCATCATGCATGTTGGAGCTGAGCTAGAGCAATGGCTCGCATGCTAGCAGATATAGCTTCGCGTGCCACCTGTTGAACCCATGCTGTAGGTTCACCATGACTGTGATAGAGCAAGAAAGGATAGCTCACAACACTATATAAGTGGAGGTGGAACATATGATTGTTTAGTTATTGCTGGGCTATACTGTATTTCACATCATCCTTTATCACTGGCCATAATAAGCAAGTATTTTGGGTCTTGCCAGTAGATCTTATAAGCTGAGCTGTGTTGCCTTGTGTTAATTAATTTAGATAGGACTTTGCAGAAGTAGGGAAAGAATGGAGAGAAGGAGGGGGGAGAGAGAGAGAGAAGGAGGAAGAGGGGGGGGGAGGAAGGGGGGGAGGGGGAGAGGGAGGTTGTATGTTAAAGATATATTTTCAGAGGGTGGAGTAAATTTAAAGGGCCTGTGGGAGAATTACATCCTTTTGCTTGAAAGGAATTCAAAGAGGGGTGTGTGGAGAGAGACAATAACCCAACCGAATCCATGGTCCTTGAGGTGACAACAGGTGTCTGGAACTTAATTTCAATTCTTCCAAAAGCAAATCAGGCTCCTCCCCTCATTCCCAGCTGTTGACTTGCTTTCCTCCCCATGCCCAACCCTTTCCCATTACAGAAGGTCAGCTTTCAAAAGAAGGCCCCCACCCACCAGTCAGAACAGAGTTTGTCCAGGTGCAAGTCCCCTGTCTTTGCCACACAGAAACAAGCTGGGTGGAGATCAGAAATTGGCTGGAAATTGCTGGCTAAATTCCTCGCCCCCCAAAAATCTATTTTTTCCTCTTTCCCGTCCCATTATTGAAGAGCCCCTCCACAAAAAAATACCCCTCTGCAAAGATATAAATGGAATCTGTGCTTTACAGTAACATTTTTTCCCACCAAAGAGATGCGAGAACAAAATTCAGTAAGTGGAGCAGGAATGGCTGGTCCATGTTCCTAATGCTTTAAGCCTGGCTGACAGATTGCATAAACCAGCCTCTGCTTGGTTTGTAGCAGGGGTGGGTTCTGGATTCTGCTACTGCCAGTTTGCTCAGGCAGGCACAGAAGCAAAAAAAAATGGCCGCACCTAAAGCGCCGCTGAGAGAACCAGCTCGGGAGCGTGGTAGGCTTGGGTGACTGCCAGTTCCAGCGCCCAGGCCTCCAAGTTACTAACAGTTCAATAATTCCAGTCCGAACTGGTAGGAATCCACCTCTGGTTTGTAGCTTAGCTTGTGGAAATTGAACCATTACGGTTAGTGAACCATAGGCCTAACCACGTGTAATCAACAAACCATGTTTAAAGAAGCAATAGTCTTACAGATACAGTGAATGGCTGGAAAAACTTACTACCACACTGTGTGCGTGGCTTATTGTGTGAGTGTGGCTTGATTGTCATGTGACCAGGTAGGACTGGTTTGCCAGCCATGTGACCAGGTGGGAGTGGCTTGACAATCATGTGACCAGGGGGTGGCTTAAAGGTCATGTGACTGGGTGGGAGTGGCTTACTGACCAAGAAAAGTTTTCAAATAGGTGCTTGGACTCTTTTTCAGTTGATTAAGTCACATTATTGGAATAGCCACAAAAAGGACAAATGATGGGCAGCATTATTTGTTGAGGAGCACAGTAATATTTTAGGGTTTTGTACAGAACCCACATGGTTCAGTATGATAACAGATTAGGCAAGTAGCTTAATTTTCTCTAATTGCTGTAAAAGTTCAGTTTTAGATAATGATTAAAATGATTGAAGCATTTATGGGTAAAAACATGCTAATTATTTCCTATTTTAAAAGTAATTAAGGATCATAGTACTAGAAAATGAAGGACAATAAAAAACTATTAAGTATTCAATAAATAGTGCATAAACTTACTACTCCCACTGCGTACACCCACCCACTCCCATGGGGGCAGCAGCCCATTACTGTACGTATATATAAAATGTATTAAAGCCAAATCATATGCAGCAAATCAGCAAACCTTGATTAAAGAGACAATGGTTTTACGGATGTCAAACTCAAGGCCCTAAAGCCAGATCTGGCCCATAGGGTTCTTAGATCTGGCCCACTGGGCCACTCTGGAAACAGTGAAGGACCAGCAGCTGAGATTCTGCCAGTGAAAGCGGAGCTCAAGAGGGACCCCCAAGCTCCATTTTCACTGGCAGAGTGCTCGGGCCGTCACAGGCGTCCCCAACATGAATGATGTTGAGCTGGCATGCCTACCCTAGCCATGGCCACCCAGACTCCTGAGGTCAATCACAACCCTGATGCGGCCCTCAATGAAATTGAGTTTAACACCCCTGGTCTTACATGTGAAACCTATTAAATCAGCAAATCTGAAGCTCTTCAAATTCCAGCTGTCTGGAACATCTTTTACCATCTCAGCTAATAAATGCATGACCGGCGGCTTAAACCGCCGGTCGAAATTACCTACGGAGCCGGGGGATGCTGCCGGCAGCTCTTTGGAGCTCTGTACTTCTGGGTTCCTTTGGAACCCGGAAGTTCGGCTTCTGGCAGCGCGCCAGGAAAGCGCGCTGCGTGCTGGTCCGGGGGAGGTCCGAGATCGCCCTATTTAATGGCGATCCGGATATGACCTCCCCCTTGCTTGGGTGAACTTTGAAGCGAACACCCGCCCACCCTCCGCTATTATCAGTGTGTCCTGAGGAGGTCGCCTCGGAGCCAAATAGGAATTTTTTGCGGCCTCCCCTTTAGAGGCGGCCGTTTTTTTGCCTATTCCACACTGGCGGTGCGGACTGGATTGGTTAGGGGGTGCGGCGCACTTAGATATCGGTATAGGCCTCCCTTTGGTCACTGGGGTTTGGCAGGTTAGGGGCAGAAATGGGCAATTAGAAGCGACTACGCATGCTCCTTTGGGCATCCTTAAAGGGTGATGGACCGCCTCTCTCCAGGAACTAGAGGTTGGAACAACTTCGGGGATTGGAGAGAGGATATCCATGGGAATCACCGGATCCAATTTCCCACGGGGATTGGAGGGTGAACTCCTCCCAGATGACGAAGGGGCGTGGCTTGGATCCAGGTGAAGGTGGTACCTTCACCTGGTTCAGCAAGGAGTTTTTGCCCAATGTTGCCAAGGAAGTTTCTGGTAGGAATTTCCGCCCCGTTAGTTTTGGCTTCTGCAGGTCCTTAGTTCGTTTTGATTTAAATATTTAAATTGACGTATGCAAATTTATTTAAATTTATGTTAATTTACTAAAATGACCCTTATTTAATCCACAATATGTCTCAGCGTCTTTACTCCGCTTCCGGGGGTAATAAATGAAGTTGGATTCCAAGATTTTTTTTGTTCCCTGGAAACTAACCATCAGGTAGCTAGGTCTTAGTTTAACCTGAAACGGCTGGAGTTTACCTTCTCAAAATAAGCAGAAGCAGTACTGGGGGAAAAAAATCAGAATTGAGAAGGCAATCTACTTTTCATTTAGAGATTTTAGGAATAATGGGCATTATCCCATCATATGCAAGATTTAGACTCCAAAAGGAAAACCGAGCAGTCATGGGTCGTATAATAGAGAGGAGGATTTTTTGTGGAATGGGAACTTCTCCATCTGAAGGCATCTTCTCTTTGAACATCTTTAGAAATTTCAATGAAACCTTTGGGTTCTTAACAAGGTGAGGAGGAGCTTAGAAGTTACACAATGAACAGTCATGTAGTTTTTCTACCCACACCTTTCAGCCAAATGAGAATTTTTGTTTGAGTGAAATGTGATTTAATTTGGTTTCAACAATCCACTTACAAGCTAGTTCAGAAGCATAAAACTATTTTTTATTCCGCTCATCTATGTGGTTGTAAAATATACTATAATACTGTGCTCTGCTGCCATGGAACCACTTCAAAAATAGAAAATGGTACAAAAAGACAAAGAATGTGAATTGAAAAGCATTTTGTCCTGCAAATGTCTGGAGTGTTTGCACATAGCTAAAATAAAGCTACTTCTTTGGCAGAATCCAAAAAGCGGTGAATGAATAATGAAAAGTCTATGTAGGATCAGAAAGGTTTATACTTGTAAGCAATGAAAACAAACTATTAAGTCAGACCGACATGGCTAGGAAGTGTAAAACTGTTCCTGAAACTCTGTGGCAACTGTGTGCAAAGTTTTTATAATGGGAATTTGGAAGCAAAGTTTAACATCAGCCTAAAAGAAAGGAACTGAAGGATGACCGCCAAATGTTGCAAATAATTACTAGCAGTTTCTTAGCAATTAACACTTTAAAATAAGCATCAGATCAGCAATTAATCTCTTCTGATTCATGTTGAGAGCATGTAACCCAGATTAGCTGCCTTTTCAGTGAAGGTTATAAAGGAGCAACATTTGTGTTTGGAGCTTAATAACTTCCCAGGAGCAAAAGCATATAAAGAAAATTGTTAGCAGAACTGGGTGATAAGAGGAATGCTATAAACCTGTTTCACAAATGCAAGTTGGGAAATACATAGATTGTAAGTGGTTACCAGCTCATTGCTGCAGACTGGGCATGCTGTATCTCTATCATGATATTTTTACATCAATTGCTTTTTTCCAAGCTTGAAGTTGCCATGCACTTGTATAACTGCAAACATGACTCCCATTTCTATCCTTTATAATATGGCAGCGAATTAGGCTGATTCTATAAAGCTATATGTTGCAAATCAAGGAATATGAGAAGACACGATGGGCAACTATTGTTCAGGTAAAGTAGCATCACCTATCGGAGATCTCAAAAACGGATAAGCAGTGAAAGGAATTGTTCTCAGATATTGTTCTACCCATCCCAAATTTTAAAGTAAAATCTGATTTATACTTGCATAGCAGTAGCTGCAAAGAAGAGACTGCTTTTGGGTAGGTGTGTATTTTAAATCTTTTTCATGGCCTTTCCCTGAAATAAAGTGACACAATCGATAAAGACAGGCTCAGGATAGGCAAAAATATGGTGAATCCGAAGCAAAGCTATTAATTTAAAGTTGCCAGTATTGTGTTCAGGAGCACGGCCAATTGAATTTTTCTAAGAAAAACTATGGACACTGCATATACTGTATGCAAAATAGAAATGTGCAGTATAAATCTTTGTCTTACCTGCTATATGAATGTTTTGCTAGCTGGATTTACAGTTTTTGTCAAAATACAGTGGTACCTCATGATACGAATCCCTCGTCTTACGAACAACCCGAGATACGAACCCGGGGTTCAGAAAATTTTTGCCTCTTCTTACGAACTTGTTTCTTCTTACGAACCCACCACCGCTCCCGAGAAGCCCTGCCGCCTGGCTGTCGCTATTTGAAACAGCCGGGAGGCTTCCCAGCGTCCTCCTGAACCCGAACGCCAAACCCAAACTTCAAGGTTCGGCGTTCGGGAGGCCTCCGAGAAGCCCCCCGGCTGTTTTAAAAGGTGACAGCCAGGCAGCGGGGCTTCCCAGCGGCTTCCCGAACCTGAACTTTTGCCGAACTTTGGGGTTCGGCGTTCGGGAGGCCACTGGGAAGCCCCACCACCCGGCTGTCACCTTTTAAAACAGCCGGGGGGCTTCTCGGAGGCCTCCCGAATGCCGAACCCAGAAGTTCGGGTTTGGCATTCGGGTTCAGAAGGCTGCTGGGAAGCCCCCCGGCTGTTTCAAAAGGTGACAGCCGGGCGGCAGCAGTTTTTTGCGGGGGGGGGGTTCCTTGCACGGATTAATGGATTTTCGTCTTACAAACTTTTCATCTTATGAACCTCCCCCTGGAACCAATTAGGTTCATAAGACGAGGTATTACTGTATTTGTCAAATATTAGTCAACCCAGCAGAGAGAGAGAGAGATTCCTACTCAATCAGGGAGCTTGATCAGGAACATCTTGCCTGACCTAGTTTGTAAGGTTGTGAGAATACAAGAATAACCATAGATACTCTCAACCACTGTACAAGAAAGGAAGGCTATTAAGGAGGGAAATATATAAAGAAATTAAAAATACCTGTTTCTTTCTGCATAGACAATATGATTCGAATGCAACTAAAATTGAGTTTGGAAAACTGAAATACCATCGAGAGTGTTTATGAGCAAAGACCAGTTTTCAAATATTTGGTCCTGAGCTGTGGTGATAAAGGAGGCAAAGCAACTGTATCTCTCTCTTTATTATATTTGCAATGTCATCCAGCAGCCTTTGTTTTTTGGATGGTATATTGGCTTTTAGGAAATATCAAGAGCACTTGCCTAGCTGCTGTGACTAGTAGTCCGGCATTTTGCTGGCCAAATTACTTAAGCATTGCTCCCTTGTTGATTCTGCAGGGCCATTGTCCAGGAAGGAGACTGGGATGCTGTGTTACCTGAAACCACTTTAGGGCCTGTCCCTTCTTAGGAAATGGGTAGGATGCTTTCCAGAACATTCTCTGCCTCCTGGATGCTGGATCATGGCCCTTGAGAGTTCTTGTGGATGGCCAGGCAGGAGTTATCTGTATCTGCAAAGCAATCAATGTTTCATTGAAGAAGGGTGTGTGGGTGTGTATGTGTCAGTGCTATCTGACAAACTTGAAGAGGTTGAGATGTTTCCTCCTCCAGTCTTCAAGGACCCTACAAAGACCCATTGGGTTAGTTAACCCAGTTTCTAAATCGGCCTTTTTAGAAAAGTTTGCTAAAACAAGGGTGAGGGATCGCAAAGCATCCCACAGGAAAGCAAACAATCTGGACTGTTTCCCATTGGTGTTCAGATCCAAACAAGGGACAGAGATGACAATTGCACTAATGGATTACTATTCCAGTTATCTGGACAAGAATACATCCATCCTATTTTCAATGGCCTTTGATACCATCGACTATGGACCGTCTGTGCAGATTAGGGGCCCTAAAGAGCCCTGGGCCTGCACTTTCCTCAGAAGCCAGTTGGTTGTAGTAGCAGCAATTCACTCTGTAACAGCTTCTCCGTGGGCTATCAGAAGGTATACTCCGATACACATCCCCTCCATGTAATAGCTAAATGAAACTGTTGAGATTGATCACAAGTTCACTTGGTATCAGCAGTTTTTAATGTTTTTTATCATGGACATTTTAAATGTACAATGAGTGACATGATAGCAGTGTTCCGATATCTAAGGGGTTGTCACCAAGAAAGTGGGGATGAGCTATTCAACCTATTTTCCAAAACACCTGAAGGCAGGACAAAAAACAATGGGTGGAAATTGATCAAAGAGAGAAGCAATGTAGAAGGAGAAATTTCCTAACAGTTAGAACAATTAATCAGCGAAACAACTTGCCTCCAAAAGTTGTGAATGCTCCAGCACTGAAAAGATTGGACAACCATTTGTCTGAAATGGTTTAGGGTTTCCTGCCTGAGCAGGGGTTTAGACTAGAAGACTTCCAAGGTCCCTTCCAACTCTGTTATTCTGCTATATATTTGCAAACCATTAAAAGTCCTTAACTGGACTGCAGTAGGCTATGAATATAGTATGCAGATCAATGGGAAAGATCTAAGGTTACCAAAGGAAGCTTCTTTCAAGAGAAAGAAATTTAGGAACGTTGTGTTTTATTACCAGTGTGTTGCTTCATAGGTGTGCAATGCAGTGCTGCATTACATAACTTTTGTATCGGCGGTAGGGAAAGCAAGTAGGATGCTTGGCTGCATAGCTAGAGGTATAACAAGCAGGAAGAGGGAGATTATGATCCCGCTATATAGAGCGCTGGCGAGACCACATTTGGAATACTGTGTTCAGTTCTGGTGACCTCACCTACAAAAAGATATTGACAAAATTGAACGGGTCCAAAGACGGGCTACAAGAATGGTGGAAGGTCTTAAGCATAAACTGTATCAGGAAAGACTTAATGAACTCAATCTGTATAGTCTGGAGGACAGAAGGAAAAGGGGGGACATGATCGAAACATTTAAATATGTTAAAGGGTTAAATAAGGTCCAGGAGGGAAGTGTTTTTAATAGGAAAGTGAACCCAAGAACAAGGGGACACAATCTAAAGTTAGTTGGGGGAAAGATCAAAAGCAAAATGAGAAAATATTATTTTACTGAAAGAGTAGTAGATCCTTGGAACAAACTTCCAGCAGACGTGGTTGATAAATCCACAGTAACTGAATTGAAACATGCCTGGGATAAACATATATCCATCCTGAGATAAAATACAGAAAATAGTATAAGGGCAGACTAGATGGATCATGAGGTCTTTTTCTGCCGTCAGTCTTCTATGTTTCTATACCCAGTAGGAATGATGTGCTTGGTTTCCCCCCCCCCCCCAAAGAACTTTGTAATAAAACACCCCATCTTTGCAACTGTTAGGAAAGGCGAATTAGGAAGAAGCTTTAGAAAACGGAGGAAATCTGGTCTTTTATTAAGTATTTGGCCAGGACAATGGATTCCAAAAGGGAGGAACAGCATCAACATCTTGCTTTTCGGTAGGTGCTGAGACGAAGCGAAGGGACAGAGATGTTTCCTAGCAGCCCCGCTGGGGCTTTGCGCAGGGAAAAGTCATCCTTTTTCCATTTGCTGGGCAAAGCCTGATTCTATGAGAGCATGGTAGTTTCTCACGGCGTGGACAGCCCACCCTGCAGCATTCCTGAGAATTGTACAATATAATCTTGAGTCAGCAGGGTGGATTAGCCCTTTTTCATTGGGTTTACACTTGTGACCTTAACAGTAGAACTGCAAAAAAGCAAAATGGGATATAATGCATCTTTGCCGTAACAGCCCTTCTGCATTTCAATTTAAATACACACAACTGAAAACAGCTACCGTTCACTTTAAATTATGTACAAAACCCTATATATTGCTTTTTTTTTCTGCTGCTGCTGGTTTTGGATTACACATATAAATACAAATTAGCTATTCTTCTAAAAAGTGGTTATAATAGTAAATAAATACAAAATAAGAATCTGACCTTTATACTTCATGTGCTGTGGGAAGGGGAGGGGAAGGGTTAAACCCATATAAAATGTACAACTAAAATATGTTTTAAAATCTTTAAAAGGAATAACTCTCTGATTAAAATATCTTTCCTCACTTTTTTTTCTGTAGACATAAATAGATTTTCAAAATAGATGTGTTTCTCCATATCATAACATAAATAAGGTCTTCATTGGGAAATATTAAAGTGTCAAGTTGTGTGTGTCTGTGTGTGTTATTTTTTTTTCTGTTCCATTTGTCCCTTTAATTTTGCTGCTGCCTTAGCGGCACCCACATCCTTCCACAACCATGTCCTGGTAGTTCTTTAGGACCACCTTTTCATTCTCGTCAAGATACAGCATCGAAATGGGACTTAGTTCTGTCGGCACGCAGCAAGCTTTGGGAATTTTGGAGTTCACAGAATTGACCAGCGTCTGAACAATGGCATGGTTGGTGGAATTCAGATGATCTGCCAATGGGAAAGGACAGTCTCCATGGCAATAGAAGGCACTGTAGCCTGGGGGGGCCACGATCCAGTCATTCCACCCTACATCATTGAAATCCACATATAAAGGATGCCTTCTGCAATTGGATTTATGGCGTTTGCGTGGTCTATGTTTGGTCTGACGTTTCTCTCTCTTATGGAGCGGGAGGCCCATGCCGTCATGCCCAAAAGTGACCAGTAAGGGTCTAATCCGAGGCCAGCTAGTATCATCTTGATGCAATGACCTACTGATTCTGACATGTCTCTTGGAGACGCTGCTGGCATTGTTCAAATGTACCACTTCCGCCACAAAACCAAGGTTAGGTTGCCCATGCGCAATCCATCTCATGACAGCTGGTGTGACATCAAACGTTTCCCATTTGCTGGCATTGTGATGCACCAAGCGGGTGTCCAGGAGGCTTATGACAGGGTCCTTGGTAGCCTCTCGTCCCGGTTTGAGAATTTCATAAATATTAATTCGGTGATGAGAGCTGCCGTTGTGTTCAGCAGCACCTTGGATGTGCTCCCGGAAAACCTGGAGTTCAGCTGACGTGATCGTCTCCCCATCAGGGACAGATGTTAAGTTAAAGAAGAAATGCCGAGATGTCTTCCCACTTCTTTCTGGAAGCTCTTCCAGGGTTTCTGGTTGAAGGAGAAGAAAAGCAAAAGAGCAATCAGCAATTTAAACCCTGCAGTAAAATGCCTGAGTCACTGGACTGAAACTTTCAAACCATCTTTGCATAAACCAATGTACAATTACACCCAGAATCTGCCCCTTCTACTTTGGAGAGAGGCGGCATACAAGTCTAATAAATTATTATTATTATTATTATTATTATTATTATTATTATTATTATTATTATTATCTTTCATGAAGCTCAATATTGCTCTGGTTGCTATCCTGCCTTTCAATCCCAACGGATTGCATTCTGAATTCCAGGTGGTCGTAATAAAGGGGAAGAAATGTGAGGCATTGCTCTGGAATTCAAGGGCATTAAAGATTTTTTTTTTTAACACGGCGGTTAGCAGGGGCCCTGTGAAAGTAATTAAAAAGTGACTAAGGATCAAGGAAGGGATTGCATTTCTGAGATTTCTTAAAAAAACAAGCCACCCAGCTGCAGCTTTCATGTCAGTCTCCCCCAATTGGTTCCAAAAGCATTATGCCACAAGTTCCATAATTTACAAACCTTACCATTCAAAAAAGATTTTATCTTAATTACAGGCAACTTCGCAAAGCACACCCAGTGATTTAACTCAAGAGGGTCCTGAATGAAAAGTATTTGGATGAATTTAGACATTCACATAGGGGGGAACCTACAGTGACCTAACCCTTCCGTCCAGTAAACATACGAAAAGGTCCAAGGAAAGCATTGTGAACATTCATTACAACAGATGCATCCTGTGTTTATCAAGCCAGGCAAGCCTATCGGCCATGTGGTTGTCTGTCTACTATTTGCTTACTATCGACTGTGAGCTGAGGGGCACATAGGTGTTCATGCTTCAGTGGCTAAAAAGCCCTTCAGGAGTACCATGCAATTGTTTTGAGAAAGTATTTGACTCTCAAGGTGTACAATGTGTCATCTCCTCCTGTATTCTCCAACCCAGATCTTTCCATTTGTGATTTGTGAAGGCAGCTCTCAGAATGCCAAGCAAGTGGAACAGAAGCCTTATCTGTCTTCTCAATATATTCTCGGTTTCTCCTCCATATTTTCATGGTGAAATAAAAATCTGAATTAAGGTCATCTGACTTGTTAGCTTTGCTACGCTGGCTGGAATCTAAATCTCAAATACAAGTGAAAAAAAGCCAGCCTAAAATCTAAACCATATATTTGGGTGGGTGGGTTTTTTTTCCCAAGGGGGAGTAAACTAAGAAGATGGAGTGCCAAGAAAAAGAGGATATGAAGAAGAGAAACAGACATAGGTTATAGAGCTATATACAAAAAGAAAGGAAAACTGAACTCAAGTGGAAGATAAAATCAAAGGTTGGGTTTGAAATGAAGAAAACATTCTTAAATATTTTATAGGTTTTACTTACTTCAAAATTTCAGCTCAAAAAAAAAAAAAGAATTGCTGTACAATCATTTACCCTTTACCAGATCTTTAACTTAACCAGCATTAAACCATAAACTTCCAATGGATTTCTTTCACTGAAATTCTGAACATGAGATTTTTTTAAAAAAAGCAGAGATAATTAATGTTTCCATAATCAGTACTAATTCCATAATTAGTATTCAATAATCACCATTCATCTCAACATCTCTAGTTTAGGCTGGAAGCAAATGTACCCAGGCCAATCAAGAAATTACACAACAGCAAAACCAATACACACTGGGCTGGATGAACACTTAGTTTTGCTTCAAGCAGACCTACTGTACTGAACTTAATGGGATTTAAGTGATTTAAGATTAGCCAAAGTATCATGGACTTCAGCAGGTTGACTCTAAGGACAATTAAGTTTGGGTCTGACACTGTTTTAATAACAGAGGCATAAACGTTATAGCTATGGCTCAGCTAGACACAGTGCCAATTCTTTATCACAGGGGATTCATTTGGAATCCTCAGCCACAGTAGAATGCCACAATTTGGGCACCTTGTGATATGCTGATATAATACCTATGAAATGCAGTGTTTCCCAGTAGGCTTCTGGGTACAATTCAAGATGCAGGTTGAAACTCTGAAAAGTACAGGCATTTGGTATTGCAGGATTGCCTATCTCAATTGCTTCCGTTTGTCTCATCAAATCCAGCAGAATGGAATGCACCAGTTCCCTTCTGTAAAGCTGTGTCATCTAATGAGGCTCAGGTGATATACCTTCTTAGGAACAATGTATCTCCAGAGATAGAGATGGTCCTGATCTTGTTAGCCTTTAGGAATGCCTTAAAAACTTCGCTCTTTCTCCACTCACTGAGGACAAGATATTAAGTGAGGTCAACCTCTGTGGTTGAATGAAGCATGCTGCTGATGTTGTTGTTGTTGTTGTTGTTGTGAGTCTCTGCAAACTATTTGGATCAGGCATGTGCAACCTGCAGGCCATGGGCCACATGCCACCCTGGACACCTAGTAACGTGGCCCCATAAGATCATAAACGTTTATCATTGTGTGTTTTATATATATGGACTATATTATATATTTTATATGTGGCCCAAGACAATTCCACTCAGTGCAGCTCAGACAGGCCAAAAGATTGGATGCTCATGATTTAGATAGCTCTATCGTTATTATAATCCTTTACATTTTTGTTTTTAGAATTTAGACTAAATAAACATGAACATTCCTGTACCTGTGGCACAGTGGCCACCATTCAAAAATCCCTTCTTCTCCAATGCCTGGAAAAGTCACATAGAGTGACTTTTGGCCACCCAAGTCACATAGAGTGGCTTATGGCCACCCAATGCAGTTTCAAAATAAACTTCCCTTTACATGACAGAAGGAGATAAGCAGGAACAAGAAGCTTATCTTCTAGTTCCTGCTTTCCAGCTTACTTTAGTTGGTTTAGTTAGTTTGAACTCTACTGCTAATTTTTAGTTTGTTGAGCGCTATGCCCCTTTGTATCAATGGCCCATGCCTGCTGGTACATGTTGCAATATTATCCTGTGCTCTTGGCTTTCCACATCACAGGATGAAGCACCTGTTTGAGGAGGTATCATGAGAGGTAGAAGGTGCAGGTAGATTAAAGGCAGACTTGCTAGTGTCTGAACAGTAATATAAAGATGTAGTTCCAAAGCAGAATCTACTATAAGACTTTTTAAGTTCTGCCTCAAGAAATTAAGTCTTTCCAGAGATGGGCTAGGTCTACTTTCTTGTAAGCACTTTTAAAGTTGACAACCATCTGATAGGAGTTTTAACCTGTGGATTTCACTGACTTCAAATCTTCACGCTTTATCTCCTAAAACCCCACCAGAAATCCCCTGGTTTCCTCCACCCTGCCTTTTAAGAAACATCCCTGACCTCCCCTATTCTTACAGAAAGCACATTTTCCCCATTCTCCATTAGACCTTTCTCAAAGTCTGGCCATCCTGGGAATTTTTTTCTCCTTGCGTTCGCTCTCATCTTCAACCCTTTCTCTTCCTTCCGTTTTCCCATTTCCACCCTGCCCACGTCAAAGCAACAGTTTACCCAGTGGCTAGGGAGGGTTCACCAGAACAACAGGCCATATAGCCAGCTGCTGTTTACCTCTCCTTTCAATGCGCTTGTAATCCCTTGGTTACCTTCACAGCCTATTATTTTGTTTTATAAGTCCCCAAAAATTCCATCCTAAGTATGTTGTCAGTGGTGAGCTTACCACATGTGCTCAGGGCAACTTATTTTCCTGTATATCTAAGTCCAGTTTAAATGTCCTATAAATGACCGTAAAAATGTTTTATAAAATTAAAACAAAACAATATACTGGGAGGGGGAAAACACCCTAATCTAACTTTGGTACTATGTAATTACTGTTCCCTTTCCATCTACAATTCAAGAATTTAGAGGATTGCAGGCTACAGCTACTCGAAATCCTCCAAGCTCTACAGCAATGATTTTCAACCTTTTTTGAGCCGCGGCACATTTTTTACATTTACAAAACCATGGGGCACATTGAGGGGGGGGGGGCTAAAAAAATTTTTGGACAAAAAAATTCTCTCTCTTCCTCCCTTTCACTCTATTTCTCTCTCCCTCTTTCTCTCCCTCTTTTTTTTCTCTCTCTCCATCCCTCCTTCTTACTCTCTTCCTTCTTTCCTCTTTTTTGCTCTTTCTCTCTCCCTCCCTACTTCCCTCTATGTCTTTCTCTCTCTCTTGCTTTCTTTCTCTCTCTCTTTCTCTCTCTTTCTTTCTCTCTTGTTCTCTTTCTCTCTTGCTTTCTTTCTCTCTCTCTTTCTTGCTTGCTTGCTCTCTCTCTTGCTTGCTTTCTCTCTCTTGCTTGCTTTCTCTCTTGTTTTCTTTCTCTCTTTCTCTTTCTTTCTTTCTCTTGTTTTCTTTCTCTCTCTGAGCTTCGCGGCACACCTGACCATGTCTTGCGGCACACTAGTGTGCCACGGCACACTGGTTGAAAAACACTGCTCTACAGCACTTACTTTTAACTCAATGTGTATAGGATGGTGCTGTCTTATGCTGCATATCTCCACCCCAATGAAGTTTAATCTCATACCCTGAGTTTGCCCCAACTGATGAAACAATGCAGAGAGGTTTGCCACTGCTCAGTGCAAGGAGGATGCTTTTCATGAAAGTAAAATGCCAATTGTGCAGAATTGAATCTCCAAGACCCTCCGTGGTGGCTGTAGGACAGCAGTTTCCCAAAAACTTGATGACTCTTAGCAATCCTAGATTGTGGGTACATATGACTAGGTGGAAGGAGATTCCTTATTACCATATTGAAGGGTAACATACCAGGGTGAAATTCTGCAGGTTCTGAAAACAGGTAGTGGAAATTTTAAGGAGTTCAGAGAACCGGCAAACACCACCTCTGGCTGGCCCCAGTGTGGGGTAGGAATGGAGATTTTGTAGTATCCTTTCCTCAAGAATGGGGTGGGAATGGGGATTTTGCAATATCCTACCCCACCAAGCCACGCCCACCAAGCCACACCCACAGAACCAGCATTAAAAAAACCCTAGATTTCACCATTGGTGACATACCATAATTAAGCCAAGTGTGCTCATAAAGACAGATCACTGAGGCTATTCAAATCAAGGGCACCACTGCTTTTTTTTCCTGCCCACAATCATCAGATGAGCAGAAACCAGTGATGGGCTGCTACGGTCTGGTACACAGAACCGGAAGAAAACATTTGAATTTTTCTTCTTCTTCTCCCTTCTGGGCTCTGGGTATGTTTTTCCTATCACAGTAAGTAAGGTTGAATGTGTGTAATTTTGGAAGAGCTGTGCGTGTGTGCATATACAAACACATACAGTTTATATAATAGATAATGTATATCTTTGTGTGCCTGTGTGTAATATGTATGAACATATATGGTATATATACAGAGAATTAAATAGCATATTTTGGATGTTGAGTAATAATAAATAGATAGGGAAACTGTATCTCTTTGAGGCAAGGAGAGGCCAGCACCCTAACTCTTGTTGTGAGCGACGTCAAGTTGGCCACCTTTAAGCCAGTCACATTACCTTTAAGCCACCCCTGGTCACATGATTGTCAAGCCACTCCCACCTGGTCACATGGCTGGCAAGCCACACCCACAAAATAAGCCACACCCACAGAGTGGTAGTAAAAAAAATTGCAGCCCCTCACTGGTAGGAACCTACATCTACATTTTCTCTAAAGAGGGACAGCATCAAATACATGTTCTTCATAGGTGCATATATAAGTTCTTTCACAGAGGCAGTCCTCTGGTTATTGCTCCTCATCAGAACTGGAAACAGAAACAGGAGAGTTTTTCAGAAAACAGCCTCCCAATAATAGTACAGGTAGTCCTCGACTTAACAACAGCTCATTCAGTGGCCATTCGAAATTACAGTATCACTGAAATAAATGACTTAAGATAAGTGTTTCTTACACTCATAAGCACTGCAGTATCCTCCTGGACATGTGATCAAAGTTCAACTGCTTGGCAACCGCCTCATATTTATGACGTGATTTCCTTTGGTGAGATTTTGACAAGCAAAGTCAATGGGGAGGCCGGATTCATTTACTGCCTGTGTAACAGGCTTAACAATCTAACAACTGCAGTGATTCACTAAACAACTGGAGAAAGAAAGGTTGTAAAGTGAGGCAAAATTCACTTAACAAGTGTCTCACTTTTAACAACAGAATTGTGGTCATAAGTCAAGGACTACCTGTTGGCTCTCCACTGAAGCATATCTGAAGAAGCTATTATGGCACATCCATTTTCTTTTCCTAGGTTTTTCTGTCTTAACCAGATCCTTACTATTTTACTCTGGCTCCCCTCTTCAGAAACACTGCTTTCTACGTTGCTGTTAAAGCACTTTTATTGTATTTCTCTTTCATTTTCCCACCTTCCTATCAGCCATTCCGAGAGGTTATTTGGACAAGAGGGTAAACTTGTCATGAATGGACTTCCAAAAAATCACTGGATGGTGACTGCAGGTAGAAATTAGCAATTACATAGTTTCTTAGGGTTTGCAAATTTCTACCGGCAATTCATTCCAACTTAAGGTCCCTTAAGATTACATCCAGGTCAAAAGCTCATCTCCCACCCCCACACCCACAAGTGCAATCATGAGGACAAATCCGATGCAGGGATTTCTAATTCCTTCCTGTGTTCAGTTTACTATTGGATTCTGCGTAAAGGAATGTGTGCTGCGTGGCATAAATCTCTCACTCTCTCACTCCCCCCAGTTCTTTTCTTACTACCAAAACTGTCTCAGGCCAGCCTTTGACTTCACATATTGACTTTGGGCCTGACACCAGGGTTCTCCAGAGACAATTTATATAGGCCCAGAGATGGGTTTCTATGAGTTCTAACCGGTTCTTTAGAACCATTAGTAAACCGGTGATGACATAATGGAGCCGATTCTGTTAGTGCCGGTCCGTGGGTGCAGCCATCTTGGATTTAGCTTCTTCACATGTGTGGAACTTAATTTTTTATTATTTTCCGAGAAGGAAGACACATGCATAAAACATGCACTTCTGTCGCGATTTGAAGCAGCGGGGAATGTAAGTAGAACCCACCCCTGCATATGCCGCCTACACATTAAACTCAGTGGATGATTCAAATCCACTATTCAAATGCAAAGCCTCACTCCCACCCCCTTCATCTTGCTCTCAGAGTAAGGCTGAGGTAAAAAGTCCTTCAGATGTTACTGAATATTACCATATTGTCCAGAGTATAAGATGCAACCTTTCCCTCCCTAAAAGAGGCTAAAATTTGGGTGTGTCTTATACTCTGAGTATAGCTTTTTTCTAAGCGCTTTTTTTCCCCAACCCTAACCAGGTGCTAATGATGTTCCCACCTCTTATTAGCTTGCAAGCTCTTTCATTGTTACTCCAAGTAGAGTTTTTTTAAAGCCTTAACCAGGGGACAAAATAATGTGCTGAAGCTGACCAGACTAAGGGCGCTAGCCAGATAAATATCTGATAAGCAGATTCTTTTCCATATTTCCCTCCCCAAAAACTAAGGTGCGTTTTATACTCTAGTGTGTCTTATACTTTGAAAAATATGGTAAAACCCAACCCAAAAGAGCTTTTAGTTGAGAGCTTTAGCAGGCACACCAGTGAAGTGCTAAGCAATTTAGTAGCTATCTATACACATAAATACTTTTTTAAAAGATGGGGGGGAGGGAAAACCCATGTCTTCAGAAAGACTATAAATGCCCATTTGAACTACAGAATTTCAAAAGTGAGTCAGCAGATTTTCCAAGTTACGCGTGTCATTCCCATGATTATTCAGTGTAAATAATGAAATTCACAGGAATAAGGCTTACTTGCGTCAGGGGTGGGCTATTGCCTGGACGCGGGGGGGGACACAGTGAGGTAGCAAAACTGGAGCTCTACCCCAGAGCACACAATTTGCACTGAAAGATGTTGAAAGAAAATGCAGGGCACTCTGCATAAGCCACACCCACAGTGTGGTAGTAAAAATTTTGGTAGCCCTTCACTGACTTGCATAGTAGCAATTAAGTTAGGTATATAAACTCACTCAGAAGTAAATACTTCCGTAGATGGACTTATTCCCAGGTAAAGGTAGATAAATTTGTAGCCTGAAATATGTATCAGTCTTCCTTTGAACCATGTGGATGTGTAACTGTGCATTAAAATGCAATTTGGCACAAGAGGATGGTGCAATATACATTCTCCCATTAATTAGTTTTATATTTATACGCAAACCAGTGTAAACACAGTGTAAGGTTAAATTACAACATTAACCTCTTACCGCATTAAGACTTGCTATTAGTTAGCATAATCAGTATAGCCACACCCCTTGTACAGAAATTTAATTAAACCTAAAATACATATGTATGAGTAAGGGGGTTTTGGGAGGGGGGGCATATCAGCTTTATAACCTGTTCAGTCTGCATTTTTCCTTTAGTTTTACAGTAAATCCAGGGCACTAATGTAAAAATGAACAGCTGTGCATTTATAGTCTTTGGTTTGGTAATGGTTGCCAAAAAACAGTGAATAAATAGCTTCTGCAGGTGTACCTATATTGCATTAGCACAGGTGTGGGTGGAATGAAATAAAGTGAATAAGGAACCTGCAGGTTAGGGTTGGGCAAACTTCAGGCTTGCAGGAACTACCTTGTGTTTCATGTAGAACTCCAAGATTGTCCAGAAATCTTGGGCTAAAGATACACTTACAATTTTAAAAAATAGCTTTGAGTGCCAGAACTAACTTAAGACCAACCCTCCCACACTCCTTTTTACCCCATCGTTCCTTAATGCCAGATGGTGGAGGGGAGTTGCTATCATGGTTAAGAGAGTTATTAAAAGTCAGGGATCTTGTTCACTGCTGTGGTTCTTATAAGATCCATACATTTAATTAGATCCACTTCCTTCCCCACCCTTGCTATAAATTGGAAATAACTAATCTTTTGCTCATGCTACTGCTATCACATATTTTTACTGGATTATATTATTTGAAGATTGCATTAAATAGCTGTTTATATGCATCCGAACTAATTGCATATATTGTGCCTAGAATCACACAGGGACAGGAGAAATGAGATGTGTGACCATACAGAAAAGTTTGGATAGATAAACAGATCTAAAAGAAATAATTGTTTGCAAAACTAAGATCCAATATTTTATACCTTAGGGGTGTGGACAAGTTTGTTCAAGTTTGATGTACCCCAATATGTCACTTTGCAGAATTCTTTAAACAGGGTGCCTTTAATTTAATAAAACAGGCCAGTTCTGAAAGACATTGTTACCAATTATCTGACTGCACAGGCAGAGCATTGCCTTAACTCACAATTGTTTTGCCTTTAGTAAATGTATATTTGCCTGTGGCTTTTAATCTCAGTAAACCCTAGTTGCCTATAAAATCCGCGGACAGCTGCTCTGAAACTTATCAATCTTGTTTTCTAAAGGGCTTATCCTTAGGTCTACACTAAATCAAAATTTAAACAGAAGACAAAGTCATAGTGGAGACAATACAATTGATTGTCAAAGGGATCTCTCACGGGGATTAGATAGGGATTAGAAAACCTTCCAAGTGACCCTATGGCCAACTGTATATTCCACAGACTTTTCTTACTGCTTAGCCTCCAACAGTTCTCAGTGGAAACTAATTTGAACAGAATCTGTGCTTGAAAATAAAAAGAAATCTACCTTCTTTCTTAACTATGGATCAGGTAAAATCATTTCAAAAGGAAATTCATGCAAAGGCCCATAACATTTATTTTACTTGTATGAAAACTATGCCATCTGCATGTTTAATGAAACACAACTTTCATTTTCACTAAAATTTCTATCTGTTTGGGAGGGGTGAAAAATCTGGTTTCTTTCTACTCCTCCCCAATTTTGCTCCCGGCTGTTTCATATAATTTATATATGCGCATCTCTTTGAGCAAAATTAGAATTTCTACCACAGCAGGCGAAATGGCCACCCTCAATATCAGCCAACCACATGCACAATAAAACAAGGAACTTAAAAAGGGACCGTAGTTCCTCTCATCCCAAATGATCATCCCATCATTTGGCTCAGCTCAGTCATTCATCACAGGTCAGTTCCTGAATACCTAACTGAGAGTTGGTTGCAGCGCGTTTTAATTGTCAAACAAGCTACAACGATGCTTATTATCATGAATGGTAGGGAAGACTATATAGCACGTCTCTGTCCAGATATTATTATATTTTACAAGATTTCTACTTAGGATACTCAAATTGGCAGCAGGCAGTTCTGTAACCCTGTGGCAACAAGATTCCACTTTCGCCACATAATTTGGGGCCCAGCACAACTGGTACAACCAGAGTCATCTCTATGCTGATTTAAACATATTGACGTCTTTATGCTTGAAAGTTTCCAACGCCAACTCAGGCCGGCGTTTCCCACTGTAAGGATATTCGAAAAACAGAAAGCCAAGAGGCATGTCCATGAACACATTATTAAGGCTCTAACACTGGTATTCAGGACGGGTTTGGGAAAGCAGTGGCCCCATAGTTGTTGCTGAACTACAACTTCCAGCAGTCCCAGCCTAAAGCGTGGAATATCAGGGAATGTGATTCAGCAGAATCTGGAAAGCCATAAATTCTCCAACACTCTTTTGGCATACCAGTTAATTTTATAAACTACCCGGGCACAGCTGTGTGACTCGCACAGGAGGAAGTTTCAACAAAGATGATATCAAAAGGGACAATTACATTTCACCCACATGCATTTTCTAATTATTTCTTATTTCTTTTGCACAATTTTTTTCTTTTTTTTAAAAAAAAGCCCTACATTTAAAATGGATCATTTTCACAACTGGCCAAATTCAACATGTCTTAATCTAAAAAAATTAAGTTTCAATATGATCTTTACTGCAGCAGGGTGCATGAATGGTCAATGCTCATTCACACACAAACACACACACACAAACACACACAGACAGACAGAAGGGTCTTGTTATTATTTAAATTGCAAGTACAGTATTACCAAAATCGCAAGGGAGTGAATAACAGGTCAGAAGTGTCCACACTGCCAGAATATATCTTAGCAACCCAGAGCTGCAGGTTGCAAATATTCAAACCAGAGCAATTTTAATTTTAACTGGATTGGGTTGTGGAAGTTGGGAGCTGGATAAATAACTAATTTCCCTTACCTTCGTGATAAAAGCTCCTGACGGTATTGGCTTTGCTGCTCGCTTTCTCTAGATTATAGTCCATGGAAGTTGGCTTCTGACTCGTGTGTAGATGGTAGAGGTCCAACATATAGGAAGGGATAATAGCATTCTGGGTTGGAGTGGGCCGCCGCTTAAGCCCAAACATATTGAGCAGACGCAGTTCAAATTCACGCAGGATTTCTTTTGAGAGCTGCAGCTGAGCCGGCTGGCCCAAATCAGCGCTGAAACTTCGCCGGTTGTCCATCTCGGGGATGAGACTGGAAGAGCCCCCTAGCAGTGTGTGATAAAGCAGCAGCACTAATAGAGAGCAGGTCCTGGCCACCATGATCATCAATCTATGTACAAGGCACAAAAGCAAAATACAGTGTTAGATTCCAATGGAAGGAGGGGACATGATCAGTTCCGTCTTTGGGAGCATGCAGAAGGACCAAACAGAGTCCACATTCCACCGACAGGTCCTCCTAGTAAGATGCTCAACTGCTGAATGTGTTCAACTTGCTTCCTCTGGAAAAGTCACATGAAGTGAAAATAGCACCAAAGGTCTCCAGCCTTCCTTCCCCCATCCGCGGCTACTGCCTGTCTAAACTATATGATGGATTTGAGGTTTAATGGCATAGGCTTTCAAGGCTCATTCAACACGCCACTCAACTCTCTGTTGAAAGCTGGATGGGCCTGAGAGAGAAGAATGCCATGGTCACAAGAGAGAAATTGGGGTCCAATCTGGGTTGGTTACCAGGGCCAGAGAGGTTTAGTCTTCCAAGCTTTTGGACTTGTGCTGGAGCCTATCCTCAGGGAAGAGAGGAGTTCCCTGAAGATGGGCTCCAGCATGAGTCCAGAAGCTCAGAAGATTATATCTCTGGTCCAGGTGACAGACCCAGATTGGATCCTGCAACATTATCTTGAGACACATTCTTCATTCATGACAAATTGGGGTGTCTCTCATAGCCTTAGCACTAAGATTCCACCATGTTAATCCATGGTGTCTTGGGAGCAACCATTAGCCAAATTTGGCAAAATCTGGATTCTAAAACCTGATTTCCAAGTTACCCAAGAGCAGATGTTCACTTTTGTGAGAGTAAAGAGAAATGAAATGATTAGGACATGGGGAATCCCCAAATATTTATCACATGATGGGGCTAAGGAAGTAGGACTTCCTGAAACAGGCAACCACTCAAAGGTCTTTAGGGCTGGGAGTGGAAGGGTATACAATGGATTGCTAGCTTTGGGGAATCAATAACATATGACTGCTATCTCTAAAAGCGGCATGGGAGCTTGTTCCAACAAGGAAAAGCTACTTTCTTAACAGATTAGAAGGGAAAACAAGGCTTAGATTTTAAAGAGAAAAATCAATTAAAAAAGGGAAGCCAACTTACTTCGTAACTAAAGTAAACTTGAGCATTAAGGTTCTAAACTGTAGTAAAAAAAATTAGCAGGAGGAACTTCCCATCACTTAGGGGAATCAGCAAAGCTACTTGCTGATTCCCCAAGAACTGGATATAGGCAACTTATGCCAGTGAAAACCATGATTCTACTGATTAAAATACAGATTATATACGGAAGTGGCAAACACAGCATAAAATTAAGCATGCATAAACCAGCCTAAAAGTATGAATGCATAATGCATAAGCCATACATTAAAATGTGCAACTAACTGTGTGCATAATAGGGACGCTGTGTTTAGACAATTAGGGGTACATATTCATCATTACTGTGTTTTCTGCTTCTCGAGATAAAGTTAAACCATTATTTAGTGGGGTCTTTACAGGAGCCAAACTTCATTTCTATGGCTCTTTTCATTCTCCACGCCCTCTTCTGGACTGTAATGGCATTTGGTCTACTGTAACAATGTTCAGTTCTTAGATTCATTCAGGGAATGAAAACTGAATGGATCTATGTGAGTCATCATTTGTGAATGGGTTACTTACTCTGCTTAAAACAGCAAGGGTTTATACGAGTTATTTTTACCATCTACGATACAGTTTTAAAGACAGATGAATTGTTTCAGCTCCACTGAAGGGGTTGAACACTTTGTATTTATTCAGTCAAGGTAACTAATCCCGGCACAACCATTTGCAGCCGAGAGAGAGAGGGATTAGTTCATTGGACAGGATTTGCAAAAGGAGGAGGGAAGCACAGAAAAAGGCCTGGTGTCAAAACCCAGAGGAAACCAAGCGCACGCACACATGCACACCCAAATCCACAAATGGAAGCACATTTTAGGGGGAATTGAAGGTTTCAGTTTGCCACGGTACAGTTGCACTCCTTCTGCATCTGATGAAGAGAATGGGCAGGAGTCAAAACAACCTGGCATCATGTAAGGGGTGATAGGTGTAAAGAAAACAAAGGATCCCATCTGGGAAGCCACAACCCAGGCATCTGCCGGAAAACCTATCTTGGAAAAACACACTACAACAACTTTTTATCTACTCCTACTTGCTCTC
Organism: Erythrolamprus reginae; assembly: GCF_031021105.1. Classification (NCBI taxonomy): domain Eukaryota; kingdom Metazoa; phylum Chordata; class Lepidosauria; order Squamata; family Dipsadidae; genus Erythrolamprus; species Erythrolamprus reginae. The sequence continues at coordinate 243,387,597 of NC_091950.1, forward strand.
CAGAAAGTTGGCGAAGAAGGACGCAAGTTGTAGATCAACTTCTGGCATGTGCTAGTCTGGGGGGGGGGGGGGAATTGTTCAAGAGGATGCTGGGCTACTGCTTGGGTAGGACCCACTACATAGTGTATTTAGCAATAGCACTTAGACTTATGTACCCCTTCACAGTGCATTTTACAGCCCTCTGCAAACAGTTTACACAGTCAGCCTATTGCATCCCAACACTCTGGGTTCTTTTTTAAAAATCCAACTCGGAGTCAATTCTTTGCTTCAAATGCATCCTCCACTACTTCCACCACCACCCTCAATTTTGGGGGGATACTTTAAGTAGCTGCTTCACCCAGAGATGTTAAGAAACAACCCTTGATGCTGCTTATCAAGAACTGGGGAAATGGGGACATAGACCAAAGGTAGATCGAATCTCAACAGGCGCATGGTTGACTCAGCCTTCCATCCATCCTTCCCAGGTGGATAAAATGAGGACCCAGATTGTTGGGGGCAATATGCTTACTCTCTATAAACTGCTTAGAGAGGGCAGTAAAACACTGCGAAGCGGTACATAAGTTTAAATGCTATAATGGAAGGTGGAGAGGAACCTCTGCGGTCCTACAACCACCTGAAATCAAGGAGGGCTGGCCCTTGTTTCCTTCTTCGGGAAAGATTCGAGGGAGCACGGGGAAGGGGACAAGGAAGGACCACCGCCGTCAATCAAAACAGGGAAGGAGCTGAGGCGGACCGAACCCTCGGAAGAACCTTTGGCAAGTGCCGCCTCTTCCAGCCGCGTCCCGTCTTCCAGCGATCCCCCCTCCCAATCTCCGCCATCCCCCTCTAACCTTTTAGGATGCCGCCGATCGCCTAAGCAGCAGCAGCAGCAACGCACTCGCCCACGTCCATGGGGCCAGCCTCCACATCGAAGTTGCCTGGCCGAGCGAGCGGCGTCCCGCGATCCCCCTCGAGCTCTCCGATCCGGCCTCCCGCCCCCCGCGCTCCGGTCCGACAGCCGGAGAGGATCGAGCAGTCCCCGGCCGAGGGGCGAAGACGGCGGCGGCGGCGCAGGACGTGGGGGGGGTGGATGGAAGAAGCGACCGAGGCAGCAGCAGCAAGCGGACTTCCACTTCTTCCCTCGGCCAATTCGAAGCGGCCGCCTTCACACGCGACGCTGTCCCGGAGGGGGGCTTGGCTCTAGCAGCGTCTCGTCCGCCACAATCCCAGCTGGCTTTTTGGAGGAGAAACCATCCCGGCGGGGCTCGGTCGCTGTAACCCGGGCACGGTCGTGAGATGGAGGAGGAGGAGTGGGGGACACGCGGCGATCCCGCTCGGCTGCTTTGGCCCGGCAACCTTTCCCGACGTCGGCATCACTCCAGGCTGGAAGGGCGCCGTCTCGACGGGGACTTCTGGGAAAGGAGAGGCGACGCCGGCGCTCCGCTCCCAGGCCCGGGCTGGCTGGAAAACATGTCTGCTCGCGAGTAAGCAGGAGGAGATCTGGAGGGGAGGGGAAGCGAGAGTCTCCCGGGCCGAGGAAGGTCAGGCTGTGTCACCGGATCGAGGCCGATCGCTTTTTCTCTCGGATCGGGGAGGGGGGACTGTAAATAGGAGCCCTTCGCTCAGCCAAACGTTGAATTCCGGACTACCCAGTCACTTTGCACTTTTCCCGGCGCTTTCCTTCCTCGGTGCAAAGAGCAGCCTTCGGGGGACTCCCAACTTCGGCGGCAGCCACTTCCTCCTTTTCGCCTCCGATCCGTCGGTGCGCCGGCTGCAATTTCACCCCGGCACCCCGGGCGCGAGAGATGCTGCTCTTTCGTCCCTGCGTCCGCCGAGCGCTCGAGGTGCTGCTGCTGCTGCTGCTGAACTTCCTTCCACAACACCGCACCGCCTCCCGCCCCCCTTTGGTTTTGCTCGCTCCGCTTCTGCTGATGTCACGGCCGCCGGAGCTCGGGAGCCTCGCTCGCCAATCACAGCCGCGGGAAGCCTGGGGTTGAGACCGGGAGCCAAGGAGCCAAGCCGCCGCGAGTGCTGCGAGGGAGTGCGGCGTGGCGGGCGGCTTTTTAAAGGGAACGCCGCCCCCTTTCCCCACTTCCCCTCCCTCCTCCGCCGTCCAACCTTCACTTGCCTTTTGCTTCCACTTTTCCGGATTAGGGTAGGATAAGGAGGAGAGGGGAGGGAGGGAGAGAAGGAGGGAGGGAGGGAAAGAAGGAAGGAAGGAAGGAGAGTGAGGGAGAGAAGGAGGGAAGGAAGGAAGGAAGGGGAGAGGGAGGGAGAGAAGGAAGGAAGGGAAGAAGAGAGGGAGAGAGGAAGGAGTTAGATGGGAAAAGAAAAGGAGGAAGAGAAGGAGGGAGGGGGGAAAGGAAGGAAGGAGAGAGGGGGAGGGAGGGAAGATTTAGAGATGAGAGAAAAAGCAGGGAGGGAGGATGAAAGGAAGGAGTTAGAGAGGCGAGGGGGAGGAAAGAAAGAAAGAAAGAAAAAGAAAAGAAAAGATAGATTACTGCCACTTCTGAGGTTAACTGGTGATGTCAACACTTAATTTCTTTTAACATAAAGCCCTTCTCCGGCGAAGAACGCGGCGCTATTTCTTTGCAGCGAACAGTGGCAGCGCCCAGGCTCGACGGATATTTTGGGGCGGGAGGTGGGCGAGGAAGGCTCATTCAACGCTCGTTTCTAAAAAGGAAGACGGGCTTTGTTTCCTCTCGGCCGAAGTCGAGCTATCCCAGGACTGTGGCCGTGGGGGACTGTGGTAGCTTGGTGCGGGACGCCTATCTCTCAGGCTCGCGGCTCCAGCCGGCGTGGCTGCCCAAGCACCCGCTCACTTTGGCCGGATGAAATAGAGGTCGACCCGGGGTAGAAGAGTACTAGGTAGAAGTGTGGGGTTTTTTTAGGCACGGCTAATGTATTTGCGCAGTGCGATGCTCTGCCGGTGGAAGGAATTCCGTGTAGAGGTTTCTCCCGGGAACAAAACACGGGCTGTGAATGTCAGCTTTTCAAACAGAGGTCGAGGTTTGCAGGTGCGTTCGGCTTGCAGCCCGCTTCCTTCTGTGCGGGGAAGTTTGACTTCGGACGGGCGCGACTAAAGGCTGGGTCAGGTGGTTTCAAGCCAACAAAAGACTATTATGCTGGCATTTGTCTGTGAAAGAAGAGAAAGAGATGCTACTAGTTGTGCCTCCACAAATAGTTTTGGCTCCCAGAGGTCGGGTTGAAGTCTTTACTCACTTGAAAGGGTGTGAAGGGTCAAAGTAGGAAAATCCTGTCCTTTTTCAAAACAGCTTTTTATTTAAAAAGTTATAAAAAGATATTCACCTGAATGCCTTTTGGGGGGGGGGGAGCTAAATAACAAATCTACCAGCGACTGGCTTTCCCCTTCTAATCAAAAGAACTTCAGTTTTGAAATCCAGCCCAGAGTTGCCCTGATGGAACAGTTTATAAATATTGTTCAATTAAAAATAAAAAAATGGCTAATTATAAATTGGCGATGGGGGTCTCAGGATTACTTCTGGCTGTTTCTTTTCTCACAACTTAGGTTCACCTGACAGGTGTTTTTTTTACATATTTTCTCAAAAAGCTTTTGCTGGTATGTAAAGCGGGATAGAAAGCCTAGTCTAATACATCTGGAAGGGGGGATTACTTTATCATATTGTCTATCTTAACTTTACAATCGTTCTGTTATGAAGAGGAAAGGAAATGGTTTCCCTAAGAATGGACATCAAATGCCAGAGCTTAAGTAGGAAAAAAATGGAAGCAATCCATCTCTTGTCAGAGCCCAGTCTCTTCCTCAACTGAATTAAGAATGGTTTGGGGGGTTTTTTTTTTGAAGGAAATGCAAATACATTCATTTTTTGCAAGCAATAAATAACATTTTCTGCAAACAACATTTATTGCAGCCGTTCTAGCATTCCAGCTTGTCTCGTGAGTCATGCGCAGGCATTTTTATTCCCCCCTCCCTTCTATTCTGTTCAGCGTGGGCCCTATTGTATTCTATACTGGTTATTCCCAAGAAAGTGTGTCTACAGCTCAGGACCGGTCCATTTAACAGAATTGGAAGGGAGCCGCTCCGAGTCTTCGGAGAGGGGCGGCATACAAATCTAATAAATAATAATAATACCTTGGAGGTCTTCTAGTCCAGTGTTTCCCAACCTTGGCAACTTGAAGGTATCTGGACTTCAACTCCCAGAATTCCCCAGCCAGCATTTGCTGGCTGGGGAATTCTGGGAGTTGAAGTCCAAATATCTTCAAGTTGCCAAGGTTGGGAAACACTGTTCTAGTCCAAAGCCCTGCTCAGTTAGGAAACCTCTTGTCATTTCAGAGAAATAGTTGTCCAATCTCTTCCTAAAAACCTCCAGTGTTGGAGAACTCACAGCTTCTGGAGGCTGTTTCACTGATTAATTGTTATAACTGTGAGGAAAACTCTAGGTTGGTTCTCCATTGATTACTATCCGGGCATTGTTTCTTGTTCTTCAGGTGCTATGGAGAATAGGTGGCTGCCATTTTGTGGCCGCCATTCTTTTTGGCAGCCATTTTGCTGCCTGAAATGTGTGGTGCCTCCCTGCCACATCTAAGGCATGAACTGGTCTGGCCATTAAATGTCCTGATCACATTCATGATAGATGGGGGGGGGCTTTCCTGCACCTGAAGACTATTTAAGCCTGATCAATATAGACTGCCATACAGTCTTTCCTCTAGCAATGGTGAATAGTAAGGATACTCAGAATTCATAGTAAGAGCATCTGCTGCTCTCCACCATATGTTACCAGAACCCCCTGGCAAACCCTCCATTGCCCCCTAACCATGGCCAGCCCTGATAGCATTAGCATCTTAGTTGTAACAGTGATTATGAATTAGGTAATATTTGCTTTTTAAGCACGTGATCCCCACAATTAGCAATATGTAGTAGAGGACATTCTTCCATTGCAGTGCTTTTGAGAAAGGACTTTTAGGCAAGGCCCTGGGAGGCTCCTCGGATCTAAAAGGGCTGGAAATAGCAGAGTTTTTAAAAAGGGAATGCTATTTGATTTTTTTAAAAGGTGGGGCAGAGTTTATAAGAGCAGTAGGTCCAAAGTTTAAAATAATTGCACCTCAATTCTAAGGATTCCACGCCTTGAAGTCACACAGGTGACATGGTTTTGTTAAGAGAAAAGCTGGCCTCTGTAAAAGTGAGTCAGACAGTTCAATATAGAAATACAGGACAGATCAGTCAAAGTTATGCACTGCATCGGAAATGCTGAGAAGATAGCAAGGACGTTTGCACATCCCTATTTGTTTATAAACCCAGTTTCCCATGACCACTGCAAAGGCGGAACAGTCCTTTATATCCAGTGAAGGGCTACCAAACATTTTACTACCACACTGTGGGCGTGGCTTATGCAGGAAGCCCTGCATTTTCTTTCAACATCTTTCAGTGCAAATTGGCTGGAGCTCCATTTTTTTCCCCCACTGCATCCCCCCCCCCATTCTGGGCAATAGTCCACCCCTGATTATAGCGTACTAAAATTGAGTTAGCTAGTGGTTCAATATATTAGTGCAAATGCTACCATGCATCATCATCATCATCATCATCATCATCATTCATTAGATTTGTATGCCGCCCATCTCCGAGGACTCGGAGTGGATCATTATTATTAAAAGGATTTATTAGGCCAGGTTAATTCAATGGTTCCTTTTTAACTCCATTTATAGAATTTTTATTATTATTTATTAGATTTGTATAGAATAGAATAGAATAGAATAGAATAGAATTCTTCATTGGCCAAGTGTGATTGGACACACAAGGAATTTGTCTTGGTGCATATGCTCTCAGCGTACATAAAAGAAAAGATACATTTGTCAAGAATCAGGAGGTACAACACTTAATGAGCAGATGGACTCGTGAATATGAAATTCATAGAGAATCGCAGAGAATAATAGAAAATAAAGAAACCATTTGAGAGCATTTCACCAAGGCAGCCTTCGTCGGCGCCATCTTGGATTAAATCTTTTTGAAGAATAGCCTTAAGTTATGGTTTTCCTCTGGCCTACGTCGCATGGGTTTCTTACCTTTTGTCCCTTTGCCAGCTGTATCTTTCAGGAGTATAGCATTATATTCCATTTTGATAACTGATCTAATCAGCATGCACCAGCAGCAACACCAACTTCCCATTTATATGTTAAAGCAGAATCATAAAACTATTCTTTCTGCGAAATCTGTGTGATCTGCAATAATCCACCTTCCCTAATACGTATAGAGATGATCAAAGTTTAAATCTGTCTGGGGTGGGTGGGCGGGAGGACTTTCAGTGCAGAAATTTGTTGTATATTCAAAAGTTGAGTTTTCTTCTGAGCAGGGGCAGAGTCGTTTATTGTGATTCTTTTATTCTACCAACCAACTTGTGTCCCTGAAATCTGCTTAGATTTTGTCCTGGCTATTTAGGAATAAAGGAATAAATGTCATCATTACCACTCCCAATGGTTTACATTAGAGGAAATGGGGAGTTGCAGCTTCATGTTTCTATAAACGGAAATGTTTTTTCTGTGCATTACAAAATATGAGATCTACCGAAAGGCAGGGATCCTAAAAAGATTGTGCCCTTTTGTGAATATGTTGTTTGTGCTTTGCATGTGTTTTGGTTGTTTCCATTCCAGAATCCAGAACTTATATTTGATCAAGTTTTCTTTAAATTTAGAAATGGCTGCCCTCTTGTGGTAGAAGATACTAGAACAACCTCTGCGGAAAAGGAAGTCCCAATTAGAAACATTTAAGACCACTTTACTGTTGATTAATAAATCTTTAAGATGTCTCTGTTCTCCTATATACCTGGAACTATACCTCAAATCATTGTAAATATAATACTTCAAAATATAAACTCCTGACATGAAACCTTGCAAGCTCAAAATAATGGGAAATGACAATAGAGCCTATCTTCCATACAAATGTTGATATTGTATTAAAATAGATGGAGGCATGTTTTTTAATAATGAAAGTCTAACATATTGTGCTCAATGTGACTATAATTCACAGTGAAATCAAGCAGGTCTGCATTTAGATTTCCATTACAGTCCAAACCCTTTTTTATAAAATAAAAAAGTACAATTGTTTGATAGTAAAGAGAGGGAAACAGACTTGATTTTAACCATCTGAGTTTATAAGGAGACCAATTACTTACTTGTTTCTTCCAAAGAATATTTGAGAAAGTCTTCAGGGCAAATCAAATGTTTTTTCTGCATCTCCTGAGATCAGTTTGCACATCTGCAGACTACTCCCTCGAACCAACCAAGACTGTAATTTGGTGCAGCCATAGTTTGGAACACTCAGCACATTTTTTTGTTTTTCCTTACTGCTTATTTTGTTCAGGTTTTCTAACTCTCTTGCTTGACAAACCATTCTTGAGACAGGAAACCCGAGATACCATGTGGCAAAATGTGCTTTTGCCTCATAAAATAATTGCCTTACAATGTGGATTTTGACAAAAACCCTAACCCACCTTTTTCTGAGACTGGGAAGCTCAAACACTTGGATCAGGAGGAGTCTTTCAGCTAAAGATGTTGGACTTTAACCCTGTGGCCTTCTCTCTGTTACTGAGCTACTGTATGTCCAAACTCAAGAGTAAAACCTGACCTCGAGGTTCAACTACTGTAATGTTCTCTACATGGGGCTACCTTTGAAGAGTGTTCGGAAACTTCAGATCGTGAAGAATGCAGCTGCGAGAGCAATCATGGGTTCCCTAGGTATGTCCATGTTACACCAACACTCTGCAGTCTGCATTGGTTGCCGATCAGTTACTGGTCACAATTCAAAGTGTTGGTTATGATCTTATAAAGCCTTTCATGGCACCAGACCAGGATATCTTCGAGACCGCCTTCTGCCGCACAAATCCCAGTGACCGGTTAGGTCCCACCGAGTTGGCCTTCTCCGGGTCCCGTCGACTAAACAATGTCGGCTGGTGAGACCCAGGGGAAGAGCCTTCTCTGTGACAGCCCCGGCCCTCTGGAATCAACTCCCCCTGGAGATTAGGATTTCCCCCACCCTCCTTGCCTTTTGTAAACTCCTTAAAACCCACCTCTGCTGTGAGGCATGGGGGAACTGAGACATCTCCCCTTGCCTATGTAGTTTTATGTATGGTATGTTTGTGTGTATACCTTTTCAAATAATGGGGCTTTTAGACTTTTAATATTAGATTTGTTATAGTATATTGTTTTATCACTGCTGTGAGCCGCCCCGAGTCTGCGGAGAGGGGCAGCATACAAATCTAATAAATAATAACAATAACAATAACAACAACAACAACAACAACAATAATAATAGAGGCCTTCTGAAAATACTAATGGTTATGAGTAGAGTGGGCTTGGAATGGTACAGCTTTGCCAAACTTATAGTATACACTTAAAATCCACTATGGTGGTGCAATAGTTAGAGTGCAGTGCTGCAGCAGGGGCGGAGTGCACCTATCAAGGTCCAACAGCAAGTGGAACGCCATAAAACGCCATTCCATCGGCAGAAATGGATCTGCACGCACAGGTCCATCACTGCCAGGCATGCACGCAAGATTTGGCTTACTGGCTCCTACCATCCTGCTACCGGTGCACTGCGTGCATGTCATGAGGAGTCTTGTGTGCATGCACTCGCTAAGCTTGCATGTGTGCATACATCCCCAGCATGATTTCACTTCCGCACATGTGCCGGAAGCAAAAATGCACTGAAATCTTAGAGGGATGCGCATGAGAGAGATATTTCTGTGATTTTTTTGCTTCCATGCATGCACAGTAGCAAAAAATTGCTAAAATCTCATGTGCGAGACTGTCCTCTCGTGAGATTTTGCTTCTGCACATGCACATGAAGCAAAAAATACAAAAAAAAAAAAAGATGGCATCGGTCCAGCCATGTGCAAATTGCGCAAACTGGCAGCCGCTACTGGTGCACAGTTGCCTACCGCACCTATAGCAACCCATCCCTGTAATGCAGGCTACTTCTGCTGATCACCGGCTGCCAGCAGTTTGGCAGATCGAATCTCACCAGCTCAAGGTTGACCTAGCCTTCCATCCTTCTGAGGTGGGTAAAATTAAGACCTAGATTGTTGGGGACAATATGCTGACTCTATAAACTGCTTAGAGAGGGCTGTAAAGCACTGTGAAGTGATATATAAGTCTAAGTGCTATTATTATCCATCCATCTAGCCATCCATCCATCTATCCTTTGTTTCTCCAGAAGCAGTTTTCATGTAGCTCTGCTTTAATTTATCCCATATAATAGTTTAAATTGAAAGCCCGTCCAGGGTTGAGCATGGATCTGAACCCTACTTCTTCTGGTTCCAGTTCAGCATCTTCCCCACCACAACCTTCTGGACACACACACTATCTTGAGAATTAATGTTCGGCTCCATTGGAGAATGACTTTCAGCAATCTTAGGAGTCTAGAGCACTTCTGCCTCAACCTCTCTTCTCATTGATTGTTAGGGTAATGCATGCTCCTACTCTAATATCCTGGTTACTTGTCAATCTAATTGCTCTTGTCCAAGTTCATTTTCTCCAGACAGGTGACCCATACATGAATATTCCAAGTGGCATCTTCATTCTCTCTATGTTAAAAAAAGAAATGAGCAAAAAAGCAAAGAACATACTACTTAAATCAACAGCCTGCTCAGAAAATTTGGAGAAAGCCATTTTGTGCTTAGCTGTAAGGCAGGGATGGGTAACCTGGTGCCCTCTAGGAAAGTTGGCTTTGATAGTGGCTGATTACCAGTAAAAGGTGAAGATTCATTCTCACCAGGAAGGGAGAGGAGAGGTTCTAAGGGGGAAAAGTGTTGAGAGTTGGCAGCTAAGGCAGCTGGTTGCAGGGAAACAGCTTGGCGAGGCTGTTGAATAAAAGAAGGAACACGTTCACCTCTAATGAGAAAAACATATCTTCGCCAAGGGTTCCAGTTAGAGCAATCATTTAGGCACCTGTATTAAGTTATCTTTAGCTTTGATCATCCAGCACAAGATTTTTTAAATGTCATATTTACATCCCATTAAAATCTTTATAAATATTATTGTTCATTTGAGGCCTTTTCCCTCAAGGACTTTGCTCCCTTAGTAGAAACCAAACTTGATGGTAAACCAGAGAAAGAAAGAAGGAATCTCTTGTCATTCCAAAGCAGATTATGGGAAATGGCTAAAGAGAACATTATCCCTATCTTGGGGACTATTTAAATGGGATATAGGAGGAGGAACCTGAAAGGTTTCACACCCTACTCTGCTTCCAAATTCCACAAGTCTCTGCCATTCTGTGTTCTGTCCCTGCAGTTCATAACTCAAAAGTTTTGATGTATACATGGGGGTTTCTGCAGCCCAGATGTACACACATAGGAATGGGACAACTTTGCTAGTTGGGTATGGCAAATTGTCATAGACCCTACACACTTCACACCCAGTAAATGGTAATCTATCTCTCTCTCTCTCTCTCTCTCTCTCTCTCTCTCTCTCTCTCTCTCTCTCTCTCTCATCTATCTTCTAATATTTTTCTATCTCTATCTCTCTATCACTCTATCTTCTATTATCTATCTAACATGCATGCATGCATCCATCATCTGTCTTCTATTATCTATCTATCTACCATCCGTCCATCCATTCATCCATCCATCTGTCTGTCTGTCTGTCTGTAGCTACCTAGCTAGTTAGTCAGCTAGTCAGCCACCTGACTCCATCATGACTCTGGGATATTTCTGGATTTAACTTGCTTTGCTTAGTTTATTGAGCTATTTATAATGCCGGAAAGTGAAAGATCTGCCCTGCTGCATTGGTCATTTTATCATGAAATAAATTAATTTAAGTCATGAATACCAGTGTGTGTGTGTGTGTGTGTGTGTGTGTGTGTGTGTTTGACTTTTTTGTCCAGTCAACCTGATACACCCAAATATGGAGGAGCATACAACTTCCTCTTTGCCATATTCCAAGCCAACAACTATAATCTATAAGTATTGCCTTAAAAATATGTTTTTATATATTAAAATATATTAAATATTGTATTAAATATGTTTTAAAATATGTTACATATGTGTATATTTATTTATTCGACTTCTGTGCCGCCCCATCCCGAAGGACTCATATGTATGTATGTATGTATGTATGTACTGTATGTATGTATGTACTGTGTGTATGTATGTATGCATGCATGTAGTAACAGTGGCTGAAATAAATATATCATGATGGGTTGAATATTGTGCTCTTTATAGTATTATTTTGTTATTAAGAATGGTACCAAACATTCTATTCCTGAGAAGACAACAAGGAGAAATCCAGGAAGTTGTGAAATTCAGCTTTAAGAGTATGCTTAATATACAAACCTAGCCAGTGTGGTTTTATGGTTCAGTATACTATATATCTTTGATTCATTCAGAAAAATCAAGGTTTATTATAAAGCAGTATCCCAGGCAGCTATAACTGGTTTGTTCTGATTGTCTGTTTCACTAGAATAACCGGTTCACACCTGGACAGGTGCAAGGATAATACAAGAGTCAGGCCAAAGCCATTTTAATTGGGATCGTAGGCTTTCTACACTTTATACTATTCTACTATGTATTTTCTATTGTGGGAAAATGGGATTTGGGGGGGGGGGGGTATTGTATGAGGTTATTAGTATGTAGTCGTAACAAATTCTTTCTTGAAAGCTAAGTTCATCCCTTGTCTCTGCACCTCTGCACCTGCACAGAAGGAGATGGTTGGACTCTTGCCAGGATGGCAAATGAAGATTGGACAATGTGATGGATTTGAGGGTGTGGGAGCAAGGACTTGAACTTTCAACTGGGTGGTGAAACCCGGAGGACTTCATATTCGTGTTTCACCCAGATGTACTATCTTGGTTCTAATAATAAATTGGGATTTGAGAAATAATTTGACTCAGACTCTGATTTAATTTTGGATGCTACTTGGAACCCTGACAGCAAGGATATTAAGCTATAATGTTGCATTTTAACTATTGGTGAGTAATAGTGGAAAAGGAATTGTTATCAGGAAATCTTCTGTTGGTATCTCCAGCACATTCCCAAGGCAATACGTAAAATGGAAGTAATGTGCCAGTGTCAGGAGGCTGTTAGGGTTTGGATGGGTGTTAACAGGCTTACACTCAACCCTGTGGGATGGAGTGGCTGTGGGTTTTGCTTCCCAAGGACAATTCCATCTGTCCGTCCATTACTCTCAGAGGGAACTTGTGTGCCCTCCTCGATCCACAGCTGACCTTAGAACACCCTCAACCAGCTGTGGCGAGGGGAGCGTTCACCCAGGTTCACCTGGTGTGCCAGTTTTGATCCTACCTGGCAGGGAGTCTCTACTCACAGGCACTCATGCCATTATCACCTCGAGATTCGACTACTGCAATGCTCTCTACATGGGGCAACCTTTGAAGAGCGTTCGGAAGCTACAGATCATGCAGAATGCAGCCACGCAAGCGGTCATGGGCCTCTCTACATACGCCCATGTTTCTCCAGCACTCCGCGGGCTGCGTTGGCTGCCGATTGGTTTCCAAACACAATTCAAAGTATTGGTTATGACCTATAAAGCCCTACATGGCATCGGAGCAGATTACTTCGGGACCTCCTTCTGCCATATGAGCCCCAGTGACCGGTCTGGTCCCACAGAGTTGGCCTTCTCCGAGTCCCGCCAACTAAGCAATGTCGCTTGATGGGGGCTAGGGGAAGAGCCTTCTCTGTGGGGGCTCCAGCCCTCTGGAATCAACTACCCCCAACCTCCTCGTCTTCCGCAAGAACCTGAAGAACCATTTGTGCCGACAGACCTGGGGCTACTAGACAATTATCCCCTGACTGATGTATGGAATGCATGCTTGATTGCATGAATAAGAGTGATTGATTTTTAACGAATTTGAGTTTTGGACTAGTTAATTTAAATTAATTTGGATTTAGTATATTATTACTTTTATATATATGTTGTAAGCTCCCCCAAGTCCTCAAAGAGGGCCGCCATATAAATCCAATAAATAAACTGGATGTAGATACACCACAAATGATGAACTGTGGTAACTTATTAGAAAAAGGTTGCCATTTAAGAAACACCCATCTTCATGCATCCAAACATATTACATGTCTTCTGTACCTCATATATGCAATTATTATACATAGGTAATCCTCGACTTTACAGCCATTTGCAACAATTGCAAGATTACAACTTTTCAGCCAACTTCTGACAAGCCAATCAATTGGGAAAGCCTGATTCACTGAATAACCATGTGATTTGTTTTAAGGACTGTGGTAAAATTGGGTCTGGAAGTCACATGATGACTCGTTTAACAATTCCATTGCTTAGCAACTTAAATTCCAATCCTAACCGAAGTTGTAATTACATGTACCTATATTGTGTGCAGTGCAGTGCTACAGAGCACTGCACATCAAGACAACTAGACACAAGAACAGTTTTTTCCCAAACACCATCCCTCTACTAAACAAATAATTCCCTCAACACTGTCAAACTTTTTACTAAGTCTGCACTTCTTTAACTTCAGAGAATCAAGGATCTAGGGTGCTTTCTGAAATTTAATCTGGTTCAAATATTGTTGCCCTATGGCACACCGTTTTGTCCAGTTAAAGATTACAGGAACAAAAAATTAATAGTATATGTGTGGCTCTCTCAGCACATCCAGTCCAACCTCTTTCAATAGAGAATATCACTCCTGAACTCATGATAGGAAGTCACCCAACCTCTTTTAAAACACCTTTGAGGAAAAGAGAGCTTGTTACTTCCCAAGGCAAGTTGTTCACCCTCAAAGAGCTCATTTTGTTCAGATGTTTCTCCTGACATTGAGCCAATTTCACCTCTTAACAATTTCCACCCATTACTTTTAACCCCAGCAGGGAAAGAGGGGGAAAGGCCTTCAAACCTCTTTGTGGTGCTCCCATAGACATTCTAACTTCAGATTCTGATTATCATTGGTAGGCAGGGAGCTCCCAAAATGAGGCTATTGTCCTAGATTTAATCTAGTCTTAAAAATAATGAGTGAAAGCCACCAACCAAAATCTTGGGAATATAAAAATAAAATCTGGATTGTGTTCTCATGTGTGGCAAATGTTTACTCAGTCTGTTTTGTCAAGTTCTTATTTATTATTCTTATTTATTCGATTTATATGCCGCCCCTCTTCACTAAGGTTCTCACTGCCAAAGTAACCTTATCGATGCCTCCTTGAATATCTCAAAATGGAGTCCACCACTTACCTAAGAGCTACACCTGTTCTGTCTGTCCCACAGGAGATGATACAATGGTTACCCTACAAGATTGATAGGTGTTCTGACCCAGCCTTGGCAGAAGCAAGAAACAGACTCCTTGTAACGAAAACCCCCTCTTTATTTAACTCTTGTGAATTAATTGCATTCACCCACTGAAAAGTCCAGGCAATGGTCCTTCAAAGAGTTAACTGCGTTAACAGACCCAATCAGTTTCTTGTGGTAATTGCAAGGCCCTGAGATACCAGCCGAAAGGCTTCAAATTTAATTTCTGGCAAGCAGTCACTGTGGCACAAAACATGATGAGCAAAATCTTCAGAAATACGAACTGTTGTCTCCTACGACAACCACTCCCCTTTCCTTCTATTTATTCCCTAGCCAGGGAGGGGCCATTCAGCATCCACATATGCTTTGCTTCCTGAGTTGACTCCTTGTCCTCCATTTTCCCCTCTCCTCACTGCTCTGCACATGTGCATCAGGAATAGGCCCCAACTCTTCTTCCTCCTCACTCACATCAGCCTCTATAAGCAGCTGTCTTTCCGGTGGCTGGAAAATGTTGGAAGGCCCTGGCTCTATCTCTGCACCCAACACAGGGAATCCATCAGAGTCTTCTCTAGACTCCAGAACTGGTCCAGGTTTCTCGTCATCTGAGTCTGCCACCAGCTCAGCTGGCACCTGGTGGGCCCCAACAATAGGATGGGAAGGCAATCCACATCAGGCATCTTGAACACATTAAAAAAAACATTATTAGTGATAGATTCATCTAGATCAGAGATGGGGAATTATGGCCTCTTTGCGAATTGACATGGCTGACTCAGGAATTCTGGGAGTTGAAGTCCACAAGTCATAAAAGGTCCATAGTTGCTAACCCCAGATCTAGACCTTAGTTGCTACAGTATGTGTCCGGAGAAGAATAATCTGAGACACATCCACATGAAATGGAAGAATTTGTACTGTATGATTACCCATCATTGATTGGTTTTGAAAACAGAAGATTGGAGGAGGGTGGGCAGGCAGGTGTGTGTGTGTGTGTTTTCTTGACTCCACTGTCATTTATTTGAAACTGGAGCAAAGCTGGGGTTTTGTCTGCAGAGCTCCAAGTCAATGTATTTGTAGCAACCTCTTTTCCTAATGAAAGTTAGCCTTTCTTCCCATCCCACTCATACATTGTCATTCTCTAAGATCTTGGGATAGAAGCAAGGTGCAAAGAAGCTTGGATGTTTACAAGTGACCTTTCTTTCCCTATAATAATTTATAATTTATTTTCCGGAGCAGCTTAATTTCCACATTGCACAGTGCAGTGGGGGGGACGGGGGACAGTTGCATAACACAGGAGCTGCAGTAAAAGAGAGAATGCCTGGTTTTTGTGCTCTTCTGATGGTGTTAAAGATATTATTGCAAGCCGTAACCTATTCCCAATAAAGCTGCCTTTTGCAATTGGTTGATCTTGATTTTGTCAATGCCAGTGGTGTTCAAGTGACACTTTATTTGTTTTGGAATTTGAGCCAAGGCCCCTATTACTATTGGCATTATCTGTACTTTCATTTGTTACCATTGTTCTACTTCTATTTGGAGTCTGCATTTTGTGATTTCCCCCCCCCCACAGTTCTTTCTCTTCTATTTTGCTGTCACCAAGTACTACAATGTCCATTATCCAAATTTTATTATTTTCTGTTCACAATAATGTCACAGCTGCCAGTGTTTACCTGGTGGGTACTGAGTTCTTCACCAGAACTTAGGAAATCATAATGTATTGGCATAGTATATGTGCTCTCACTAAGAACATGGATTATTTAGAAAGCCCAAATTGTAGTTATTGTGTTATATGTACAATACAATGTAATATGTACTATGACTTAAACTAACACAATTGCTTGCTTTTGAACATTTTCCTGCTGAACCACTCAGAGATCCAGGCTTGAGTAAATTCGTGTCCCAAAATTTCTCATTAGAATTCTCCTCCAGAAGTGTTAATATTTAGATAAATGTAAAATATTGCATGGAATTCATTTTCAATGCCATTATTGGCAGTGCATTTGAAAGAAAGGAGTTACTGAATTTACGCACAACATTGAACCATGGTTTGCTTAGTAGTAATTTAGCAAATAACTACAATAGCAGAGTTCAGATGACACTCAAAACTAAATCAAGAAACCTGCAGCTTAGCATAATATTGGAACCAGGCCAATCACTTATCCAACAGAACAAGTCATATGATAGTGCTCTAAAATAATGTACAGTACTTGGCTTTTACAACAAAGTGAGAGAACTGAGCCTAAGCCCTACCATGAGCTGCAATTTCATTTTTTGGTGATAGAAATTGCCTGTACTTGGGCTAGTCTACTTAATTTAGCAAATGATGTTCCTATGACTAAAAAAAATAGAAACCTGAGTGAGGTTTTAGCCTAATATATTACTTTTTTCATATTGGTTTATTTTTCCTTTGTAGGAGGAGACATTCTTTTGATAGTGGGGCAATCCTCTATTGGAAGAGTTGACTAATCCAAGTCTAGTTAAATTGTAAAAAGACAGGAAAAGCAGGAAGATATACGTAAAATGGAAGAACAAGGGGAGAGATGCCATTGCAAGTGCACCTGCAGCTGAGAGGATTCATAGGATTTCACTTGATCATTACAATTTCTGCTGTAGGGAAATGAGCGATGTTTTTAATATAAAGTTAAGATTTATTGTCATTTTTCTGGGTACACAATGGCACACATTAAAGTAAAGCTAATTATTAGCTGGCATCTATAAATACAGTTTTTGCACATCTCTCCTCCCACAAAGAATAGTAGATTCAGTAGGAAAGTGCTAATGGCAACGGCCACTTAGTTGTGTGGTTTATCCATCTCTGGGCTCAGATTTTTATCTCTTTCCCTAAACAGGTAGGCTTCTAAAGCTTTCAGTCCTCTTGTGGGACAGCCAAGTTCAGTTGTGAAAACAATCTGACTAATTGTGTAGGTTGTGCATATAATCTTGATATACGTATAAACTGGTTGAAACCACACTCAATAGCAGTGGCTGCAAGAGGGTTCTTGGACTCTTAGTGGACAACCAACTAAATATGAGCAATGTGCAGCGACAGCCAAAAAAGCCAATACAATCTTAATACAATCTCGATCCACAGCTCACATTAGAGAAACATCTTTCAGCTGTGGCGAGGGGGGGGGTTGGCCCAGGTTCGCCTGGTGCACCAGTTGCAACCCTATTTGGACCGGGAGTCACTGCTCACAGTCACTCATGCCCTCATCACCTCGAGGCTCGACCATTGTAATGCTCTCTACATGGGGCTACCTTTGAAAAGTGTTCGGAAACTTCAGATCGTGCAGAATGCAGCTGCGAGAGCAATCATGGGCTTTCCCAAATATGCCCATTTTACTCTAACACTCCGCATTCTGCATTGGTTGCTGATCAGTTTCCGGTCACAATTCAAAGTGTTGGTTATGACCTATAAAGCCCTTCATGGCACTGGACCAGATTATCTCAGGGACCGCCTTCTGCTGCACGAATCCCAGCGACCAGTTAGGTCCCACAGAGTGGGTCTTCTCCGGGTCCCGTCAACTAAACAATGTCGCTTGGTAGGACCCAGGGGAAGAGCCTTCTCTGTGGCGGCCCCGGCCCTCTGGAACCAACTCCCCCCAGAGATTAGAATTGCCCCCACCCTCCTTGCCTTTCGTAAGCTGCTTAAAACCCACCTCTGCCGCCAGGCATGGGGGAATTGAGATACTCTTTCCCCCTAGGCCTTTATAATTTTATGCATGGTATGTATGTATGTATGTTTGGTTTTTATAATAATGGGTTTTTAACTGTTTTTAGTATTGGATTATTATTATATGCTGTTTTATTATTGCTGTTAGCCGCCCCGAGTCTCCGGAGAGGGGCGGCATACAAATCCAATAAATAAATAAATCTAGGACAAGGGAGGTACTAATACCATTCTATAAAGCCTTAGCTAGACCACATTTAGAGTATTGCATCCAGTTTTGGACACCACACTACAAAAAGACCATTGAAACTCTAGAGAAAGTGCAGAGGAGAGCAACCAGGATGCACATAAGAAACTGAGCATGGCCAATCTAGTGAAGAAAAGGACCATGGGGGACATTTGGTATTCCAATATTTGAGGGGCTGCCACAGAGAAGAGGGGTTCAAGCTGTTTTCCGAAGCACCAGAAGGTCAGACAAGGAATAGTGGATGGAAGTTGACCAAAGAGAGATTCAACCTGGAAATAAGGAAAAGCTTTCTGACAGTGAGAGCAATCAACCAGTGGAACAGCTAGCCTGTGGAAGTTGTGAGAGCTCCAGCATTCAAGAGTCTCAAAGGGAGATATGGACTGCCATTTGTCCAAAATGATGTCGGGACTCCTGCTTGAGTGGCGGGTTGGACTAGATGACCTACAAGGTCCCTTCCAACTCTAACAATCTGTAATCTGTAGTCATTTGACAGTCTTGTGCAAGAAATACTGCTCTACATAATACACAAATATACAGAAATGCCACACGATTCTCTGTCTAACAAAGTAACATGGCTGCCCCTTTGAAGTCTTGCATCCTGCCCTTGTTTGTTCCAGTGTTTAATTCTTTGATCTCAAACGCAGTGCTGTCTCTGGGTGTATGTGTGCTTGGGGAAAGAACAAGAAGAACCTTCACAATGCTAGCTTTAACCAAACAGCGGATGCCAACATTTCAGTGCCTTCCTATTCTCTTCTTTCCCTCTAACTTTGCACTTTGGGGTTATGTATATCTTCCAGGAGACCATCTATTGAGCAAACAGGAGGTTTGTTAATCACAGCAAACAATTTGTTAGAAGTTCAGACCTTTGCAAATATCTGCTGTGGTGATAAAGCTGATGATTTAAGACAGCTTTAAAGCTAAAGCTCTTCTTGGTATTTCTGGTCGCTTGTTATCGAAAGACATTGTTTGTAAGTTGGATTCCTGGTTCATGGAAGAGCCTGTGCACTTTGATCATGGTGGATCCAGATGACCACAACCCTTATGTCCTTTTGCAAGGCCTTATACTGTAAACCAGCATTGGGCAAGAGTGTTGGATAAGTCCATTTCGTAATGGTTGGGAGATGGGAACATGTTTGCAGTTTTGCCTCAGTTATATTGTATTGCTATTGCTGGCATTTCTGAGGCAAGTCTATATCAGCATCTAGAGTCACTATTGTCAATTTTGGTGGCGATATGATTCATATACAGTGATCCCTCGGTTAGCGCGGGGGTTACGTTCCAAGACCTCCCGCGCTAACCGATTTCCGCGTTATACTGGATGCGGAAGTAAAAACACCATCTGCGCATGCGCGCCCTTTGTTCCATGGCCGCACATGCGCAGAAGGTGGAGCGACGCAAGTTCGGAGGCTGGCAATGCAATGGTGATTTTTCCGGGCTCCTCGCCGCTACCCACAGGGCAGCGCTGGCGGCAATGGCAATGGCAACCCTCCCTCCTTCCCTCCTTCCCTTCTCTCCCTCCCTCCTTCCCTCCTTCCTTCCTCTCACCGGCTTTCTTGGGGCAGCGCTGGCGGCAATGGCAATGGCAACCCTCCCTCCTTCCCTTCTCTCCCTCCCTCCTTCCTTCGTTGATCCCATACTGCCGACCAACATCTGCATAAGAGCGTCCCCCTTTCAGCATGTCCAAAATGTCAATTTTCTCTTTAATTGTGAGTATCCTCCTGGTCTTTTTAGCGTCGCCGCCTCCACTCCGTGTGCAACGTTTAGGAGGTATCTTCCAACAAGTCTGAACAAGTTCCAACAGTTGCAAAGCTTTTTTTTGCGTTTGCAACGATTGGTCGAGATTTTGGCCAATCAGCAATCAGTATGACGTCATCGGGCGGGAAAAACCGTGGTGTAGGGGAAAAAACGCGGACTTATTGTTTAATTAATATTTTTTGAAAAACCGCGTTGCAGCGTTTCGCGCTAATCGAGAACGCGCAAATCGAGGGATCACTGTAATCACAGATGTAGATACTTTCAAAGGTGGATTTGATCCTGGGTAAAAATCTTTGGATTAGATTATGTGTTCAGAAGTGTGTTCAAAATCTTCCTAGGCCATCTTTTAAGGATGAAAGCCTTCCAAGGCAACTAAAGGTAATGACGTGGTTGAGACAACCTAAACTTCTGATGACTACATCCATGGATAGATAGATAGATAGATAGATAGATAGATAGATGGATGGATGGATGGATGGATGGATGGATGGATGGATGGATGGATGGATGGATAGATAGATAGATAGATAGATAGATAGATAGATAGATAGGTAAGTAGGTAGGTAGGTAGGTAGGTAGGTAGGTAAGTGTTCTGCTGGCGTGTTTCAACCACCCGTAATTACAGGGTAATTAGTCCAGAAAGACACACACCACACAATAAAAGGAAAACCCAAAATTTTTATAAACAGAAAAACAGAAACAACTCCCTTTTTAAATGTCAAAGGGATTTTCTCGTACAAACAAGACACAGGTGAAATGCAATCCAATTGCTCACCCAATAACTGGGAAATTGAGTCCAATTCTAAAGTCCAGAAAGTCCACACACACAATCCTGAACAGCAAAAAAACATGATCTTGACGAAACAATGAATCAGATACAATGCCATGAGGCTAACACACCAGGCTGCACTTTTATCTTTAGCACTAATTACAGCAGCCCCACCCAACCACAGGTGGCCTCATTTTCTCTTGTAATAATCTTTCAGTTGTTGTCTCCTATGCATCACTCTACACATGCGTGGATGTGTCATTAATTCTTGTTCAGAGTCCAGGGATGATACAGATGATTGATCTCCTCCTGGGCTGTCTGCCAAACTCAACTCTTCCCTGTCACTCATGCTTCCTTGGTCAGAGGAGACAGATTCTACTGGAAGCAAAACAGGCCAATGGCATGTGGATGTCTCCCCCACATCCACATCCACATTGCTTGGGGCAGGAGCTGGGCCAGAGCTAACCACAACAGGTAGGTAGAGAGAGAGAGATGGGAATGGGGATAGAGGTAGAGATAGGTATTTGGAGTGTAACAGAAGCAATCAACTGTTGCCTTCATCTGACATGTCTTTTCACTCTCCACTTACAATTGCCCCTGTTAGAAATAATATTGTAGAAATCACCTGATTTCTTTTTCTTTTAATGAAAGAAGTCAAAAAGTGGCTATTTATTAGACAATGGAGTGTTGGAAGTTCCCAGGTGGGTACATGGGGCAACAAACATGGTGATTGACAAGCTCAAAGCAAAGGAAATGTGCTCTACTTCCTTCCATGATTATGATGTTTGTCTATCATGTTCAAAGAGGACCTTGACATCTGAGGATGTCAAGACTTGCACATGAATTGAATTAAAATGAGGGAGAGGTGCCTATAGTCAGCCTCACCCTCTCTTCCCAGATTCCATCTTGCTCCAATAACAGGACAAGAATCAAGACAGTTGGAGATGGTCTTGGTGCAGTGGTTGACCAGGGCGTCTTTCATGTCTAGCTGTACTCCTAGCATACCACATCACCTGCAGAGACCGCCTTCATGACTGTTGTCCTATTCTAATAGATTTCATCTGCTCAGTCTGTTGGAATCTATCTTCACATGCTCCTGATAGACAAGTCCCTATCTCACTGAAGGTCAATGACCCAACGGCTAGTCTCAACCTGGTTTGACCAGCCTGTTAAGGCTGCTACCCAGGGTATGGCCGCTGCTCATGCTACAGCTACTGGGAGTCACAGATGAGAACTGAGTGACAGGTGAGGACCAGAAAAGTGAACAAGCTGCCCTAAGATGAGCCTCTGTAAAAGGACACAACTCCCTGGCCACCCCATACACCCCATTATTCTTTTTGTAGTGCCATAAGAAAAGCTATTCACATCACAAAGTACAGGATGCATTTTGAGAAATGGATATGATTTAGATGATCAGCATGACTCTCATCAGGGAAAGATACTGATATATCTTTTAATGTAAATATGGTTCCCTGTGCGTTAAGGAGTCTGCAACAAAAGTCTTAGTTCATGTTCTTCTTAGTAGTTTCCAATATTATATAACTCTGATCTACTTCCAATTAAAAAACTTTACACTGAAACTAAAGTAGAACCTTACAATGTTTAGTATCTTTTTCATGAGATCCTCTCATTGCATATAACTGCATAATTCCTTCATCAACCAATGTCTGTCTATAAATTTTAACTGACCTATCGCCCATGTCCTTCATTCCTCTCTCTCTTGGCTGAAACCAAACAGAGCCCTCTGTTATCAGCCCTCTTGAGGGAAGTTGACTTGAACAAAAGGTTGCTTACTTTATCTCCTCATTTACCCACCTAACCCAAAACACAATGAGCTACTAATAGTTTTACCGTTGGTTTAATGATTGTGGTCATGGACAATGAAACCAGGGTGATTGTACAACCAATTCCGTACTTCCTTATGCAAATAAGACAAACTAAATACTTAGAACAGTAGTTTGGTTATTTTTTTAAAAAGAACCTCATGCATTTAAAACACAGTAAAACAATAAAGCTGCTAAAATCTAGGCCACAAGCACCAACATTTACAATGAAAAAGGACAATAACCTAAGGCACAACTGGAGTAGAAATTAAAACATGATCCATAAAATGTCTTGTAGAAAAGCAAAATAATATAACCATATCTTCACTGTTCCTTAAGGTTTGTGGTGAAAGTTTTATCTATATGGCCATCCCTTTGGAGGTATGAAGTCCCTTAGGGAAAAGACATTACAGGTAGTCCTCAACTTACAACTGCAATGGGAGACATTGTAACAGCCTTCCAATATCTCAGGGTTGCCACAAAGAAGAAGGAGTCAACCTATTCTCCAAAGCACCTGAGGGTAGAAAAAGAAGCAATGGGTGGAAGCTGAACAAAGAGAGAAGCAACTTAGAACTAAGGAGAAATTTCCTGACAGTCAGAACAATTAATCAGTGGAACAGCTTGCCTCCAGAAGTTGTGAATGCCCCAACACTGGAAGTTTTTAAGAAGATATTGGATAACCATCTGTCTGAAGTAGTGTAGGGTTTCCTGCCTAAGCAGGGGGTTGGACTAGAAGACCTTCAAGTCCCTTCCAACTCTGTTGTTGTTGTTGTTGTTGTTGTTGTTGTTGTTGTTGTTGTTGTTGTTGTTGTTGTTATACATTGAAATGTATTATATTAAATCCCTTTGAAGGTGAGGAAATGAGAAGAGCTATATCTATTGTTGTTAAATTGTGAGCATTTACCTGAACCATCAGCCCACCTGGAGATGCTTCCCTGTTACCTTACAGGGATATTTTGAGAGTACTCATACAATGTTTTCAACAAATGAAGACTTATATAAAATTGGATAAAGTCCTCCCTATTCTCTGTTGTCATATATTCATAGAAGTTTCCACTAACCTGCCTCCTTTCCTTTGTGTAGGTTAAACCCATACATTCCTTGAAGCAGTTTCCACTAAGTTGTTGTTTTTTTTAAAAGCCAACTAACCAGGCTCTATAAGCAGAGGACAATATAAACACTGTTCTTAGAACTGAGTTCTGCTGGTATCGTACTTATTGCTTTGATTGCCAGCCAAACGCCACAGTTACAGCTGCTTGCAAAGGTAATGTTAATAATAGCTCAAAATTCCTCTCCAGGTCACGATAGGAATAAAGTTAGCACAGGAAAATGGCAGAGTTGTTGGCTGATGAGGTGAATTGGCAAGGAGATAAACCACTGTTACAAAGACTGCCTGAATCACAACATTGATTATAAAGTGGAAGGAGTCATTTGGACACACTAACCTCCACTTAAATTAAATAACAGAATAACCAAGTTGGAAGCGACTTTGAAGGTCTTTTAGTCCAGCCCCCTGCTCAAGCAGGAGACCCATACCAATTCCAGACAAGTGGCTGTCCAA
Source organism: Erythrolamprus reginae (assembly GCF_031021105.1). Lineage (NCBI taxonomy): Eukaryota > Metazoa > Chordata > Lepidosauria > Squamata > Dipsadidae > Erythrolamprus > Erythrolamprus reginae. The sequence continues at coordinate 243,411,621 of NC_091950.1, forward strand.
CCTCCTCTTAAAAGCCTCCAATGATGGAACACAATGATGGAAGTTTCTGAAGGTAAGCTGTTCCACTGGTTAATTGTTCTTACTTTCGGAAATGTCTCGTTAGTTCTAGTTTGCTTCTCTCCTTGGCTAGTTTCATCCATTGTTTCTTGCCCTGCCTTCTGGTGTTTTGGAAAATAGGTGGACCCTTTTTTTCTTTGTAACAATTCCTTCAAATATTGGAACAGTGCTATATTCCAATGCTTATCGAATGTAATTTTTTTCCAGTGTAATTCCTAATATTTGTTGTGAACTGGCTCTATTGTGCTGGAGTCGCCTTGCTTTGACGTAGGGTACCTTTTGTTAAAAACTATAGCCTTTGGAATAAATCTTTTTTCCTTTTCCTGCAAACCCATGGCTCTCTTATTTAGATGGTACTCTTAGCAATAGTAATAACAACAGCATTTAGACTTATATACTGCTTCACAGAGCTTTACAGTCTTTTATAAGCAGTTTACAGAGAATAAACATATTGCCCTCAACAATCTGGGTTCTCATTTTACCGACCTCAGAAGAATGGAAGGCTGAGTCAACCTTGAACCTACTGAAATTTGATCTGCCAAACTACTGGCAGCTGGTGATCAGCAGAGGTAGCTTGCAATACTGCACTCTAACCACTCTGCACCACTCTAACCACTGCACTACCAAGCAGAATGTGCCATCATAATGAATATGCCATCATCTCTTTCCTAAGCTACTACCTGCCATGATTCTTTCTTGTGCCTTCCATGCCTTAGTCAATAAAACAAATACTATCAAATCCTAAGTACAGTAGAACCCCGACTTACGAGACTAATTAGTTCCGGAAGGAGGCTCGTAAGTCGGAACGCTCGTATGACGAAACATTGTTTCCCATAGGAAACAATGTAAAGTCAATTAATCCGTGCAACAACAAAAAAAACCGCTGCCGCCGAACGCGGAAGTTAGCGTTCGGCTTCAGGAGACAGCTGCGAAGCGGCGCGGGTGTTTTAAAACGTCGCCCCCGAGCCCCCCAGGCTGGCTGCGACATTTTAAAACACCTGTGCCGCTTCGCAGCTGTCTCCTGAAGCCGAACGCTAACTTCCGCATTCGGCTTCAGGAGACAGCTGCGAAGCGGCGCGCGGGATACGAGCGCCAAGGAGCTGTCTCCTGAAGCCGAACGTGGAAGTTAGCATTCGGCTTCAGGAGACAGCTCCTTGGCGCTCGTATCCCGAATGTGAGCTCGGGAGGCGAACAAAAATGTCGCTCCCCTCCCAGCTCTTATCTCGAGTAGCTCGTAAGTAGAGCTGCTCGTATGTCGAGGTTCCACTGTATTTGTCCATGGTATCCAGAGGGATTTTTGTTTCAATTAGTATTGAGAGCTGGGGCTCAGAAACTGTAATTATATGGGATAAATTGGCTGCATAAGTTTAAGTGACTGTGGTTGAGTTTTGACCAGAGGCTTTTGAAAAAATGAGCATCCAATATTTGCACTCAGAACTACATACAAAGAGGGAAATATTGGCTTTGGCGTTATTCACAACCTCACCTTCCTCTTGCATCTAAACCAGATCTTACTTTATTGAAGGAGAATGGGAACCAGCCAGATCCTTGCAGGGCAAAAGGAAATGCAATGTGTTGTTTATCTAGGAAATACAAGGATTTCTGACATTTCTGAGACTAATAGTCCCAAGCTTATGTAAAATATGTTTTAGTACCAGGTAGTTAGTTATTCAGGTAGGGTTTTTTTCTAGATATGATTTTATTGATTGATTGATTGATTGATTGATTGATTTTGTCCATTGCACAATGAGAGTTATATTGGGTATACATATAGTAAATACATAATGCAGGTTATAGAGGATATACTCATAGTAAAGTATATCTAAGAAAGAAGAGAAGAGAAGAAATAGGAATAAAATATATCAGTGAAAGAATAGAATAAATATAGGAAAGAAGAATGGTATAGGAGATATAGGAGAGCAATAGGACAGAAGACGGAAGGCACGCTGGTGCACTTATGTACGCCCCTTACTGACCTCTTAGGAATCTGGAGAGGTCAACCGTGGATAGTCTAAGGGTAAAGTGTTGGGGTTTGGGGATGACACTACAGAGTCCGGCAATGAGTTCCACGCTTCGACAACTCGGTTACTGAAGTCGTATTTTTTACAGTCAGGTTTGGAGCTGTTAATATTAAGTTTAAATCTGTTGTGAGCTCTTGTGTTGTTGTGGTTGAAGCTGAAGTAGTCGCCGACAGGCAGGACGTTGCAACATATAATTTTGTGGGCAATACGTAGATCATGTTTAAGGCGTCTTAGTTCTAAGCTTTCTAGACCCAGGGTTGTAAGTCTAGTCTCGTAGGGTATTCTGTTTCAAGTGGAGGAGTGAAGGGCTCTTCTTGTGAAGTATCTTTGAACATTTTCAAGGGTGTTAATGTCTGAGATGCGATATGGGTTCCAAACAGATGAGCTGTATTCGAGGATGGGTCTGGCGAAAGTTTTGTAAGCTCTGGTGAGTAATGAGAGATTGCCAGATTTTATTTTATTGTTGGGTTTTTCTCCTCAAAAAGTATGTTGTTGTGCTATTTTAATATCAGTTTAGCTATGAAATAAACTTTCCAGGCCATTTCAAACAGGGAATAGAAAGACTTAAATGTAGCTTTTGAGATGGCACCAGGATCTTAGGCTTCAATTTTTAGCTAGGTCAGTTCAGTGAAGCAAAATTCATTGATGAATTCCCTGTGCAGTTCTCCCAAACTGTAAAGGGTTAGATAAAGTACCATAAAGTTCATTTTCCTAAAGTAATATTGCTATATTTCTTCAGGTTGTTCTAAATACTTGCAACAGCCATTGATACTGGAGTATCATTCCTGATGGAGGAAAGGAGAGGGAGAAAGAGAGGGAGGGAGAGAGAGTGGGGGGGAAGAGGGAGGGAGGGGGTTGCAATAGTGGGCCCTGATAATAGCACATATCCTGTCTTGGGAAACCAATGAAATGTTCAATGCCTGGCCTTTGCAAAAACACTGGGTGTATTTGGCCCTGTTCCTTCAGTTCCTTTAATAACATATTTATAGTGTTGTTAAACATGATTTCAGTCTATTTTAACTAGAACCAAATTTCTCAGTAATTGACCTACACTTAAATGAGGAGAAGGGGAACCATAAGCAATGTTTTTACCTATTTGTGAGGTATACTGTTCCTGGAATTACATCCACCTGAACTGATACTACATATTTGACTTGACCAGCCTTTAATAATAATTAATTTTTATATATATACACAAACATTACAATGACAAACAAAACAAAGGGGAAAAACATAAATTAGGGAAATTTGCATTTTCTACTCATTTAGAATTTTCAATCAGAATTTTCCATGTTTTCCTTATTTTTATTTATTTTTGTTAACATACTGCTTTGCATTTTTACATTTTTTTATCTTTATTTTTGAATTTTATTTATTATTTTCTTAGATTATCTTTCTATGTAATTTCTTTTATTTTGCCCTTTCTTTCCTCTAGCCAATTATAAAAATTTTCCCATATCTTATAATATTCTGAGTCTTCTTTCCCTTCTAGCTTTTTTAACAGCATATCCATCTCTGCACAATCCATCACCTTTTTAATTATCATCCCTTCTTCTGGTATTCTATCGGATTTCCACTGTTGAGCATATACTCTCCTTGCCGCTGTCAAAATGTGAATAATCAAATACAGTGGTATCTCATCTTACAAACGCCTCTACTAATGAACTTTTCGAGATACGAACCCGGTGTTTAAGATTTTTTTTTTTTTTTTGCCTCTTCTTCCGAACTATTTTCACCTTATGAACTCGAGCCGCCACCGCTGGGATTCCCCTCATTTTTGCCAGCACTGCTTTGAATCCCAATGAGGGGAGGCTCAGGGAAATTCCAGCAATGCAAGAACAGACACTTCTGGCAACGGAAGTTCAGAGGCGGGAATTCCCAATGAGGGGAGGCTCAGGGAAATCCCAGCAATGCAAGAATGGGCGCTTCAGCTGGTAACGGAAGTCTGGAGGTGGGGATTCCCAGTGAGGGGAGGCTCAGGGGAATCCCAGCAACACAAAAACAGGTGCTTCAGCTGGCAATGGAAGTCCAGAGGCGGGGATTCCAAGCGGCACAAGGCAAACGGGGTGACTTTTGGGATGGGGTTGCATGCATTATTTGCTTTTACATTGATTCCTATGGGGAAAATTGCTTCTTCTTATGAACTTTTCTACTTACGAACCTGGTCACAGAATGAATTAAGTTCGTAAGACAAAGTACCACTGTATTGTACTTCTTTTTTTTTATTTCTTTTTGAGAATACCCAGTAAATATGATTCCAATTTTTCCCCCACTTCTTCCTTTGTTATTCCCCACCTTGTTCCAATATTTTTTGACCTCTGAACAGGTCCACCATTGATGATAATACAAATCTAATTGATAATAATAATAATAATTAATAATAATAATAATAATAATAATAATAATAATAATAATAAATGTACCTTTTTCTTTTTTACACTTCCAGTATAGCAGAGAAACATTTGGGAACATTTTAGATAATCTTTCTGGTGGTACGTGCCAATGACAGAACATCTTGCACTGGTTTTCCTTGAAAGCATTAGAAATCTGGTTATCTGCCAATTAAAAGTCCAATTGACTTGAGCCTTAAGTGTGTCCCAGTCCAAGAGACCACAGTGTCTTCCACAGCTGGAGTAAGTGTAAAATCTACTGACTGGGATCACAACAGATAAGACTTGTATTTTCTATTTCTCCCCCTTGGGCACAGTCAAAATAACTTTGGCATCATCAAAAGCCAGCTCAGCCTTCAATTTGCACAAGCTCTCTCACCCAAGCAGGGGAATAAACCATTCAGGCATATATAGATATTGACGGCCGAGCTGGTTGCCTTTGAGGACACACTCCATAGGTCACAAAAACGGTTTATCTACTCCTTTCCTAGTGATTCCTACAATTGGAATCTTTGGATTGTTATGAGTTTCTTGAAGACTAATCAAAACAAAACACAAAATTATCTATCAAGTTATCTACCAGTATTTGAAAATTAAGTATTCCTCCCACTCCAACAAAACTTCATTTTATCTAAGGGCTCTTCAGGAGAGACAAATAGATCCTCCCTTTCCTTATCCAAATACACACCCATAGCTGTCTTCCTCAATCTAAAGATTAAGCATCACCAGAATCCAAGGCAGTACATTGGATCAATATTTTGATGTTCCAGCCCAACAATTGGATCCTTGCCTGCAGGGGTTGAAACCCAACTGAGCACACTGAGATGGAATCCGAAGCAACTTTATTCTGTGCAGAAAGACACAGAGAGATTTCCCTCATAGCACATGTAACATGGCAGTTTACAGTCAAATCTTTTAAATCTCCAAACCACAAAACCCACAAACCTGAGTATCATGGTGTCAAGTGTTACCTGCGTTTCCCTTTCATGGCTAAAACTCCTATAGCAGTTAGAAATGTTAGGCATACATGTGCATAAGTTGACCACAATTTTTGTAATATAACTGTCGTTATTAGCATGTCTTATGTTCGATAACTGTAATTTAATAATGTTTCAGTAATATTTGCAAGCCCATGGCTTTGCTTCCTCCTGCATACCTGGTGCCCAATCTGGGAGTTACACAAAGCAAGCCAGACCTCTGGCCAGTAATAGCGACAGAGTTGAAAGGAACTTTGGAAGTCATCTAATCCAACCGCTTGCTCTCCCAGGAGATCTATATTATTTCTGATAAATGGCTGTCCAGTTTCTTCTTTAAAGCATCTAATGATGAGGCACCACAACTTCCGGACACAATTTGTTGCCACTGTTCTGATTCCAATATTGGAGGGGCTCAGACTATTTTCCAAGGCACCAGAAGGCCAGACAAAGAACAATGGTTGGAAGGTGACCAAAGATGAACTTTCTGATGGTGAGAGCAATCAACCCACTTGTCTGTGGGGGTTGTGAGAGCTCCAACACTTGAGACTTCCAAGAGGAAATTGTACTGCCATTTGATTAAAATTGTATAGAAACTCCTGCTTGAGTGGAGGGTTGGACTAGATGACCCACAAGGTCCCTTCCAACTCTAGTTTAATCTATTCAGTTTAATCTATTCAGGGGGCTCCATATTTTTCAGGGCAACTACATTTCTGGAAGTCATTTTCTTACCGGTAGATCTGCATGATCTAACCTTAATGGTTATTAAAAGTTGCCCATCTGAATAGCTGTTCTTCATTTAGATCGTATGATTGTGGTATCTTACCCCAAAATTGGTTTCCTTGGCTTAACCCTGCTGTTCTGTTCGGGTCGTATGTGACCCGAAACCAAGTTTGAGTCCCTGTAAAACATTTTCCCTGCATATCTGAAACTTGAAATTCCATGAGTTTTCATCATTTCAGGGGTTCTCTCTATGAGAATTTTTTTTGGGGGGTGGGGGGTTTCTTTCTTGCTGAAAAAAAAAAACTCCCTAATGTTATGTTCCCGGGTCTATTTGACCCGGACTGCAAATTGATCATTTTAGGTACTTATATTTGGTCTTTTTGAAAGCTTTTTTCACCTGGAAACAGGTTTGAACATTTCTGCACACAATGATATGAAAATTGAAATGAAAAAAGTAAATCTTATTGGTTTATTTCGTGGATATAATGCATGCCCCCCCCGTTTTTGTGATTTTTTTTCAATTTTTCCAGTTCAATTTTTTCAATTTTTCCAGTTCAATTTTCATATCATTATGTTCAGAAATGTTCAAGCTACCTATCCCACACCAACTTTAGTAAAATAGAATGGATTTTGCTAGCAAAACTATCCATAAAGTGAAGACTATTTCAAAAAAACGGAGGGACATGCATTTCATCAACAAAATAAACCAATATGCATCAATTTTTCCAGTTCAATTTTCATATCATTATGTTCAGAAATGTTCAAGCTACCAATCCCACACCAACTTTAATAAAATAGAATGGATTTTGCAAGCAAAACTATCCATAAATTGAAAAAATTCACAAAAACGGGGGGGCATGCAATATATCCGCAAAATAAACCAATAAGATTTACTTTTTTCATTTCAATTTTCATATCATTGTGTGCAGAAATGTTCAGACTACTTTCCAAGTGAAAAAAGTTTTCAAATTGACCAAACATAAGCACTTCAAATGAAGAGTTTTTGGTCCGGGTCGTATGTGACCTGAACATAACATTAGGAAGTTTTTTCGAACAGAACAGCAGGGTTAAACCTTGTAGAGAGTCTAGTATTTTATGCATTGGGAGATCTCTAGGAGTAGATGACCTGTTTGTCTTATTCCGCTCTGAAACTGTCTCTTGTTGTTGCCTGAGATCAGGAATGACGGGCCAGAGCAGGTATCATAGTGCTCTCCAGTTGTTGCCTAGACCAGGGGTAGGCAAAGTTGGCTCTTCTATGACATGTGGACTCCAACTCCCAGAATTCCTGAGCCAATCATGCTAGCTCAGGAATTCTGGGAGTCGAGGTCCACATGTCATAGAAAAGCCAACTTTGCCTACCCCTGGCCTCGACAAACAACTGTTTCGTTATACCTGGCCCAGGTCAATCATTTCTATAAAGAATTGTGGGACCAGCTTTGTAATTCTGTAGTTCTGAATATTAGATTCAGAATATAGTATACCAGTATATCTAATTGAAAATATATTCCTTCCATACCAGTCTACAAGAAGTACTTGAAGAATACCAGCCCCGAAAAAGCTTCAGGGTCACTATGCCAGAGCTTACATGTGAAGGCAGGAAACATACATGCTGGATGTAACGCTAAAATGCAAGTATCAATATCTTAGAGGCCAACTCACACTTGATGAAAGAGACATTCTAAATTATTTACTGTACGTCATACTTGAGGGTTTAATTTCCATATATATTGTGATACATAATTTAGGACTGGGACAAATTACAAATAATACTCCTGTCCCGAATCCTTTTCCTCTGCCATTATTTTAATATTTTTTCTCTCCCTTTTGTAGGGAACGGCATAGCTCACAGTGGAAAGTCCTGTTTCTCCTGCTAAATGCTTTGACCGTGATGTTTCTTTCTTCTTCTTCTTTCCCTTTCATGTGAACACATGAGCTTTACTTTTCCAGGCTGCAAATCTCTCCGGGCCTGAATCATTTAACAGCACATCCTGTCCAAGGTGTGTTACCGAAACAAGGTTTCAGAGCAAGGGGATCAAATGTTCTTCTAAGAGGTTAGCCTTCCAGGCTTCGCATCTCATTCAATATGATCTAGGTGGCTGCTGGCATAGAGAGGGGTTTTTTTTCTTATCTCTGTGAAAATATCATTGGCTGCAGGAATATACAATTGTGTCTCATACAAAAATGTGAGGGAGCCCACAATATTTATCCCCATAGTCTTTGATAGATTAATATTTTATTTCAGAAAGAATTATAGTTTGAAAGTTAGTGTAGTCTCTTATATAATGTATATTGAGTACAGTAAAGTGATAATTTGCCCCCATCACACACACACACAAACACACACACATACATCTATATTGGCATAAGCTAAACATCAGCCATCTCATTCCTTGTCCTATCTCCCTTCATGGCATCGGACCAGAATATCTCCGGGACCGCCTTCTGCCACACGAATCCCAGCGACCAGTTAGGTCCCACAGAGTTGGCCTTCTCCGGGTCCCGTTGACTAAACAATGTCAGCTGGCGGGACCCAGGGGAAGAGCCTTCTCTGTGATAGCCCCGACCCTTTGGAAGCAGCTCTCCCCGGAGATTAGGATAGCATCCACCCTCCTTGCCTTTCGTAAACTTCTTAAGACCCACCTTTGCCATCAGGCACGGGGGAATTGAGACATCTCCCCCAACCTATATATTTTATGCATGGTATGTTTGAGTGTAAGTTTTATTTTAAATAAGGTTTTTTTTTAATTTTTTAATTATTAGATTTGTTACTGTATATTGTTCTTATTATTGCTGTGAACTGCCCCGAGTCTATGGAGAGGGGCGGCATACAAATCTAATAAATAATAAATAATAATAATAATAATCTCAAACAGCTTTTACTAAACATATGCATATGTAAATATATGTGGTGGCACAGTGGTTAGAATGCAGTATTGCAGGCTAAGTCACTGCTCACTTCAGGAGTTCGATCCTGACCAGCTGAAGATTGACTCAGACTTCCCTACTTCCGAGGTCAGTAAAATATGGGCCCAGATTATTGGGGCCATATACTACAATTGCAAACTGTTTAGAGAGGCCTGTAAAGCAGTCTGATACTGTGTAGAACTGTTATTGCTATTTAACCAATCCCCCGTTCCTCTTTGGGGATATGTATCCTCTTTGAACACACACTCATGCTGTGAACCACTTGGACCATTATTTTTACAGCAGAGTTTTTCGTTCAGATGCTGTTTGCCATTTCTCAGAAAATGGTATAAACAGAAAAAAAATGGAATTATTTTCCGGTTGTTGTCAGTTTCACTTGTCAGTTAGCTGCAGCTTTATTACAAATTTATATACGAATAAGACTGTTTTAGTATGCTGTCATTTCTAGACTCTGGACAGGAAACAATTGAGGATTGGCTCAGCTCAGTACAATTACTGTTTTGTTAAAAACAGTAACTAAACACAGCTTGTAAGCTTCGTTTTCTTGGGAACTTTCCAACAGACATTTGTCTCCAATATTTTGGCATAGTAATCCTTGAACTAACACTGAATACAACTTTCTCCCGAGCTGCCACCGAAGGTAAAATTGTATTTGTCTTCCATTACTTCACCTTCAGGCCTACCAACTCTATTAATAGGTTCTGCAGCTTTCTACCTATAGGACTTTCCCTTGTTCTTGAGCTCCCCATTCAAGGGATCTCCGCTCAACTCCATTGTCAGTCCTAATCCTGCTTTTGTGCTGCCTGTTCTGAGTTGCCGCCCAGTGGTGCTGCCCTGATCGTGTGTGCAGCACTTGGCTAAGCCGCCAGTTGTGAATTCTTCCTTCCTTCTGGGGGCAACATCAGCCACCAGTCATGGTGTGATACAGCAGGAGTGGGGCAGGTCGGACCACAGATCTTCAACTGTTATCCTTCTGTTTTCTCTTGGGCCATTCCTTATATACCCCAAACTTATATACCTATGGGACCACCTTCTGCCGCACGAATCCCAGCGGCCTATTAGGTCCCACAGAGTTGGCCTTCTCCGGGTCCCGTCGACTAAACAATGTCGTCTGGCGGGACCTAAGGGAACAGCCTTCTTTGTGGCGGCCCCGGCCCTCTGGAATCAACTTCCCCTGGAGATTCGAATTGTCCCCACCCTCCCCATCTTCCACAAGATGTTAAAGACTCACTTATGCTGCCAGGCATGGGGGGATTAACTCCCCCCTCTCTTCTGACTTTAGCACTTGAGAATGGTATGACTGTGTTGCATTGGTTGTTTTTAATATTAAGGAGTTTTAATTCTACTTTTATTAATTGGATTTGTATTATTGTTTACTGTATTTATGGTTGTTGTGAGCCGCCCCGAGTCTTCGGAGAGGGGCGGCATACAAATCTAATAATTAAATAAAAAAATTAGATTAGATTAGATTAGATTAGATTAGATTGGATTGGATTGGATTGGATTGGATTGGATTGGATTGGATTGGATTGGATTGGATTGGATTGGATTAGATTAGATTAGATTAGATTAGATTAGATTAGATTAGATTAGATTAAATTAAATTAAATTAAATTAAATTAAATTAAATTAAATTAAATTAAATTAAATTAAATTAAATTAAATTAAATTAAATTAAATTAAATTAAATTAAATTAAATTAAATTAAATTAAATTAAATTAAATTAAATTAAATTAAATTAAATTAAATTAAATTAAATTAAATTAAATTAAATTAAATTAAATTAAATTAAATTAAATTAAATTAAATTAAATTAAATTAAATTAAATTAAATTAAATTAAATTAAATTAAATTAAATTAAATTAAATTAAATTAAATTAATAGGGTGAAGATAGTACGGATCTCTAGAGGCAGTTGATTCCAAAGGGTCGGAGCTACCACAGAGAAGGCTCTTCCCAAGGCCCCACCAGGTGACATTGTTTAGCACACAGGATCCGGAGAAAGGCAACTCTGTGGGCCTTTACTGGTTGCAGCAAGATATGAGGCAGAAGGCGGTCCCGTAAATGGTCTGACCCTGAGCCATTTAGGGCTTTAAAGGTAATAGCCAACAATTGCATCCAGAGACTGACTGGTAACCAATGCAGCTCGCATAAGGTGCTACTCATTATGTACTAGACTAACTAACTGAATGAATGAAAGAATGAATGAATGAATGAATTAAAAAATAAAAATAAAAAATAAAAAATAAAAAATAAAAAATAAAAAATAAAAAATAAAAAATAAAAAATATAAACAAACAAACAAACAAGATTGGAGTGATAAGGGCGTACCTTGGTTATTATAGCAGATGCCACTGCATTTTGCACAATGTGCCACTGCATTTTGATCCTCTTGCTCTGCCAGCCAGAAGCTTTTGAAAGCAGCCACCACTTTTTCCTGGGCTCACATGGTAGCTGCATAAAGCCAAGGAATAGGTGATTGATTAATTGATTGATTGATTGATTGATTGATTGATTGATTTTGTCCAATACACAATGATGGTTTTAGTGGGTATACACATAGTAAAATACATAATGAAGGTTAGAGGATATACTCATAGTAAAATATATCTAAGAAAGAAAAAAAGAGAAGATATAGTAATAGAACATATCAATGAAAGAATAGAAGAAGAAATATAGGAATAGAAGAAAGGTACAGGAGATATAGGAGAGCAATAGGACAGGGGATGGAAGGTATTACTGAAATAACAAGATGTGACCACATACTACTGCCCTACTGCCACTCCCTTAATGCCTCCTTAATTCCAATTTACATTTTCTTAACCCAGTTCAAACCTGGGGGAGGGGGTAGAAAGAAGCTGCTGACAGCAACAAGGGGGATTCCCAATGCCCATACTGGCTGCAAAGCATTGTTGCATGTTAGTAAATATTTAATAACAGGCTCTTAAAAACTTCCAGTGCTTTCAGGCTTTACCAGCACTGCTAGCTACATTGGCACTTACTCATGATGTTGCTAGCTGATTAACAACTTATTGATACATCACCATGGGTCATTTTTGCTCTCAGCTGGTTTGCAAGAGTCCAGATTTTATGAACCCATTTCAAAGTTTTGTTTGGAATAGGGTAGTAAGACTAGTTTGGTTACCTTGGTGGATGACTTGTGTCAGAATTAGATGCAAGCAGTGAGTCAAATTCTACTAAGTCTCGAGGACCTCTGGATGGCTTTCAGCTTCAGTGATTGTGGAATCCTTATAATAGCTTGACAGGCTTGGGACCTGGGGCCACTTTTAATGATTCCATCCCTTCCTGTTGGGACATGCCCAGAAGGTGGTGCTGGGGGACTATTGTTTAAGACCTACGTCACTAACAAAAGTGTTTTATCTTGTCCCTAGGGCTGTTCAAAATCAATCAGAAAGCACTGGGAAGATCATTCAGATTTCCATAGTGACAGGTACCATAAGTATATTGATGATATTCAACCCTATTGTCACCACCCTTCTAAATCCTACAAGGTAATCAGTAACCTCAATCTTAGTATCAGACAAAGGAAGAACAAACTGAAGTTAAATCCAGATGTGAAAGACATGCAATTGGCTTCTAAAATTAAGGAAAATTTTGGGTTTGATGGGGTTGCAGAAGACGATTTGCAATTTGGGAGTACTTTTAACCACCACCACCACCCAGCTTCAATTTGTAGTAGTGAGAATTTGTATAAGTACAATCAGTATGATAACTACAACCTTTCCTGAAAGAGTTGAACTAAGCAAGAGTGTTCCATGCCTTAATAGCAATAGCATTTCGACTTATACTGTTTCACGGTGTTTTACAGCCCTCTCTAAGCAATTTACAGAGAGTAAGCATATTGCCCCCCAACAATCTGGCTCCTCATTTTACCGACCTTGGAAGGATGGAAGGCTGAGTCAATCTTGAGCCAGTAGTGTGATTAGAACTGCCAAACTGCTGACAGTAGAAGTAGCTTGCAGTACTGCACTCTAACCACTGCACCCTCAAAGCTCTTAATTACAACCTGCATTTGTTTGTACTTCAATGCATTTTACTTATGGATACATTTGAAAAGTGCCTGGAAATTGGAACTGGTGCAAAATATGATAGCCAGGATTTTGACATTGTATGATGCCATTTCTGAGAGATCTGCATTGGCCATCAGTTGTCAATCAGCCTAGAGTTTGTTGATGATTGATTGATATTGCACTTTTATTATTTTTATAAATAACTAAAGTTGTCAAACATATTGAACACACCTTCCTCCTCCTGTTTTCCCCACAACACCAACCTTGTGATGTGAGTAGGGTTGAAAAATAGTGACTCAACCAAGGTCCCAAAGCTAGGTTTCATGTCTAAGGTGGGACTAGAAGTCACAGGCTCCTCTTTTCTATCCTGGCACCTTAACCACTAAACTAATCTGGCTTTCTGGACTTGGGCTATAAAGGCCAAATAACCTGGGGCTTTACTATTTGCAAGATCAACTCTCCTCCTATGAGGCTTGCCAGTTACTTAAATTACCTGATGCCCTTCTGAAAATGCTCCCACTGTAAGAAACCTAATGATCAGCACATGGTGTTCTCCTATATTGTGACTTACTCCCTAGACCAGAGGTAGGCAAAATTGGCTCTTCTATGACTTGTGGACTTCAACTCCCAGTATTCCTGAGCCAATCATGCTAGCTCAAGAATTCTGAGAGTTAAAGTCAACATGTCATAGAAGAGCCAACTTTGCCTAGCCCTGCCCTAGACAGATGCTCCCAGTCTATAAGAAGACAATCAAAAGGCATCAAAACTTTTAATGGTTAATTATTTTGATAATAGATATTAATTTTGAAATTATATTAATTTGGTTTTATATGTATTAAGCCATCTTGAATGTTGGGAAAAATAAATGGAGGGGCCAGATTCAGTATTAAAACTAAAATTAAACTATAAACTTTTAACAATACAGAAAAATTATTAATTTAAAATTAAAAATATATAAATTACATATCCACACATGTACATACAAAGACATAGAAATGCACATAAATATTCACATACATATATCCATACACATACCTTCTTTTGTGATCAAAGACTACTGATATGGGGCTTCTTCCTTTTTCTTCCCCTTTTTCTGATATTTGAAATTTCAAAAAACTAAAAGGGACCAGAAAGTCTATCAGAGGACTCCTAAAAAACTATTAGACTTACTGATATCTATATTACCCTACAAATATCTTTTTACAATAGGAAAGGATGTCCTTGCAATTGAATGTCTAAACAAGAATTTTTCCTAACTTTTCACATCAATTAATATAAGTTTGGGGTCTTCAAGATACTCCACGTTTCAATTAACTATGGGTAACAGAAATAAAAGGAGTAACATCAATCATCATAACAACATAGCATTGCCCCCAAGTGCCACTTCTATTAAAGCACAACCAAGTAATACAATCTCTAATTCACCAGCCACTTATAGTTATCTTACTGCCAGATTACCACATGCAAATTTTAAAGGTGCATGCAAATTTTCAGAATAGAAAACAACTTACTAGTATACTCATATGCTAAATCTCTATTAGATGAACCACTCCTTCCTCTGTTGCAAAAAGGTTTGCTAGCCTAGTGCTGGTGCCTGTAAGAACTACTAAAATTGGCTTACCTTTCTCAGGCTGATTCTGGCCTGTCAGAGAACAAGCGTATCCTATTTTTCAGAGTATAAGACGCACCTTAGTTTTGGGGGAGAAAAATAGAGGGGGGGAAATCTACCTACCAGCTATTCATCTGGCTAGTGTCCTTAGTCTGTTCAGCTCCAGCACATTGTTTTATCCTTTAGTTAGGGCTGAAAAAGCCTTTTTCAGAGGGAGTAGGAATGAAAGCAAGCCTGCAAAGACTTAGGGCAGGAAAAAACCTTCTTCGGAGGGAGTCGGAAGTTTATTTTATTTATTTATTTATTTATTAAATTTGTATGCCGCCCCTCTCTGTAGACTCGGGGTGGCTCACAACAGTAATAGAAAACAATATTTATTTGTTTGTTTGTTTGTTTATTTATTTATTTGTTTGTTTGTTTATTTGTTTATTTATTTGTTTGTTTGTTTGTTTGTTTGTTTGTTTGTTTGTTTGTTTGTTTGTTTGTTTGTTTGTTTGTTTGTTTGTTGGATTTGTATGCCGCCCCTCTCCGTAGACTCGGGGCGGCTAACAACAATTATAAAACAGCATGTAACAATCCAATTCAATAGTAAAATAACTAAAAAAAACCCTTATTATAAAAACCAAACATACATACAGACATACCATGCATAAATTGTAAAGGCCTAGGGGGAAAGAATATCTCAGTTCCCCCATGCCTGATGGCAGAGGTGGGTTTTAAAAAGTTTACGAAAGGCGAGGAGGGTGGGGGCAATTCTAATCTCTGGGGGGAGTTGGTTCCAAAGGGCCAGGGCTGCCACAGAGAAGGCATTGTTTAGTCGACGGGACCCGGAGAAGGCCCAGTCTGTGAGACCTAACTGGTCGCTGGGATTCGTGCGGCAGAGTCCCTGAGATAATCTGGTCCAGTGCCATGAAGGGATTTATAGTTAATAGATTTATAGGTCATAACCAATACTTTGAATTGTGACCGGAAACTGATCGGCAACCAATGCAGACTGCGGAGTGTTGGTGTAATATATAATACAAATCTAATAATTAAAACTAAAAACCCATAATTTAAAAAACATGCACACAACACACCATACATAAACAATATAGGCCTGGGGAAGTTATCTCAGTTCCCCCATGCCTGACAGCATAGGTGGGTTTTAAGGAGTTTACGAAAGGCTAGGAGGGTGGGGGCAGTTCTAATCTCAGGGGGGAGCTGGTTCCAGAGGGTCGGGGCCGCCACAGAGAAGGCTCTTCCCCTGGGACCCGCCAAACGACATTGTTTAGTCGACGGGACTTGGAGAAGGCCAACTCTGTGGGACCTAACCGGTCGCTGGGATTCGTGCGACAGAAGGCGGTCCCGGAGATATTCTGGTCCGATGCCATGAAGGGCTTTATAGGTCAAAACCAACACTTTGAATTGTGACTAGAAATTGATCGGCAAGCAAGTTGGGAATATCATTAGCATGTAGTTAGGGCTTGAAAAAATAAAGCTCTGAAAAGGCTGCATTCAAATAATAAGACGCACCCAAATTTTCAGCCTCTTTTAGGGAGGAAAAATGTGCATCTTATATTCCGAAAAATAGGCTAAATCTTGTCCAAAGGTGAACTTTTCTCACTTTTCTCACACAGCATTCAAGCCCTTGTTTTTTATAGATGGCCTTCACCACCTGCTAGGTTAGCTAAAGTGTTTAAAAATATGTCTAGCAAATATTGGAAATATAATCAAAAGACTGGTACATGTTGTGGACTTGTGCCAAAGCAAAAACATTTTGGGCAAAGATACACAGGTGACTAGAAAAATTATAGAAAAACATGTAGATTTTGAATGTGAACTGTTTTTATTAGACATGATATCAGAAAAATTAGATAAGAAAAGTATGTTACATGTTGTAACATCAGTGAGGATTATATTAACACAACATTGGAAAAATGAAGAAACACTGCGAGATGAAGTGATAAATAAGAAGATACTAGACCAGTGGTCCTCAAACCTTTTAAACAGGGGGCCAATTCATGGTCCCTCAGACTGTTGGGAGGCATGACTGGGTCATGTGACTAGGTGGACATGGCCAATTTAAAAGTCCATGCACACAAATTAAACTGTTATTTGTTTTGCTCCTGGGGTATTTTATTTGCTTTTCTTTGCATCTTGCTCTTTTGGTTGACTTTTGTCTCTGTCTCTGTCTCTCCCTCCCTCCCTCCCTCCCTCTATCTGCCTCTCTTTCTCTATCTTCTGGAGGAAGGTGAGGGGAAAAACAGGCCTTTTTTGGCATTTTTTTTCCTCCTGGGGCATCTGTGCACCCCATTTTTCACCTCCCCTGCCTCCAGCAGCATTCTGCAGGCCAAAAATGGGCAGAAACTGCCCATTTTTGGCCACAAATAGGCCATTTTAACCCGTTTCTTTGCCTCCTCGGGCATCTGTGTTCCCCATTTTTCACCTCCCTTGCATCCAGAATGTTTCTGCAGGCCAAAATTGTTGGCCTTACCTTTCAGTTCCAGCCTGCAGGGCTCACGAAGGTAAGTCCTGAACTCGTCCAAATGGTGGAGGGAGCAATGTGGGCGGGGCAGCCTCATGGTCCTGCCCAGACCAGATTAATGTCTTTGATGGGCTGCATGCAGCTCATGGGTTGTACTTTGAGGACCCATGTACTAACTAGATTGTGCAGAAGTGGATAGACTGATATTGAAAATTAAGCAGAAAGAAGACACAGAATACTATCAAACATGGTACCTATTATACCAGTGGTTGGGAAAAGGGGTGGAGATTAAGAATATAATCAGTATTGTTAAGCAAATTACACACCCAGATAACACTATGTTTATTAAGCACTAAGAAATGTAATTAATTTTAAAAAATCAATAATTTTTTAAAACCCTATTTTTGTAGTCACCTTCTTCTTATCCTATCATCAATCTAGATAACATTTTCTAATTGAAATAAACTTGCCACCCCAGTATAAGAGACAAGCATTGTTTATTTTTTCCCCATTTCTAAAGAAATAATTACTGGCCCTCTTTAAAACAATAGAGCAGTGATGGCGAACCTATGGCAATGGTGCCACAGGTGGCACACGGAGCCATATCTGATGGCACATGAGCTGTTGCCCTAGCTCAACTGCAATGTGCACATGTATGCCAGCCATCTAATTTTTGGCTCACACAGAAGCACTGGCTTTCAGAGAGCCTCTGGAGGAATGGGGGAGGACATTTTTACCAGCCTTTGGAGCCTGGGAGGGCGAAACACAAGCCTACTGGGCCCACCAGACATTTGGAAACAGGCCGTTTTTGGCCTCCAGAGGGGTGGGGTAAGCTGTTTTCACACTTCCCAAGCATTGAATTATGAGTGTGGGCACTCGCACATGTGAGTGTGCACATTTTACTGA
Source organism: Erythrolamprus reginae (assembly GCF_031021105.1). NCBI lineage: Eukaryota > Metazoa > Chordata > Lepidosauria > Squamata > Dipsadidae > Erythrolamprus > Erythrolamprus reginae. The sequence goes on from NC_091950.1 coordinate 243,429,725, forward strand.
AAGAGTAGTAGATCCTTGGAACAAACTTCCAGCAGATGTGGTTTGTAAATCCACAGTAACTGAATGTAAACATGCCTGGGATAAACATATATCCATCCTAAGATAAAATAAAGGAAATAGTATAAGGGCAGACTAGATGGACCATGAAGTTTTTTTCTGCCGTCAATCTTCTATGTTTCTATGTTTCTTTTGGCAATAGAGGATATGCTTGACCAAGGTGTTCTTATTTATTACAGAGCCAGATCAACCCTTCAAGGTAAACTTACTTATCAGGCAAGGAGGATGCAAAAACTGGACATTTGGTGCCCTTCACAGCTGAGAGGGGAATTGTTTCCCTGATTATTATTATTATTTATTATTTATTAGATTTGTATGCCACCCCTCTCCGAAGACTCGGGGCAGCTCACAACAGCAATAAAAAACAATATAACAGTGGAACAAATCTAATATTAAAAACATAAAACCCTATCATTATTTAAAAACCCAAACAGCAACATTCATACCAAACATAAAACAAAGTATTAAAAAAAGCCTGGGGGAAAGGTGTCTCAACTCCCCCATGCCTGGCGGTATAAGTGAGTCTTAAGTAGTTTACGAAAGAGGGGAATTGGTTCTGTTTCCCTGATTATAGTCCAAGCCTGCATAATCTTGGGCCTGATCTGCAAGTTCTGCATTGTTTGATTGATTATACCGGACGAGAAGTTTGCTTGAAAAGGAAATACACTGGCGGACCCAAATCTTGATTAATTTGGTAAACTTCTGCTAAAAATAAAATCAGGACTGAAATATGCTCGTGAACCAGGCAAGATGCTCTGCCGAAAAACAAAAGACCATTTACTCCACATTCAGTTTCCAGCACAGCATATGGAACATTCAGAATCAGGTTGTCCCAGGCAGGGGCGGATTGCCATTACCGCCGCTACCGCTGCTCTACGTGTGCAGCTTTGGTTCCCTTGAGTGCATGCACATGTGCGTCCCAGTGTGTTTTTGTTTCAGGAAGCAAAAACGTGCTGAAATCTCTCAAGGATACATGTGAGCTTTTGGCAATTTTTTTACTTCCGCACATGCACAGAAGCAAAAAATTGCTGAAATATCGCACCCATGCGCATGACCTCATGAGATTTTGCTTCTGTGCATGCACATGAAGCAAAAATATGCTGGGATGCATGCACACGCACACAAGAGAAACATGCGTTACCAGTGCTCCGTCTTCTACCCTACTGGTAGCAACCCACTACTGGTCCCAGGGAGTGGTAGAAAAGGGAACAGCTTACTACAGGTAGTCCTCGATTTACGACCAGGACTGAGCCCAACATTTATTTTGCTACGTGAATTTTGCCTCGTCTTACAACTTTGCTTGCCACCTCTGTTAAGCGAATCACTGCCCTCGATAAAGTTGCTGACACGGTTGTTAAGTGAATCTGGCTTCCCGATTGACTTTGCTCGTTGCAAAAGGGGATTGCACGAGTCCCGGAACACTGCGAACGTAATCGAGATGAACCGGTTGTCGAGCATCTGAATGTAAATCACATGACCATGGGGACTATTGCAATGGTCATAAGCAGGGGTGGCCTACTGCCCAGACAGGGGGACACGCAGTGGGGCAGCAAAAATGGAGCTCCACCCCAGAGCACCCAATTTGCACTGAAAGATGTTGAAAGAAAATGCTGGGCGTCCTGCATAAGCCACGGCCACAGTGTGGTAGTAAAATTTTGGTAGCCCTTCACTGCTTGTAAGTGTGGGGAAAAAGTCACTTTTTTGGTGCCGTTGTAGGTTGGAACGGTCACTAAATGAACTGCCATAAACCGAGGATTACCTAGTTAAGCAAACTGGTCTTTTGAATGCCGCGGCTACGTTCTGCCTTCCGAAGGCACATCCCAAAGCCCAGGACCAGTTGAGGCCAAACCTCTCCAGCAAAGCAGCTGCCTTTAGAGCCGCATATATTTCTGGCAAACGCTGTCTCTGCCACCTGTGTTTTCCGAACAGCCTGCCCTTCACACCATCACTCGACACTTGGGGAAACTATCTTCTTGTTATTCTTGCCAAGAGCACTGACCTCAATTATTAACTGTGTTTAGCAGAGACATTATTAAACCTGACTCTGCTCCCTGATGAGCTATCAAGTGTCCTATCTTGACTCTGCAGGAACCCTTTCTTCACCCTTTGCCCTTCCAATTACCCTTTTATGGTGGCAGGCGGTCCTGGAATAGTCCATTCTCTCTTTTAGTAGGGGGTAAACATTCCGCTCTCGTTTCACTTTTTTTTTTTGCTTTTATGGTCCCCCCCCACCCCTAGTTAGGAACAAGTATCTTTGAATTATATGTCTTTCTACAGCATAGGGAAAATACTATTTTTTGGTTAAAGATTTTTATTTATTTTTCTCCACAGTTTCTCTATATACATCAATGCAGATACCTTAAAATATATCATAATTATATATTTTATCCAATCAATCATGCATTAATATCCTATATTTTAAGAGCTGGGGTGGCGCAGTGGTTACAGTGCAGCACTGCAGGCTACTTCAGCTAACTGCTAGCTGTAGTTCAGCAGTTCAAATGTCACCAATGGCTCAAGGTTGACTCAGCCTTCCATCCTTCCGAAGTGGGTAAAATGAGGACCCAGATTGTTGGAGGCAATATGCTGATTCTGGAAGCTGCATAGAGAGGGCTGTAAAAGCACTGTGAAGCTGTTTTAAAGTTATATTACTCATTTGAAAATCTAACTCTTGTCCTTCATGGCCTAGCAGAATGGGGGTTAGCCTACAAGAACTATGTAACTATTATTACATGAAATACACATTGAAGGAAACCAAGGGGAGATTATTCCTGAGAATAAGCATCATTAGACCCCAGAAGACCCAGACAACATCTCTTTATTGGACCAGGATGTTCAAATTAAGTGGTCACTGATCACATTCCAGCCATCTTGGAGGGGGTGGAAATGTTGGATCTATTTCAATCAAAGACCTGGTTTGAGCATTGAATGGTTTGGGTTGCACTGTGGAATAATCTTTGCATAAGAGAAGGGGAGGAGGGTGATGTTCTTTGGAAGTATCATTCACCCTTCTGGAAACTCTCTGAACTAAATGAGATCAGAGCAACATTGCAGTGATTCCATTCATTCATGGATGCTCATTCCAGAAAGTAGATCTGGGGGACTTCTGCTCAATTCAGTGATGTTCATTCTGTGGAATCCGACCAAACATCCATTTCATTCTCTGGGCCGTTTAACAGCCACATGAAATTGTTGAGCGAGATGATACAGAAAGTTTATTATAAAGTGTCAACATTATCTTGATAACATGCAACACTGTGTCTCCTATTAATCAGATATAGGTGAGGCAGTAGAAATGCTGAATCAGCGTCTGGCCATGATAATAGACTGGATGCAAGCCAGGAAACTGTAGTTCAATCTGGGTGTGCTGTTCAACCTATTTATCGGTCCATATGAGTAGAGTTCAGCCTGTTCTGGAAGTGAGATAGCATCTCTCACAAAATACCAAGTCTGTAGCTTGAATATGTTTCTAGTGCAATCGTTGTCATTTATGATATGCTTCTTTTGCAGCACCACTTGAGGTCCTACAGGTTGCTTCTTGTAGCCACATGACCTGGCACACTAAACAGGATCATCACCACACTAAATAGGATCATCACCATCATAAATAGGAGTCAGTTGCCAAGCAGCTGAATTTTGATCACATGTCCATGAGGATCCTGCAATGGTTGTGTGAAAAATAGTCATAAATCATTTTTTTCCATTGTAACTTCAAACGGTCACTAAATTATTTAATTTAATTGGATTTGTATGCCGCCCCTCTCCCTCTGCTGTAAGTTGAGGACTACCTGTTCAACTCAATATTCCCACAATGAATCAATCTTGCAGACATTTAGGCCTCAATCTTCCACCTGCAGACACTTCCAATGCAACATAATGGATTGTGTTAATGCAACATAATGTAATGTCCATGAGGTTGTCCTTGAAGGTGGCCAGTAAATCTTCAATTGATACAAAATGCATAGAAACAGAAACCTGGACTGGATATTGTGAACATATTATACTAATAATATATTTTCTCCCCAGATTGATGTAATTCTAGTTGATGAAGCTGATTTATTTTATTTGTGTCCCATCTTTTATTATTTTTACAGATATACACAAGGTGATGAACATTTCCAATACATCTTCTTCCTCCAATTTCCCCACAACAGCCCTGTCTGGGGTGAGTTGGGCTGAGAGAAAATGAGTCAAGCCATGCAGCTGGCTTTCATAGCTGAGGCAGGTCTTGAATTCACAGTCAATTAATTAATTGCCCACAGCCTGGAATTGAATCTTCCCAGAATCTTTCCCCAAAGATTCACATTCAGTGCCTGTCTTTCTATTCTTCTGGTCTTCTGTGCCCTTCAACAGGCCTGTGACAGACCCTCATTGCAGGTATGCCCACTTTTAGCTTGATGCTTCCTATGGAATTGGTTGCTTGAACATATTAGTCCTCCAGGCTACACAGCTATCAGCTTAGTGGGCATTGTGAATGCTTCCTTACGAATGGGTTGCCACTTGTTTGCTTTCACCGCAACTGAAGACTAGACATAAAATTAAACTCTACAAACTGTGCATCGGCACAGCCAAGAGCCCAGGAGTAAAACTGGCAAGGCTTCCTGCTCACAAGCTTCTTTGTTCCCGACTGCTGCTTTCCCTCTTGATAATTATGAACAATGTGCTATGTGCACCCAGCCATCAATTATTTTTTTCTTTTTTACTGTTGCTCCCTTATGAAGGCGTGAGAAAGTACCATTTGGTCCTTTGGCAAGACAGTAACGGAGTCTTTCCAAGGAAACACATGTTGTTGAGCAAAAAAAAGAAAATAATGTACTATGAGACACAACCCAGGGGGAGACATTGTTATAACATGGTGGGATGGCTGCAGCAGTGGATGGCATGATTATGTTTCCGCTGGCAAAGCCTCAACCAGACATCCTAGAAAGCAACTCAAATGTTGGGCTACACTGACAGATATTAACCCAACCAAAAAGGTGTGTTGATTGACTGGAAAAGAGCAGGGGACAAAGGATATTGGACAGTGATGGCAAACCTTTTTTGGTTTGTGTGCTAAAAGGGGTGCATGTGGGTATGTGCATGAACATGCATGCACATGTTCAAACCCCTCCCCCACCATGCATGCGCACCCACCACACTGCCCCCATGCGCATACACAAAGGCCTTGCTGAAGCCTGGTAGGTGAAAAAATGCCCAAACTGGCAAACCGGGAGTTCGGGAAAACATACTTCTGGTTTGCCATTGTGCTGTTTTTTGCACTCCGGAGGGTTCAGGGAAGCTTCCTGAAGCTCCAGAGTACAAAAAAACAGCACAACAGCAAAACGGAAGTGCATTTTCCTAAACTTCCGGTTTGTCCATTGGGCAATTTTTTTTTGCCCCTGGGGCTTCAGGGAAGTGTCCTGAGGGAAGCATCCTGAGGATGAAAAACCCTTTCCCAATGCCAAAAATCAGCTGGCCAGCACATGCATACACATTGGAGCTGACACAGGACAAAGTCCGTATGCCACTTGTGGCACATGTGATAGGGTTGCCATCATGGGTGTATGATCTACCATGAAACTGGTAGAATTCATTTTTGAAGAACTGAAGTAGATATTATCAAAATTTGCCAAAAATTAGGTTCGTCTGAACCTCTTTTGGAAGATAAGTTGGACAAGTTGTATAGGTAGTCCTCAACTTATTATTATTATTATTATTATTATTATTATTATTATTATTATTATTATTATTATTATTATTTATTAGACTTGTATGCCACACTTCTCCGAAGACTCAGGACAGCACAATTATGACTACTATTGAGCCCAAACTGTCTGCTGCTAAATGAGACAGTTGTTAAGTTAGTTTTGTCCTATTTTATGACCTTTCTTACCACAATTTTTATGTGAATCACGGCAGTTGTTAAGTTAGTACAAGAGAGTTTTTTCGCCTGGTGCACCAGTTGCGGCCCTATCTGGACTGGGACTCACTACTCACAGTCACTCATGCCCTCATCACCTCAAGGTTCGACTACTGTAATGCTCTCTACATGGGGCTACCTCTGAAGATCGTGCAGAATGCAGCTGTGAGAGCAATCATGGGCTTCCCTAGGTATGCCCATGTTACACCAACACTCCGCAGTCTGCATTGGTTGCCGATCAGTTTTCGGTCACAATTCAAAGTGTCGGTTATGACTTATAAAGCCCTTCGTGGCATCGGACCAGAATAGGAAGAAATCCCTTATGGAGATTCTACTGCTGCACGAATCCCAGCAACCAGTTATGTCCCACAGAGTTTGCCTTCTCCGGGTCCTGTCGACGAAACAATGTTGTCTGGCGGGACCCAGGGGAAGAGCCTTCTCTGTGGAAGCCCCGACCCTCTGGAATCAACTCCCCCCGGAGATTAGGATTGCCCCCACCCTCCTTGCCTTTCATAAACTCCTTAAAACCCACCTCTGCTGTCAGGCATGGGGAAATTGATTCCCCTGGGCCCTTTCCACTTTATGTATGGTCTCCATGAGATGTATGATTGTTTTTATGTTAAGGGTTTTAAACTGTTTTTTAAATATTGGACTCGTACCGTTTTTTTCTTGTTGTGAGCCACTCCGAGTCCTCGGAGAGGGGCGGCATACAAATCTAATAAATAATAATTATTATTATAATAGTAACATGGTTGTTAAGTAAATCTGGCTTCCCCATTGACTTTGCTTCTCAGAAGGTCATAAAAGCGCCTCCCACGAGCTGGTACACTGGAAACATCATAAATAGGAGTCAGTTGCCAAGCAACTGAATTTTGATCACATGTCCATGGGGATGCTGCAATGATCGTGTGAAAAATGGTCATAAGTCACTTTTTTCAATGGCATTGTAACTTTAAATGGCCACTAAATGAGCCACTGTAAGTTGAGGGCTACCTGTTCAACTCAATATTCCCACAATGAATCAATCCTGCAGACATTTAGGCCTCAATCTTCCACCTGCAAACACTTCCAATTCACTTGGAATATGGCAATAAAATAAATATTTCAGGCAGGAACTTCTACTTAGCTGGCAGAGAACCCAACCCATGTGGTTTAAGTGAGAAATTTGGTTGGCAATTGAAGGGGGGAAAAACCTCTCTTGAGGTTTTCTGCCAAGCCACCAAGGGGGTTTTTGGTTGCCAGATTCATACCCTCTACAAGTCTATTTTTTTCAAAATTCAGAAATAGAGCAGCATCTACACCAGTGATGGTGAACCTATGGCATGCATGCCACAAGTGGCACATGGAGCCATATCAGTGGGCACACAAACTCAGTTCCGGTGTGCATGCATGCATCGGCCAGCTGATTTCCAGGCCTTCTGGGCCTGTTAAGTCTGTATAATGAATGTAAAAAGCCTGTAGAAAGAAATAACCTGTAAATACTGTTCTAACTATGAATAAATCCTGGCCGCGTCTGATTGGCTAAGACGCACGGCCGTTTCTTTTAGGCGCGAGCCTTCAAACTATAAATAGGGCTGTTTTTACACTGACAGCTCAGATGCGTTCCTTGCTGGAGTCACTTGCAAAAGAGCTGAATAAACGGAACCGTCTTGTATTTCTGGTCTGAGTCTCATTCATTTCACTGGCGACGAGAGAACGAAGAATCCACGAGTCAAGAATGAATCACCTCCAGATCGGCCGGGCTCCCGACTACTTCGACCCCGAGAAGTCGTCCTGGGACGCCTACATGGCAAAATTTGAAATCTTCCTAGAAGCGGCAGGAATGGGAGAAGCCGAAGACGAGAGAAAGCGGGCGATCTTCTTAAACTATTGCGGGACTGAAATTTTTGACCTCGTCCAAACGCTCACCGACCCGCTCCCGGCTAAATCCGTTCCATGGGACGACCTCCAAGCAAGACTCGCCAACCACTTCAAACCAACGAAGCCTGCCGTAGTCTACAGACAGCAATTCTCTAGGATGACCCAGCGCGAGTCAGAGACAATCAATCAATTCGCCACGCGACTTCGCACGGTACTGTCAAAGTGCAAATTTGACAGCCCAGAAGCTCGCCTCACAGACGCTCTAATTTTTGGAATGAAGAATGCGACGGTCCGAAACAAAATCCTGACAGAGGACGACCCAACGCTTCAGGCAGTTATCAAGCTGGCTCAAACAGCCGAAGTAGCTGACGCGGCCGCAAAAGAACTAAAAGAACACGAAAAGAAGGAAATCGTCTCCAAAATCTCCGTTGCTGTTTCCCGCGCCGAGACCCCTGATGACTTCAGCCCAGCTGCCACGGACGACGACACCTGTCTCCTGCTGCCTTCCGAGCAAGCCAGACAACCCAGATACCAACGTCCATCCAACCCATGCCCCGAATGCCGAGGAAATCACCCACGACAGCGCTGCCCCTTCAGGGACGCCATTTGCCGCCGCTGCAATCGACGCGGGCACATCGCCGAGGCATGCAGAGCGCCCCTACCAGAGGAGTCCTTCTCTACACCCCGCCAACAACGTTTCAACAACCAGACACAACAACCGCGGGACAACAAATTTGCCAGAGGCTTCAATCGAAGAAACGACTCCACCGCTAACCGTGACTACGTACGAGGTAAAGCACAAACTTACGTAAATTGTGCAACTTCTAATGGAGGGAACAAGATTATCATCTCGCTACTTTTAAATAACAAACCCTGTAACCTAGAATTAGACACTGGGTCTAAGCATTCTATCATGCCTTGGGACAAATTCAAAATGTATAGGCCAAATTTTGTTAAAACTGATTTTGCTAACACAACTTTAGTAATAAGGGATTTTCAAGGTAATGTCATACCTGTTTTGGGGAAAGTAGATGTGCCTGTAAAATTTAAAAATTGTGAATATTCTCTTCCTCTAATCGTGGTTGAGGGGGCCAAACACTCCCTCCTGGGGCTAACATGGATGTCTCCCTTGGGTATTGAAATACTGGGTCTTTGTCATATAAATGCTGAACCTGACATTCCTAACTTTATACAAGAATTTCCTGAGGTTTTCAGCCCCACTCTAGGCACCTATAATGGGCCCCCTATCTCCTTCTCCTTGGACCCCAAGGTACCCCCAGTCAGACTTAAGCCTCGCAGGGTACCCCTACCGCTTTTACCCAAATTAGACATCCAATTGGACAAACTTATTGCCCAGGGCATTCTAGTCCCTGTAGAACAAGGCCCATGGGAAACCCCCATAGTCACACCAGTTAAACCTGATGGCTCCTTAAGGGTCTGTGCAGACTACAAAGCCACTATCAATAAAGCCCTCCAACACCATCCATATCCAATCCCAGTTGTCCAGCAGTTACTATATTCCCTGGGGGAAGGGAGAGTCTTTTCTAAAATCGACCTCGCACAAGCGTACCTACAGCTTCCGGTCGACGAGGCCACATCCCTGGCCCAGACCATAGTGACCCACAGGGGTGCTTTCAGGTGCACCCGCCTGCAATTTGGGGTCAGTACAGCCCCAGGCATTTTCCAAAGCTTCATGGAACGATTATTAGCAGGTATAAAAGGAACTACCCCCTACTTCGATGATATATTTATATCAGGAAAAAATCAAGTAGAATTGAACATGCGCATCAGAGAAGTGTTGGCTAGACTACAAGCTAAAGGGTTAAAAGTAAAACCAGACAAATGTGTGTGGGGCGCCAAAAGCATAGAATTTCTGGGCTATAGAATAGACAGTGAGGGAATACACCCCACAGCAGATAAATTAGAGGCCATAACCAAAGCACCTGAGCCAAACAATAAGACAGAACTCCAAGCATTTCTGGGCCTTCTTAATTTTTATTCTGTCTTTCTAAAACAGAAGGCAACGGCAGCAGAACCTCTACACCGACTGCTGCAGAAGGGAATTCCCTGGACCTGGGGCAAAATGGAGCGCGAAGCTTTTCATAAAATAAAACAACTATTAACCTCTAAAAGCGTAGTGGTTCAATATAGCTCAACCTTGCCCATAAGGCTCACGTGTGACGCTTCGGCTTATGGGGTTGGCGGAGTATTAGCTCACATAATGCCAAACAATACAGAGGCCCCCATCGCCTTTTTCTCAAAAACATTGTCCCTGGCCGAAAGGAATTACAGCCAATTGGACAAAGAGGCATTGGCCCTAGTCTCTTGCGTTAAGAAATTCCACTACTATCTGTGTGGGAGGAGTTTTGAACTAATAACAGATCACAAACCCCTACTTGGTCTACTGGCTTCCAACAAACCAACGCCTCCTTTCATGTCCCCTAGATTAATAAGATGGGCTCTATTCCTGTCAGGATATCAATATCAACTAACACATAAGGGGGGGAAATCAATAAACCACGCCGACGGCCTAAGCAGGTGCCCCATGCCCGAGTTAGTCACAGATCCAACCCCCTCTGAGGACGTTTTACTAATAGACATTGAGGAAAATTGCCTGACCACTGCCAAAGAGGTAGCTGAGCATACTAAGAAGGATTCACTATTATTAAAAGTAATTAATTGTATCCAAAAAGGGTGGTTGGGAGACTCTGAGGAAACAGGACTGTCAGACTTTAAAGCAAAGAGGTTGGAATTATCCTACTTGAGGGGTTGCGTGTTATGGGGTGACAGGGTGGTCATCCCCAATACCTTAAAACAGAAGGTACTAAGTATGTTGCATGCAGGCCACCCAGGCATTGTTAGAATGAAGGGTTTGGCCAGGGGATACTTGTGGTGGCCAGGCTTAGATAGAGACATTGAGCAATGGGTAGCAAACTGTGACCCTTGCCAGGAGTCACGACCCAATCCCCCGAAAACAACACCACTGGAATGGGAAAGACCCACTGGGCCATGGTCCCGCATTCACATTGACTTCGCAGGGCCTATTGGAACTCAAAACTTTTTAATTGTGGTAGACGCTTTCTCCAGATGGGTAGAAATCATAGCCATGCAAAACATTACCACTTGTGCCACCATCAAAGCATTGTATCGTTTGTTTGCCACACATGGGTGCCCAGACATCCTAGTTTCAGATAACGGGCCACAATTGACTGCCAGACAATTTGAGTGTTTTCTAAGCAACTTAGGGGTCAGACACGCACTCACATCCCCTTACTCGCCATGGGTTAATGGGCTTGCAGAACGTTACGTACGTGTGGCCAAAGAAGCCTTGCGCAGGGCAGGCCCAGGTGAAATACAACACAAATTAGATCAATTCCTATTAATGCAACATATCACCCCAAATTCCATCACAAACAAAAGCCCAGCAGAGATTTTAATGGGTCGAAAAATAAGGTCCCCCCTGGACAGGTTGCATCCTCGTTATTGTACACAAAATGTAAATGCAAATGTTGAAACATGTATAGCACCTGAAAGAAGCATGTACCTAGGGCAACTTGTTTTTGCTAGAAATTTTGATGGGGGGTTGAATTGGCTAAAAGGGAAAATATTGCAACAAACGGCTCCAAAATCTTATGTTGTACAACTAGAAGATGGCCGCACATGGAGGCGGCACATCGATCATTTAAGGGGGCGCATAACACCAAATGAAGAGCGGGCCGCTAATGGAAATTCTTCCCCCCAAGCAGACACTCACGCGCAACTCGAACTTTTGGAATTACAAAAGGACTTACCACGGCTAGATGCATCCTCCAGCGACGCCGAGCCTTCCTCCTCGTCAGGGCACGGTGTGGCACCAACTTACTCATCTCCGCAGGCCAGAGCCCCAACTTGGGCCCAGCCGCGGACAGGAGACAACAGCGAGCCAACCTCCACCATAGACATTCCGGACGGTAATGATCTGCGCAGGTCTGAGCGCACGTCACGCCGGCCCAACCGATTGGAGGACTACGTCACTTGGCTCACTGATTGACAGTTTCTCTCAACTAATGAGGGAGGGGTGTTAAGTCTGTATAATGAATGTAAAAAGCCTGTAGAAAGAAATAACCTGTAAATACTGTTCTAACTATGAATAAATCCTGGCCGCGTCTGATTGGCTAAGACGCACGGCCGTTTCTTTTAGGCGCGAGCCTTCAAACTATAAATAGGGCTGTTTTTACACTGACAGCTCAGATGCGTTCCTTGCTGGAGTCACTTGCAAAAGAGCTGAATAAACGGAACCATCTTGTATTTCTGGTCTGAGTCTCATTCATTTCAGGGCCCACATGGGGTGGGGAAACAGCCTGTTTTCAGTCTCCAGAGGGGGTGGGGAAGGCCCATTTTTTGTTCTCCCCAAGCTCCAGAACCTTTCTAGGAGCCTGGAGAGGGCAAAAATAGCCTTCCCCACCCCCACCCCGGAGGTCCTCCAGAGGCTGGAAATGTTCCATTTGCCAATTTCCGGTTGAACTGGAAGTTCTTTTTATTTTCTTCTCTCCCCAGGCTTTGGAGCCTTTCTAGGAGTCTGGGGAGGCTGGAAACGGCCCTCCCCAGCCTCCCTGGAGGCCCTCTGGAGGCCAGAAATGGCCCGTTTCCCAACTTAAAGATGTTTAAGAAGTAAAAAAATGGGCTATTTCTGACCCTCCCAGAGGCTCGAGGAAAGCCTCCAAAACCTAGTGAGGGCAAAAATGCCCCCCCTCCACTGTGGTGCAGGAGGCCAACTAGGACACACCCACCATGGACACGCCCACCCAGCAATCGGGCAGAAAACCCCTTGCTAAAATTTTTGAAGGGCAAGTGTACAATGGGGCCGAACACACAATTGTAGTTGATTGGCTGACGAGTGCTGGCGATGTTCCTGTATTTCTTGCCTGCTGCAAATATAAAAGATATGTATATTTTTTATAAAACTACAAGTTTGTGCCAGTGTTTCTGACTTCATTGGGACACCTGCTGCACAATTCCCTGACAGATATGAACAGTCAGAGAAGCGTTCTGACTTTTTACATAGATTACAAGAAAAATGGCACTGCAGGCTCAGTAAGATTTTTAGTTCAGCATGTGAGCACAAGTATCCTCTGGCAGCATCAGCTCTTGAAATGCTTCAGAAAGCAGGCAATGAGAGAAATTTGCATGTAGGCCAACCTCCCCAAGGAACAACTATTCTTTCTGCACAAATGCCGACACAACAGCATGCCCAGCCCACCAGCGTCAGATGCAAATCTCCAATAAATTGCACAGCTGGATGGAAAAATACCTCAAGAAAGCTGCTGAAAAATGATAGTTAATGATCATGGATGATAACTTCAGAATAACCAAACACCAGCATACCATACATAACCTTAAGGAACAACTGAAACAAACCATGACCCCAGTATACATAAAAATAGTGACAAATACTATCAGGATTACATCTCTAAGACAAGCTGAAAAAATAACCACCTCCAAACCAAACTGCTCAAGCTAAATTCCAGGAACAAGGAAATACCTGACCCTGAATGTGTTGTCAACATATCTAACCACTCACCATCTACTAATCATCCAGAAAGGCCTCAACTATACCATAGATGGTGCTAATTGGTTGGAATTCTTTACAGACAAAGAACCAACATTTTAAACCATGGGATTTGCTACAGAGATCGAAGAAAACACGGCAGGCAATCGTAGCAGTCCAGAAAACCACAGAAATCAGATCCAATTTAGAGGACAAAGTAAACCCCCAAAATTTAAAGGCCCAAAAAACTCCACCATCCTTCCAGCAGACAAAAGGCAAATTGCAGCTGTCATGGACAGAACAATATTTACAAAAAGTCAAAGATAATTGGAGGACAAAGATAATACAGTACATTCTAGTAATCATCAATCAAATATGGAAACTGGACAATCTAATCAATAGAACTGGAGTTAGAATGACTAAGAAAGGTCAAATCACAAAAGATGAACACTCATTGATAAAAACTGCTGGATACATCCTCCCATTCATCTATAGATGCCCCAAAATGTATAAACCTTTCATATCTCTTTGTTCAATTGCATCATTACCAGGGACATACAATGTATCCTCAACAGCAGAGAAAATGACAGCAAATTATAAACACAAGTCTTTTGAAACACAACCCATGCTAAGTAAATGCTCCATTACCTAAGTAATAACCCAACGTTCCACAAGAGGAGCTGTGTAAGAACATTATTCAGATGAGTTTAAATTCACTGCAACAATCCAGAACACCAGAAAAAGAAAACAGATTGCTTATACAAATCTTCCAACAAAATGGATATGCACATCAACTAAAGCCCTCTAAAATAACTTAAATAAATTAAAAGACCCAGTAACCCAAGAAGAAAAAACAGGATCCATCTACAACCTACATTATACATACTATAATAGTCACTGTGTATGACAGAAAGGCAGGAGACTAGCGCAGCACATGCATGAACACCAACCAACAGTCAAAGAACATGATGAAAATGCCTTAATCTCACTATGTGCATTCTAAACTAAGCCAATTTTCCTCAAAAAAACCACAAGGGAAATTCTGGAAGTCTGGCATTCAGCCTAATTACCCATCAATAGATACATAGAGATAAATCATATGTGCACACCATTCAAAGAGACAATAAAAAGCTAAGAAAAAGACAAAAGCACCAGAGCAGCAGCCACCATACCAATAAACAGGGATTTTTGTTTTTTATTTATTTTATGAACAAACTATCAATCAGAAAACAAAACCTTGATCAAAAGACTGCATATAAATACAGACGAAACCCCATGCTCACTAGCACTCATGATGTTACACTTGGATAATGTAACATTTGCAAGTAAATCCAGTTTAAAGACCATGAGTGGTTCCTTTGGTGATATTGTTCAAAAATTTGGTCTGCTATAATTTTCTATATTTCTCTGATTGTCATTTATGCTTGTAAAAGTCTCAGAGTAACTCCACTAGTATACACAAATCTTTGGCTCTGCTTGAGCTGCAGATAATAATAATAATAATAATAATAATAATAATAATAATAATAATAATAATAATAATTTATTGGATTTGTATGCCACCCCTCTCTGTAGAACAGGAGAGTTCCAAGGGCTAAGATTCCAAGAGACCGACTGGCTCAAGGTCACCCAGTGACCTTCATGTTTATGGATAGCCTACAAATCACCGTCCTTGCTTTAACCCACTAGACCAGACTGACTCTCATGGATGAGGTTGAAGAAAAGCTGAACTGAAGATCATTTCTTAAGGATAAGTATAAAAACTGATTTCCTTGCCTCTTTATCTAAATCTTAATATAGGAGTCCTAATAATGTGCTGAAGTCTAACTTGATGTCTTTCTCTAGCTACAGAAATAAGAGCTTATTAAGCTAAGACAGAAATTTGTTTTCTTGTCAGACTAGAGTTTATAGTTCTCAGAAATGACTGTCCCAGAGTCCTTTGAGCAAAAGCAGGAGGGCTTGGGATTTGGTAGGAGGGACAAAGCAATATAATAAAAGTATTGTCTATAGATTTTGAGGTTTTTTACCCCCTTCATAGTCAACAAGGCTACTATTCTTTTTCATAACAATCAGGGTTATTTATCCCAAAGACAGGGAAGGCAATGCTCTGGAAAGATTTATTTGACATCTGGGAAAAATACTTTTGAAAGAGGTATAAAATTCTCTCATTTATGAAATAAAATTTATTTTTAAAAACTGTGAATTATTTACAAAGAAATGTTCATTCTTTTAATTATTTTCTTGAACTTGGCTTACGATTGACAGAAGCTGAAAGAAGTTATGAAATGCTGGATTGGATTTTTTTTTTTTTAAGTCAGCTGTCAAGATTACTTTTGGGAAAGACTATGAAATACTCTCAATTATCTTATTCAATTGAATGCATTAAAAATGCAAATAATTTTCAGTCAAATGTGTGCCTAATTCTATTCTGACTGGCAGAAGCTGAAAGAAGTTTCAGCAATTTAGCACTCATTAAAAACTGCAGGTGTGCTACTATAGGGCAAGAACAATTAAATCATTTAAGTGTTTTATCAGTGTGAAGTTGCAAGAGGAATTTGGGAGACCATTTACCAATTTGCAAATTAAAAGACCAGGGTTTTTTTTTAAAAAAGAGAAACCTCATTTATAAAACATACTTGTATAAGGGAATTTAAAAAGGGAAAAAAACAAAGCTTCAGCAGCAAATTAAAAATTGCCTCCAATTTTAATGTCTTCTTCTTCAGGTTGGATTAGTATGTTAAACAAAATAGAGCAAAAGGAGAATGATGGCCAATGCCACAGCAGAAAAAAACAAAAACAAAAGTACTGGTGGTAGCAATATTTGCACTGAATATCATTAAATATAATTTCAAAATTTTTAAAAGGGTGTGTGGGAGGGAGTGTTATTTCCTGACTATAATAAAGGAGGAGGGGAAGCTGTTACAAACCTGGATTAAGGGACATCACCTCCCAAAATGTGACTGGACCTTTCCTGGGGACTGTGGTTTAAAAGGCTTCTCTGAAGCCTATTCTAGAACAGTGAGTATTTTATGGACGCCTGGACAAATCCAGCCCTTTGGCTGTCTTTGATCAACCTACATGAGGTCAGTTAGAAATCAAATGTAAATAGGTATATGTCCTGCATGCACTATAACTGCATTTCTTTTATTTTGAAGGTGACTGCTATTTTTTTTTCAATTTACATATATTTGTTCATACACACTTTCACAGTCCTATTGGTTCAGCCCTCCACAATCCCAGTTTCTCATGCGGCCCCTTGGAAAATTAATTGCCTATGTTCCTATGGGAAAAATTGCTTCTTCATACAAACTTTTCTACTTAAGAACCTGATCATGGAACGAATTAAGCTCATAAGCAGAGGTACCACTGTATTTAGAAGTAGAACCTCCATAAGGGATTTCTTCCTAGGAGTTTGCCTTGCTTGGAAACTAGCTAGATCACTTTGCTAACTTTGAGAGACACTGTAGCTGAATTGAACAAGGAAGCAACAGCTCTGCTTTGATGTTGTGCCATTACTGATCATGTAGGTGGGACTTACTTCAAAGGGGATTGCCCGCCTTCTCTCCCTGCGCTCTATAAGGCTGGCTTTAATTGCAGAGCGAGGGCTTCTTCAGGGCTCTTAGCATTCTCCTTTTAAAAATAAACTGTCATATCAAAGACGTCCATCCACTTTTATTGCTGAGGTAAGCAACCGCCGAAACTGAAACCAACTCTTTTGTTTCCCCTAATTCTTTTCTTTTTTTCCCAAACTGACCCTATATGAACATAGGTGTCAACGTTGTACAAAATCTGAAGAGAGATGAGAGAGATGAAGAGAGAAATCAAAGCCACAGTCAATCTCAAATGGTTGAGTAATCAGGGTGGGGTGCTTTTGATATATCAATATTCCTTCCAGTCACGCTCAATTCTTGGCTATTTTGGCATGTTTGTTTTGTTGACAACAGTACTGTAGAAGAATATTGCCATTGTCTGCTTCTAAAACGTTACAGCTATAGTCTTGTTGACACTTCCCTCTTGTCTTCACCCTGGCATTCCCTGATTCTCTCATGCAAATAGGAATCAAAATTAATGCTTGTTATGCCTCTATGATATTTTGCTGTCTTGGTTGACAGACTGGCTGGTTTAAATATAGCATCTCCTCTGGCTGGGAGTGGAAGGACATAAACTTTGGGAGTTCTGATTGGCTGAGGAATGGGCAGCGACTGATAGAGACTAACCCAATAGATTAGATTAGATTACATTAGATTTATTGGATTTATATGCCGCCCCTCTCTGTAGACTCGGGGTGGCTCACAACAATGGTAAACAAAACATAGTAACAAATCTAATATTTCGCAATCTAAATTACAGTTTTACATTAAAAAAATCCAAAAGAACCCCAATATATAAAAAACAAGCACACAATTGAATCATACACAAAAACTACATGGGCAAGGGGGAGATGTTTCAATTCCCCCATGCCTGACGGCAGAGGTGGGTTTTAAGGCGTTTCCGAAAGGCAAGGAGGGTGGGGGCAATCCTAATCTCTGGGGGGAGCTGGTTCCAGAGGATCGGAGCCACCACAGAGAAGGCTCTTCCCCTGGGTCCCGCCAGACAACATTGTTTAGTCGACGGGACCCGGAGAAGGCCAACTCTGTGGGACCTAAATAGGTCACATGATCATGCTTCTCCAAAAGAGCAGAAGCACAATATGATATTATTTTGTATTGGCTTAAGCAGGAAAGATTGGCTCTATTTTTGGTACAGGAAAGACTAGTGTAAAATGGCTTAAATCATAGGCTTTGGATTTGATGATGCAACTTCATGTGATTAAGGAAGAAACATGGAGCTGGCAAGGTGTTCCAAAGCCAAAGTAAACCACAGTGAGGTAAGAACTTTATATAACTCACTGAAATGGTACGTTTTCTTTTTTCTTTTTTTGGCAATCTAGGAACAACATACGGTACCCCTTGGATGAGTACCATTTTGGAATAAAATGTGGGAGAGTTTGTGATGTACACAGGTTTTCTTTCAGGATCTGTGTTCAACTGTGTTCCAGGTGGTTTTGGCACTCTGTGTTTTGCACAAATTGTGAATTGCTGGATTAACCCCTGCCAAAATTACAGATGAAATGCATGCTTACTGGTTGTCTCCAAGCTTTCACATTGCCACTGCAACATAATTCTCACTTGTCTCTGGATAAGCTGAAAAAAATAATGGGAACTAGAAGATCCCACTTTGCCAAGTAAATTGCTTACAAACAAATAAAAGTCTGAAATGTACTCTCACTGGGATACAATCAACATGAACAAGTAAGATCTAGCAAAATTACAAGGAGGCAATACAATTAATATACACCATGATCAAGTTTCAATTACACCCTTACAGAAGTATCACATCCTAAATTTGTAAATCTTTCTCACCTCTCTTGATAAGCAAGACTTACCACAAAAGTGTTTTTCTTAACATAACAGATGACATGATGAAAAGGTGGAGGCAGTAATGTTTGCAAGGGGAGTCAGAACTGGCAATATGGCAGATGGAGCATCACAATGCAAGTTTAATTCTTTTTGAATGTGTCTGTTTGTGACATCAAAGCAGATACAAAAGGGGCGTGGCTTGCACTGGGATGCTCATTCCATCATCTGTGACTCTTCCCCTGCAGATGCTGTTGAGTGAAGAGAAGCAAGTTCTTAGATCTTCTGGTAAAGTGGGCTTTCTGACAAGCCATGTCCACTCTAGCTGCTCCATGGCAATGGACCAAATCTGTCCATTAATTCTCTAGCTGCTCCATTGCAATGGACCAAATCTGTCCATTAATTCTCTAGCTGCTCCACTGCAATGGACCAAATCTGTCCATTAATTCTCTAGCTGCTCCATGGCAATGGACCAAATCTGTCCATTAATTCTCTAGCTGCTCCATTGCAATGGACCAAATCTGTCCATTAATTCTCTAGCTGCTCCATGGCAATGGACCAAATCTGTCCATTAATTCTCTAGCTGCTCCACTGCAATGGACCAAATCTGTCCATTAATTCTCTAGCTGCTCCATGGCAATGGACCAAATCTGTCCATTAATTCTCTAGCTGCTCCGCTGCAATGGACCAAATCTGTCCATTAATTCTCTAGCTGCTCCGCTGCAATGGACCAAATCTGTCCATTAATTCTCTAGCTGCTCCGCTGCAATGGACCAAATCTGTCCATTAATTCTCTAGCTGTTCCATTGCAATGGACCAAATCTGTCCATTAATTCTCTAGCTGCTCCACTGCAATGGACCAAATCTGTCCATTAATTCTCTAGCTGCTCCACTGCAATGAACCAAATCTGTCCATTAATTCAACAGGATGCCCTATCCCAGTGATGGCGAACCTTTTCATCCCTGAGTGCCCAAAAGGGAGTGTGCACACATGAACATGTGGCACCGAATCTGAAAAGGGAGCCCGCACTCATCTGGGATGAGACCAGGAAGAGGAGCTGCCCAGGAGACCTACATGTGCTGGAAAATGAATTTCCAGCCAGCAAGTCTTCTGGCTACTGCCGCACAGGCACACACACCAATCAGCTAGCCGGCATGCATGCTCATTCAGAAAACAGAAAAGCAGCTCTTCCAGTTGTGGGCATTATCCACACACAAAGGCCAGCTGATCATCACGCGTGCATGTGCACCAGAAACCCAGAAGAGGGACGGTGAGACTATGCATCATAACTCTGCGTGCCACTTTGGGCACACGTGCCATAGGTTCGCCATCACGGCCCTATCCTTTTGCTCCTATTTCATCACACTAAAATCAGACAGGATCAACATCTTAAACGTTCCAGAGAAACCTACAGGGATGGGAATTAGTTTAGTCAAACCCTGATGTCTGTGTTTGTAATTGCCTATTAAATCAGAATTAAAAGTGACTACCGAGGAGAAACAGACTCATGTCTGATATCTTTCTTATATTTTACCACCCATGTTTCTTTATATCTGAATCTGCTTGCCTGCTCTCCTAATTCCAAATGAACTTTCATCTCTTGTATAATGATATATTGAAAGACGTGCTGACAGGGCTTCTCTCACATTTTCCTTTTAAAAAGGCTGCCAGATCATAGATTCACAACTTCAAGTCACAGTAGACTATTGTCAATTTACTTGCCTTTTGGTAATTTAATCTTACCTCAACTTCTATCATTCTGGCTTGCCTTGTTATTATTATTTTTTTCCAAAAATGCAACAAGGTTTAGAAGGTGTATAGAGTCATTCCAAAAGCTGTTTGATTTTCTAAAAAATAGATCAAATGCAATTTCTCTTGTCACTGAACAAAATATTGTGACATAAATTTTCTGTAATTATAATATGGTTAGTGTTCTGGAGAGACAGACTTGGGAGTGGTCTTTGAAAACTTCACACATTGCTATGAAAGATGTCTCCTAACTGAATCCAACAACCTTCCCCTGAAACAAAACTTAATATGAAAAGGATAGTCTCCTTTGAGTTGAGTACAACTCTTCATATTTCATATCTGTGTAGTTTTCTTGGCGATATTCCAGTAGGATTTACTACTGCCTTCTTTTGGAATTTTTTTTTTTCAGTTTCCTGGTTTAGATTTCGGTTCCAGGATTCTTGGGGTCTTGTTACTAATAGCATATTAGTGAGGTCTAACCCTTCTTAGCTTTTAATGATCCACCAAAGGTTGCACAGTGTTGCCTTGTGCTAGGACATAATTTGTTGTATTTTTCATTTGACCAAGTTGTATTAATAGTTGACTTGAAGCAGCTTTCTTTAACTTGGAACTTTCCAGATGCATAGGAATACATCCCCTATCATCCATAGCCAGCAAGTCCAATGGTTGCATCACCAGGGATGATGTGCATTGGAATCCAACACATCAAGAAGTCTTCAAAATGGAGAAAACTGGCCCTACACCTATCCTAATGAATCCTTACTGTGAGATATGGCAGTTCAAGAGCTTCTCAGTGAGATTTTTCCTGTGCAGCCCTTATATTTCATTCAATGCATTTTGTGAGAATTCAGACAAGATCATCTCTACTTGGAACCATTCTATGTCTCCTCACTAGACCTGTTGCTTCTTAAAAAAAAAACCCAGAAAATGTCATTAAGGAGGAGAAAGTAGAATCACAATATCATGCTTTTAGATGGTGCTGGGAATCCTCTATGTAACTGACCAGGGAACCAGAAATTATCCTCTAAAGCAGTGGTTCTCAACCTGGAGGATAGGACCTCTTTGGGGGTCGAACAACTATTTTACATAAGACCATAGGAAAAGGCAAATTTCTCATGGTGTTAGGAACTAAAGCTTCTATTCTGGCCCCTTGGAACATATGTTTTAAATCTGACCAATCAGGCATATATTGTGGGGTTGTCCCTCTGACCTTCCTGTCAATTAACTTAAAGCTGTGTTGGGAGAATTGGCACTAGACTTAGGGTTGGAGGTCTCCACAACATGAGGAATTGTGTTAAGGGGTCGCGGCATTAGAAAGGTTGAAAGCAAGGGTCTCCAACGATGGCAACTGTCTGAGGAATTCTGGGAGTTAACATCCACAAGTCTTAAGGTTTCCAAGGTTGGAGACCCCTGCTCCAAAGTATAGGTGGAAAAGTGGTGGCCTCTCAGAGAATGCTGGACACCATCTCCCAGCATCCCTCACCAATGGCCAAACTGGCTAGTGTTGCTGGGAACTGTATTTTAGCAATGTCTGGAAGACCACACATTTCCTCTTCTTACCTTGTCTGTCATGCACGTTTCCTCATCGCCAGATGTTAGAACCTTGCTGGAATGAAGGACTGCAATCTTGAAGTAATAACGATTCTTTATTGAACAGGAGGTAATGGTTTATAGAACAGAACCAGACAAAAAATGGCCGTGCCTGGCAGCTATATATATGCTGGGCTGCCAGGCTGAGCCAACCAATCACCTTGCAGTATTTTCCCGCCCAAGGAATGTGGGGCGGGTACAAGGCCTAACTGTCCCCTGGACACAACATTTGTGTGCTTGTGGCCCCAACATTAGGCACATCCAAAGAATATAGGCAGCTGAGGAGGTAAGGAAACACATTCAAAGAGAAAACCGTGAGTCCAGGAGGCAAAACATGTTTTCCTTTTAGCAGTGGTCTTCACATCCCTATTTCTGACTAAGTTCTTGTTTGAGAGCAAAGAAATCAGCCCATCAGATAGAAACGATCAATGACATACAGGCATTTCCTAAAGTGAGACAGTGGGCTCGATCTGAAGAACTGATTAATTTAGCTCTGCCTATGTAAAGCGGCATTTCTAAACAATTGCACATTTGTGCAAATAAATATGCACTTGCTTTTAAAAGTTGGCAGGGGATCTAGACTTATTCCCTCAAGGTAGTGCTTCCCAGCAGTCAAATTACAATATTTGGCTGCTGAGCAGATGGTGTTTTTCTGCCAACGCGTACAGTTGGTATTGCCATGACTATTGTGTGGAACTGGAGCTTTGAGATTGCCAAGTATGAAATGATACGCACACACGCACTTCTGAAGTTGTTGGTTGATTTTTTTTTTTAAGCATTCACACAGCATCATGTTGAGGATGGAGACCAGCCTATCCACTGAGCACCCAGCTCCAATAGGAGCTAGTGGTGAAAGGATCTGGATTTATGCTGGGCAAAATTAGTCAGGCACCTGCCAAAATAAGCTTTTCCAGAAAATTAGCACTGGCTATATCTCAGGCTTTTTTAAAAGTCACAACTCATATGATACATTTTCTCATGTTTTCCTCTGCATAATTAATACAGGGATGGTTGGCACTTACCATATTTTTCGCTCTATAAGACGCACCTGCTGATAAGACGCACCTAGATTTTAGAGGAGGAAAATAGAAAAAAAATATTTTGAGCCAAAAAGGGGAGAGGAAGAGAGGAAGGAGTGAAAGAAGGGAGTGAGGGAGGAAAGAAGGGAGGAAGGAAAAGGAAAGCAAGAAATGGAGGGAGGAAAGGAAGGAAGGAAGGAAAGAAAGAAAGGGGGAAGGAACAGGAACAGAGGAAGGAAGCAAGGAAACTTATGAAAGGGGAGAGTAAGAGAGGAAGGACTGAAGGGAGGGAGGGAGGGAGGAAGGAGAAAGAAAAGAAGAAATAGAGGAAGGGAAGGTAAAAGAGAGAAAGAAAAAGAGCAAGAAAGAAAGCAAGAAAGAGAGAAAGAAAGAAAATGAAAGAGAAATAAAAATAGAGAGGGGGAATGAAAGAAATGGAAGGAGGGAAGGAAGGAGAGAAAGCAAGAGAAATAAAGAAAGCAAGAGAAAGAAAAAAGAATGAAAGAGCAAGAGAGCAAGAGAGAAAAAGAAAGAAAGAAAGAAAGAAAGAAAGAAAGAAAGGCAACTTCAAAGAAAGGCTCACTGAGCATCTCTCACTCTCTCTCTCTTTCTATCCCTCTTTCTTTCTTTCTTTCTCTTCCTTTCTCTCTCTCCTCTTCCTTTATCTCCTCTCTCTCCCTCCCTCTCTCTTTCTCTCCCCCCTCTCTCCCCCTTTCCCTCTCTCTTTCTCTCTCTCCCTCTCTTGCTATCTCTCCCCCCTCTCCCTCTCTCTTTCTCTCCCCCCTTTCCCTCTCTCTTTCTCTCTCTCCCTCTCTTGCTATATCTCCTCCCTCTCCCACTCTCTTTCTCCCTCTCTTTCTCTCTCTCCCCCTCTCTCTTTCTCTCTCTCCCCCCCCTTTCTCTCACTCTCTCTTTCTCACTATCTTGCTGTCTGTTGCTCTCACTCACTCTCGTTCTCTCTCCGTTCTTCTCAGCGGTGACGCGCGCACGCCCTGCCCGCCTCACCTTTGCCGAGAGCACTTTCGTCCCGGGCTCTCAGCAAGGGGGTTGTAGGAGAGGCGGGGCCGGCGGCAAAGGTGATATTCAATGTCAGGGGCGCACGGGCGGTTGCACGCGCTCCCTATCTCCCTGCTAGCCCACTCGGAATATTCAAAATAAGAAAAACCTTCACCGGCAAAGGCTTTTCTTATTTTGAATATTCCGAGTGGGCTAGCAGGGAGATAGGGAGCGTGCGCAAACGCCCGTGTGCCCCCGACATTGAATATCGCCTTCGCCGGCCTCCGCTGAGAAAAGCCTTTGCCGGCATTTCCTCTCGGCGTCAAGGAGGCGCAGCGGCGGGCGGAGAGAGGGAAGGGGGGGCAGCGGCATCCCTCCTGGCCTTGGCGGGCCGCCCGACCCTCCCCACCTCCTGCAAACGCGGCGGGCAGCGGGGGGAGAGCGAGGAGCCGGTTCCGGCGGGCGCGGGGCTTGGCTGGCTGGCTGGCGGGGGGAGCGCCGCTGGTGGTGCGGAGGGAGACCCTCCTCCGGGAGGGAGGGGGCCAGGCAGCAGCTAGCCAGCCAGCCGGCGGGATGGCGCTTCCGAGTTCGCAGGCTCCCCCCTCCCCTGCCTGCATCTTCGCTCCATAAGATGGGGCTGATTTTTCATCCTACTTTGGGAGGAAAAAAACTGCGTCTTATGGAGCGAAAAATACGGTAAGTCAGAGTATACAATAAGAGCTGCACAGATATGCAAATATTTTTACAGGGTTTATTGGGGGCCAGGAGACATATTGTGTGTTGATTAGAGCATTGATCTAGAATTAGTGGTATCTAAATTCAAATCCACATTTAGCTGTGGAAACTCACTGCATGACTTTGACCAATCTCTTATTCCATCTGTTTTCCTGGGATTGAACCTCAATTGAAGATATTGCAAAATGATTTAGCTTTACTAGATAAGTGGTCAAAGCAATGGAAACTGCAGTTTAAAGTTTCCAAATGTAAAACAATGCACTTGGGGAAAAGGAATCCTCAATCTGAGTATTGTATTGGCAGTTCTGTGTTAGCAAAAATTTCAGAAGAGAAGGATTTAAGGGTAGTGATTTCTGACAGTCTCAAAATGGGTGAACAGTGCAGTCAGGCAGTAAGGAAAGCAAGTAGAATGCTTGGCTGCTTAGCTAGAGGTATAACAAGCATGAAGAGGGAGATTATGATCCCGCTGTAAAGAGCGCTGGTGAGACCACATTTGGAATACTGTGTTCAGTTCTGGAGACCTCATCTCCAAAAAGAGAGGGATCAAATTGAATGGGACCAAATATGGGCTACAAAAATGGTGGAAGGTCTTAAGCATAAAACTTATCAGGAAAGACTTAATGAACTTAACCTGTATAGTCAGGAGGACAGAAGTGAAAGGGGGGACATGATCAAAACATTTAATTATGTTAAAGGTTTAAATAAGGTTCAGGAGAGAAGTGTTTTTAATAGGAAAGTGAACACAAGAACAAGGGGGCACAATCTGAGGTTAGTTGGGGGAAAGATCAGAAAGAACATGAGAAAAAATTATTTTACTGAAAGAGTAGTAGATGCTTGGAACAAACTTTCAGCAGACGTGGTTGATAAATTCACAGTAACTGAATTTAAACATGCCTGGGATAAACATAGATCCATCCTAAAATAAAATACAGGAAATAGTATAAGGGCAGACTAGATGAACCATGAGGTCTTTTTCTGCCGTCAATCTTCTATGTTTCTATGTTTCTAAAATCAAAAAGAAATATTTAGGTATACCAACTGATTATCTGAAGGCAAAGTGGAATAGTAATGTAACAAGTGAGTAAATGATTACAAGCTCAGTTAGGAAATGTAACATAGGCCATATCTCGTCAAGATACCACCAACAATCATCAAGAGTGTGTTAAGAAACGATTAAAGCAAAATTAAAAGGGCTTTTCAACAAGTAGAATTTTGCTCCAAGGAAAACACCCCACATGTACGGAAGAAATGAAAGAAATCCACAAAGTGTGCCAAAAGATTTTGAGGTGCGCATTACTAAATATATATATATACAACTGACAACTTAAAAACTTTATATGCACACAAGCAGAAAACTGGGTAGGGAGGACTATCAGATGTCAAAGGAATTATAGCAGTAGTAAAGAGGAAGTAGTTTGCAAAGAAGCCAAATGAATTATTTACGTCTGATTTTGCTTCAGAGGCTGTAGAACAGATATTTGTGTCTGAATTGATATTTTCAGTAAAGGAGCTTGAAAGATTAAGGCAGTTATTATTGAGATAGAATTCTAGTTCTTTTGGCCAAATTAAAAATGAAATCTGTTGCGTCCTTGACAAGAGCCAGGATTTCCCCTGATTGGCCAGTTCCAGGAGCAGGAGTTTCTCAAGCCCAGATTGGCTGCCGTGCATGACAGCTACTAGAAAAGAGCTGTATTGGGTTCAATTAAAACAAGCAATTGTAAAATTGCTAATTGTTTAACAACGTTCAAAAAGATATATGGTGCAGATTGATTGATTGATTGATTGATTGATTGATTGATTGATTGATTGATTGACTGACTGACTGACTGATTGATAGAATGGATCTCTATGCCGCCCCTCCGCTGTATAAGATTTTACAGTTTCTGTACAATTTCAGAGTTCTTTTAAAGTGCTAGTAAGTATGTACATAGGTGTGATATGGTGCACACTGTTAACATGGACTTCAGAGCAATACTTAAGACTTGAGAAGTTTAGTAGTGATGGAGTAAATGAAGTTCCTCATAAAGTTCAGCAACTGGTGAGGGTAGAACAAGAAGCAAGGGTGGAAACTAATCAAGGAGAGAAGCAATTTAGAACTAAGGAGACATTTCCTGACTGTTAGAACAATTAATCCATGGAATAGGTTGCCTCCAGAAGTTGTGAATGCTCCAACATTGGATGTTTTAAAGATAATGTTGGATAACCATTAGTCTAATGTGGTGTAGGTTTTCATGTCTATGCAGGAGGCTGGACTAGAACAGTGATTTTCAACCTTTTTTGAGCCGCGGCACATTTTTTACATTTACAAAATCCTGGGGCACACCACCAACCAAAATGACACAAATCTAATAAATAAATAAATAAATAAATAAATAAATAAATAAATAAATAAATAAATAAATAAATACATACATACATACATACATACATACATACATACATACATGCATGCATACATACATAACCCCCTCATATATACAATCCCACGTAACATCCCCTTATAAATATAGTCAATCATCAATCAAATTTATACCACTATCTCCTTTCTGGGTACTTCTCCTGTCTTTCCCCCTTTTCTCTCTCATGTTTCTCATTTCTCTCTCTTCCTCCCTTTTTCCCTCATTCCTTCTCCCTCTCACTTCTCCTCTTTTTCCATCCCTGTCTCTCTCCCCCCCTTATGTGTGTGTGTGTATACACACTCGAACCATTTCCAAAACCAGTTGAGGGCTGGGTTTTTTTTCTCTTTTATTCTTTTCAAAAACAGGCGTGGGCTGGGGGGGGGTGTTTCTTATTATTTGGGTGCTTTTTACCATATGTTTCAAGAATCACCTCTCTCTCTCTTTTGTTTCTCTCTCCTCTCATTCTCTGCCTCAATCATTTTCTCATTTCTCCTTTTTTCTCCCCTTTTTGTTCTCATTTCTCTCTCTCTCCTTTCCTGTCCCTATCTGTCTCTCTTGCTATCTCTTTTTCTCTCTTGCTTTCCTTCTCTCTCTCTCTCTCTCTCTCATTCTCTCTCTTATTTTCTTTCTCTCTCTCTTGTTCTTTTTCTCTCATGCTTTCTCTTTCTTGTTCTTTCTCTCTCTCTGTTGCTCTCTCTCTCGTTCTCTCTCTTATTTTCTTTCTCTCTCTCATACTTTCTCTCTCTTGTTCTTTCTCTCTTTCTCATGCTTTCTCTCTCTTGTTCTTTCTTTCTCTCTCTCTCTGTTGCTCTCTCTCTCTCTCGTTCTCTCTCTTCCTTTCTTCTCTGTAGAGGCCGGCGAAGGTTTTCCTTAGTTTGAATGTTCTGAGCAAGCTGGCAGGGGGATGGGAAGCAGCCCCTTTACTGACAGCCCGGGACAGGACTGTGAGAGGGGTGGGCGTTCCCACAGTGCTCGGAGCAGCTAGCGGCCAGATCGCCAGCACCGCTGCAGCCACCGCTGTGGGAGGAGCCACGCCCAAAGAAAGATGGAGAGAAGGAAGGATCGGGCGGGTGGGGACAGCCACAAGTGGAAGCCTCCGCCCTGGAGCTCCCACTTGCAGAAGCCACCCCTCCCCCGTCTATTGCCCGCTGCCGCTGTTAGGGATGAGAAGCCATGGGCGCGAGGGGGCCGACTTTCAAAGCAACCTTTGCCAGCCTCCCGCGGGAGGGTGCCAATAGCGGCGGCGGCAGCAGGCAATAGCCTGGGGGCGACTTCTGCAAGTGGGAGCTCCAGGGCTGACACCTCAGCCCTGGAGCTCCCACTTGCAGGAGCCGCCTCGTGGCACACCTGACCATGTCTCGCGGCACACTAGTGTGCCGCAGCACACCAGTTGAAAAACACTGGACTAGAAGACCTCCAAACACCCTTTCAATTCTGTAATTCTATTCTGTTCTGTTTTATTGTTTTATTGATTGATTGATTGATTGATTGATTGATTGATTGATATTGATTGATTGGATTTGTATGCTGCCCATGTCCGAGGACTCGGGGCAGCTCACAACATATATAAAAACTTAGTAATACATCTAATCCAATTAATATAATTTAAAAACCCTAAAAATCCTAAAATAATTTAAAACATTCATTATCTTTCACTCCATAAAACACACTAATAACACTCGTTGGTCGTGGGGAAAGATCTAATGACCCCAGGCCTGGTGACAAAGATGAGTCTTTAAACTTTATGTTCTAAAGTCAGCTGTGGATCGAGGATGCCCAAGTTGCGGACCCTCTCTGAGGGGGTCAATAATCCCCCCCAGGGTAATGGATGGACAAATGGACATGTCCTTGGGAGGCAGCACCCACAGCCACTCCGTCTTGTTCTGTTCTATTCTGTCCTGTTCTCCAAAGCACCTGAGGGCAGGGCAAGAAGCAATGGGTGGAAACTAATCAAGAAGTGATGTAACCTAGAACTAAGGAGAACTTTCCTGACAGAAAAATTAATCAATAAACTTGCATCCAGAAGTTGTCAATGCTCTGGTTGGACTAGAAGACCTCCAAGGTCCCTTCCAGCTCTGTTATTCTGTTCTGACTGACCAGAAATGTATTCTTGGTTCAACTGAATAGAACAATAAAAATGTATACTTATGTGCAGCTGCTGTTAAAAAAAAATGAGGCCAATTTCATGCTAAGGATAACCAGAAAAAAAATAAAAATAATGAATTACAGGCTTATTTTACAATTATTTTAGAATCCTGTATGCAGGCTAAATTCTTACAGACCCTGAAAATGGTCGGGGGGGGGGGATCATGTGGTATAACCACCTTTGAAGAGCATCATACCATCAAGAAAGCCAAAATTGATTATCTCTCATTCTAAAGTGGAGGACACAGAATTACCAAATTATATGAGTATTTTGACAGTGGAATCAATTCCACAGAAAACTAGATTTCATCTTCCGTTGAAATAATAATAATTAATAATAATAATTTATTAGATTTGTATGCCGCCCCCTTCGAGGAGTCACCTAAATGCTCACCTAAAGACTAGACAGTTAGTTAGTTAGTTAGTTAGTTAGTTAGTTAGTTAGTTAGTTAGTTAGTTAGTTAGTTAGTTTTTATATGCTGCCCTCTCCAAAAACGATTCAGGGCAGCTAACAATAATTATAAAATACAGAAACAACAAAATATAACAATAACAACAACACACTAAAATATAATACTCTTAAAAAATGATGCATACAAACAGACATTCCTAGTTCCAGGCCTGTCAGAAAAGCCAGGTCTTGATGGCTTTCCGGAAGATCGGCAGGGTAGGGATAGTACAGACTTCTGGTGGCAATTGATTCCAAAGAGTGGGAGCTGCCACAGAGAAGGCTCTTTCCTGAAGTCCCGCCAGCCATCATTGTTTGGCAGACAGGACCCAGAGAAGGCCAACTCTGTGGTCACATTGAGGTATGAGGCAGGAGGTGGTCCCATAGTCTGGCCCTGAGCCATTTAGGGCTTTAAATGTCTAAATGTTGTCTAATGAGGATGCTTCAATTTAGATGTTTGTACTGAGCAGCAGCTTTCATGATTCTGTAATCTTATATATGCTTGACAAATAAATAAATGAAAGAAAAAAAGGAAGGAAGGAAGAAAAAGAAAGAAAGAAAGAAAGAAAGAAAGAAAGAAAGAAAGAAAGAAAGAACTCAGCCTCTGATGAAAATCATCCCTTGAGAGAAAGATAGGCATCATCCTTTGAAGAGAGTGGGGAAAGTGAATTGGGTCATCTATATTTTACTCTTTAATTAAAACTTGGCATTTGACCGTTGATATTATAAAGAGTATGTAATCATCGTCCCTTTGGGGGGGAGGGGAAACTAGTACTAAATGGCAAGATACATAAGACAAAGCCTTGTTTCTGAAATTTGAATTCCTCTGTAGTGACATAGTAAGAGTTTGCAACTAGGTGATGACATCTGCCTGAAATCTATTATGAATTACTACTCGATTTATGAAAATGAGGAGTCGGGAGGGGCTGCAAATATTAAAAATGCCCCAAAATTTATTTCTATTTTTTTATGAATTGTTTGTAGTTGCAGGATGTTTAACCCCCTATCAATTACACTAATTGCTACAACCACACTGTTGTGGGCAGCAACTCTGCCCATGCTTAGAAGCAAATTCTGCTGTCTGCAGAGGTCTTTTTCATAATAATGGTAAACAGGATTTCTTCCCAGAAAGCCAATCTCTTATATGAATTTGTATGAAATGATGGTAAAAGATATAGTGCTGCTAAAGCTTCTACATCAAGATGTCACCATCATTTGTAAGGAAATGAGAGGCAGAAGCTAGCTAAACTCTTTCTCCTCTTACAGAGCCCAAAATGCTTCTCAGTCCATGGAAAATACTTCTTTTCAAATGTGTATGCGCTTGCATGCGGTGGTGCAGCCAGCCACTTGCCACCGGATTTCATTGGAGAAAAAAAAATTAAACATTTCCCAAATTTAGAAATGCTTACATATGTGTCTTACATAGCACCTACTCGGGTTCTACTGTAGTAATTTTCGTATTTTCCAGTCCTAAGTACAATTTGCTTTTCTCTTTTATGTAATGCTTATGAGAGATGAAAATTATCTCTTTCAAACTCCATTAGCCACTTAGAGTAGTTTGCACCTAATTTAACCATACCAATTGAACTTTAAAAAGACACCAATGAGAAGCGTACAAGCTAGAGCCCATGGAGCCTCTCTACAACTCATTTTATTTCAAAAGAATGTAACTGCCACTAAGACTTATTTCACGTTCCTTCCTTGTGTTTTAACCCTTCCTTTTTGGCTCAGAAAAAGGCCCCCAAGGCAGCCCACAATTTCAAGTTTTTTTAAAAAGAGAGGGGGGGTATCAAAATACAAATTAAAAATTGAACAAGTTTAAATGTTGGCAATTAAAATGCCTTTTTCAAAAGGTAACCAGCTCAGATATGCAGTTGGATAGTAATTATTAAATTAGCTACAAAACCCTCCAGCCAGCCAACTCCAATGCCTTCAGCATGTTGGCATTTGCGGTTGAAAGTATTTGTGTGGTGCAGATGTATTTGGGGTGATCAGCAACTTTTCTCATTCAGCGATGTATTCCTAAAAAGTAGGGTGATAGATCTATCTGGAAGCAAGTTGACATTCCAGCATGAGAAACCAGTGGAGTGTGGCACAATGACCGTTCAAGTGAAACAAGACAGACTAACTTTCCACTGTATTCCTCATCGCAGCTGTCAACATGGCAGGATCAGAAATGGAGACATAGCCTGTTTCATGTGCCATGCATTCTGCAAAGCCATACTGATTTCTTCACTTGCTCACACCCCCAACAGCAGCAAGAAGGCTCTTTTTTAATCAATATTTTATTTATTTATCTCCAAAGTTAAAATTCAAAATAGAAAGAAAAGAAAGAAAAAACCAAATCTCAACTACAAACAGAGCAACCAAACAATAGTATTAAAAATGTGTCCAAAAAATAACAAATGACTAATATATCGTTACACATGAAACCAGGAGGCCAAGTGTATCGGTGATTATTGAAATGGATGTCCATGTGCTGCCTCTATGTTGGTTGAGGCAGGCAGGATTCCCTTGAGTACCATTTGTTGGGTGTCAAGGGAAAGGGAGGGTCTTGCCTTCTCTTTCTACTCAAGATCCCCATAGACAATTGGTGGGCCACTGTGTGACACACAATGCTGGACTCGATGGGCTTTGGCCTGATTCAGCATGGCTCTTCTTATGTTCTTATGTTCAGATGTCCACCCTGGTTGAAAAATATATCAGAAATATCTGTTATGTTCTCCCCCACTTACATAACAGGTCTACAAATAATTATAAACTTTCCCATTCTGTATTTAATAAAAAATACTATGTTACACAGAAATATATTATTGATATTGAAATCTATTTATTTATCAATCAAGTCAACCCATCATTATATATAAAAAAGCAGTTTATGTTTTTTGTTTATGCTAAGTATTGGAAAGAAAAGGGGCCACTAATTGTTGAGGAATGAACTTTAAAAATTGACTGAACTGGGAGAGATAGAGAAGTTAACAGCATTGATTAGAGACAATGGATTAGATAAATTTATAGCAGAGTGGAAGCCATTTGTGAATTTCTGTGGCTTAAATACAATATTAGAAGGTTAACCGAGAACTTCAAAGATTAGTTTTATTTTGGGGGTTACCTGTTGAGCAGCAACATGACTTCTGTAGCTGAAGCTCTAATGGATATTAGGGACTGAAGACATTAAATGAGACTTTAGGGACTGGAGTATTACTTGATACTGTGGGGTCAGTCTTCACTAAAACCATAATACCGCAATGTTATAGAAATGAAAGCTGAAGATCTAGGGGAAGTAATGGTGGGATTGATTGTAGGAATTCTTCAGAGGGGGGGGGGGGGGAATTATTAATGAGATGCATGAAATTTATAGAGTCCATACAAATTATGCAAAACAGCATCATCTCCCTCGAGAAGTGCATATACAGTTTGCACAAAAGAAATTTTGAGACATTATTTATCAAATCAAAAGGGACAAACCTATGATCTAAATGAAAAGGAAATTATAACATTGAAACAGGTCTCCAGGTGGATTAGGGAACAAAGGAACAATTACAGGTTTCTAGAGCTATATTAAACAGGAAAAATATAATATTCAGATAGCTTACTCCAGAAGGAATATCAATATTGTGGCAGGATAAAAGAATTAAAGTGCATGTTTAGAAAAAGCTCAGGAAATGTATGAACAACTAATGTGGATGGAGGAAGATTCAAGCAGTAGAGATTGCAGACAGAGAGTTTAGAAGAACAGAGACAAGAAGTGGGAAGTGAAGAAGTGGAAGAAAGAAGCAAGTTGATAACAGAGAACCAACAAGAACAGAAAGGTAGAATTAGAGTACTAAGAGCTACAAAAACAAGAAAGGTTTAGGATCCATCAATAACTAGTCTTCGGAGAGGGGCGGCATACAAATCCAAATAATAAAATAAATAAATAAATAAAACTAGGAATAATGGAAGAGGAGACACAATTATTGTCAATAAACATGAATGGATTGAATGATTTGGTGAAAAGGAAAGAAATACTCACAAAATTGGTGAAGCAAAATGTGGATATATGTCTCTAGGAGGATCATATTCAAAAACAAGATCAGAAATATTTAGAATGCAAGAAATTAGGGAAATTGTTTGTAGAATTGGTGGTATATATTAGAAATAAAATGAAATAAAAGATAATCTAATTTATGCAGACTCGAAAGGAAATGTATTATTGCTAAAAATTAATAATAGGGGGAATGAAATATATATGCTCTGAGTAAAAATCAGAGTGAGTTCTATAAGAAAATTCATGAAAGGAATATCAAGATAGATTGTAAGAATATATGTATAGTAGGAGATTATAGTGGAATAGTAAATATTTTAAAAAAACTGTTCGTGATAAGACAAAACCAAAAAAGAGAAATATACTACCAAAAACCTTTTTTTAATAATATGTTTATTAAATATATACATTAAAAACAGGTTACAGAAAAGTAAAGGGAATATATATAATGTACATTCTAGAAATTATAATTTACTTATATAGTACGCGTAAGTGGGGAAGGAGAAAAGAAGAAGGGTAGGGGGATTGGGGAAGAAGGGGAAGAGATACGAGAGGAGGAAGGATAGCAAATTAGAGCAAAAAAGAGTAGTAAGAAGAGTGTAGAGGGCCAGCGTTAGAGCTGGGGCTTCAATGCTTTGCGGCCTGTGGTTTAAACATATAGGTGGTGTAGATTTCCTTAAAGTTTGATCCATATGTATTTGACATAGTTGCTAGTGCCAACACGTATCAGTGGTTTAAGGGTTTGTTCATTCAGTTTCTTTGTAGTTCAAAATTTGTGTCGATCAATGTTTACAGTTTGTTGTTTCAATTTGATATTATGATTCGTGTTGTAGATTGCTGGTTTTACACGTTGTTTTTGTTGGATATTTTTCTTGATGAATAATTTTTAAGTAATTTTTTTTTTTAACCAATGGTAGCATTTGTCCCAGGCCTTGTAGAAATCTGTCCCATCCCCATTTCTGCACATTCCATTATTTTAATCAAAAGAGATAAAACGGTTGGGGTTTTTTCCTGTTTCCAGTATTGTGCATATAGAATCCTTGCAGCTGTAATAATGTGAATTATAATATATCTGTTTTCTTTATTAATACTTGGTCTTATGATTCCTAGTAAAAATAGTTCAGGTTTTAGTTGGATGGTCTAGGAGGTGATCTGATCTAGTATAGTTTTAATTTTATGCCAATATTTTTGGGTGGTTTCACATGTCCACCAGATGTGGTAATATGTGCCCTGCACTTCCAACATAGAGGTGATAAATTTGGGTACATTTTTGCAAGTCTAGCCGGTGGCAGGTGCCATCTGTAAAACATTTTGTAATGATTTTCCTTATATGAAGTTGCCATCGTTAGTTTGTAGTTGACAGTCCAAATTTTTTCCCATTCATTTAAGTTAATTGTATATCCAAAATTTTGTGACCAAGCTATCATGGATCCTTTGACTATTTCTTCTACCATATCGTGTTGAAGGAGGAGATTATATATGCTTGATATTTGGGGGGAGGGGGTTTGTGGGCCAAAAATGATCTTATCAAGGAGATTGGTTTTTTGAAAGCCGAATTTGTTCTTATCTTCATTATATTTTGATTTAATTTGTAGGTAGTGTAGCCAATCCACTTTAATACCTTTTTCCACAAGTTTTTGTTTAGGGATTAAATCATTATTTTCATTTAACAGTTGATCATATGTTATGATTTTGTCAAGGGTTAATGTGTTCGGGTATATAATTTCTTCTGTTGGGGATATCCATTTCGGGATACAGAGATAAAGGTTTTTTTTAATGAAGTGCCAGGTGTTAATTAAAGTTTTTCGTATGTAATGTGACCTAAAATATGTTGGTATTTTATCTATGTCTGCCATCAAAAAGGCGTGCCACCCGGATTGAAGGTCTTAGCCTTCAAGTGTTAATATTCTAAAAAAATTTAATGTTATCCATTCTTTCACTAAATTTGCAATTGAGACATAGTAATATAATTCCATGTTTGGTAACCCGAATCCACAAAAGAGGCCAGAATAAAACTCAAAAACCTACAAGACCATAGATCTTGTAGGTTTTTGAGTTTTATTCTGGCCTCTTTTTTTTGTCCATATATATTTGCGAATTTTTTTCTGAAGGTTATTGAAAAAGGTCCTGTTTAATTTAATGGGTACAGTTTGAAAAAGGTATAGAAATCTGGGAAGTATATTACTTTTAATTACGGCAATTTTCCCCATTATAGAAAGTGGAAACTTTGACCATCTGGAGAAATCTTTGTCCATTTTGTTAATTAATTTGTCATAGTTGTCTTTCTCAATAGTGCTACAGTTAGCTGTAATCCATAGTCCTAGGTATTTAACTTTTTTGCCGGTTTTGATTTTAATAGATTCCTCTAGTTTCAATATCTGTTATAGTGTCATATTTTTTGTTATCATCTTAGTTTTTTCCATGTTGATTTTTTGTCCGGCAATCACTCCAAATTTATTTATTTCATTAATCAGAATAGGTGCAGATTCTAAGGGGTCTTATACAATGAACAATGAAAACCTTTTTTGATGTGGTTTGTTAAGAAGTGTGCAGAACCCTTGAGTTGTATTGTAATCCCAACTGTTCTGTACATAGTACTAAAATGGTTGAAGAATTGATATTGATGGATGTGTGGAGGATATTAAACCACAATGAGAAAAAAATGTACTTTGTATTCTAATCCTCATAAATCCTTTTCAAGAATTGATATGATATGAGCAAATAAAGAATTAAGTAAAAAGATAGAAAATGTAGAGGTTTGCCAAAATATATGGGCACAACTCCCTGAAAATAATAGGTCAAAGAGGAAACGTGAAAAAAAAGAAAATTAAAAGGTGGACTTTGAATCTGCAGATAATACAAGAAAATGAATATCTTCAGAAGATTAAAAAAGAATTGATCTTATTTCTTGATGTAAACAAAAAACAACTCACCTCCCTATAGAATTTGTGGGATACACTGAAAACTTATACAAGAGGAATAACAATAGCTTGTATATGTCTGAAAAGGAAAACAGAAACAACAACATATATTAGTGAAAGAAATAGATCAATTGGGGGAAAAAACTTCAACCAAAGCCAGATGATGAACAAATTATTGAAATGCTATCATTAGTTAAACACAAATTAAATCTAATAGAACAAACTGAATATGTAAATAATATCAAATATACAAATCAGCACCTTTTTGAAAATGCAAATAAGCAGGGAAGGTGGCTGGCATATAAATGAAAAAAGAAAAAGAAAATAAGATAATTCACCAGTTGCAGGATGTAGGGAATTTGCAAAACAATGAAGTTGAAATTAAAATGATTGCAACTAATTATTTTGAGAAATTATATAGACAGGAGGAAATTGATGTAGATAAAATAAAGGATTATTTAAAAGATGAAAGTATGACTGCATTGGAAGAACAAAGGAGAGTGCTATTAAATAAAGAGATAACGGTGAGTAAATTAAAAGAAGCAATTTGAAAGCAGAAAAACAATAAAACTCCAGGTCCAGACGATATGCCAGGGAAGTTCTATAAGAACATGGAGGAATTAATAGAACCAATACTTTTAAAACTCTACAATAAGGTGCTGTTGGAAGCTAAGACACCTGTATCATATATCACAGTGATTATGAAAGCAGATGCAGATCCAATCCAAAATTATAGACCAATTTCACTTTTGAACGCGGATTATAAAATTTTTATAACTATCATTGCAAGAAGAAGAATTTTTTTTAAAATGAGATAATTCATCCCAACCAAAACGGTTTTCTCCCAATGAGACAAATCAGAAATAACACAAGAACAGTATTCAATATACAGTATTATAATGTTATGAAGCCTATCCAGAGAAACATTAGTAGTGCCAATTTGTTGGCCCTGAATAAATAGCTGTCAAAGTTGTCCCCAAAAAATTTTTTTCCAAAAGGCAACTGGACTTTCTTTCTTTCTTTCTTTCTTTTCTTTGAAAGTGTTTTGCTTCTCATCCAAGAAGTTTCTTCACTTCTGCTTCTTCAGTTCACATCCAAGAACTGAAGAAGCTTTTGGATGAGAAGCTAAACATTTTCAAAAAAACAACAACAAGGCAGTCCAGTTGCCTTTTGGAAAAGCATCTTTGGGACAACCATGACCTGGATGGCTGAGAATCTCTATAGACAACTGTCAAGGTTATATCTTTTCCATGACAAGGGCAACCTGTCCTGGATTTGCCTCTGGTCTCTCCCTGACTTGGTTTCCTGGTAAAATTACAGGAATCTCTAAACAAATAAACATGATGGGGATGACATTGAAGGGTGGCCACCTCAAATTAAAGTATGACTCATCTGTTTCATTACTATCTGATATAAAGAAACAATTTAAGAAATTGTTAAGCGAGTTGTAATCATTTTGTGCAATACTATTCTAGACTATAAATACTTTTGAAAAATAGAGCTCATATTTCTTATTCAGCATGTAAAGAATGCTAAGATAGCTTGTGTATAGAAAAACACATGATAAAGGAGGCAATAATTTAGCTTTCCTAGGGTCTTTTTCCTTTGAAAAGACAGCCATTTTGTAAAATGTCTTGGTCAATTCGGATTCAGAGCTTGGTCCTTTTCATGATTATGCTGGCTATCCCAAATGTTATTGTTTTGAACTAAAGATTCTAGTTGGAAAATTTGAGTGGTTTAGCAGGAAATCAATTACTCAATCCTACTTTGAGGTGTATCCGAATACACTACAATTAACCTGTTTTGGGTGCTGTCTCTGCTTTATCCACCTGACAAATGAAAGATAAATGATAAATACTTTTTTTGTAAGAAAGGTGTTGAGAATTAATTACTCACTGTTTGATGTTTTGAAGAAATATTTTCTTCCAATGCAACAGGGAGAACAATAAATCTAGAGTACGCATACTATAAATTAGAGACTTGGCAACATTAAGACTTGTGGACTTCAACTCCCAGAATTCTATAGCCAGCTGGCTGGAAAATTCTGGTAGTTGAAGTCCACAAGTCTTAAAGTTGCCAAGTTTGGGGACCTCAGCTATAAATCTAGAAGGTGTATGGCTATGTATACTTAGGGCCAAACTCCAACTGGAAAAAAATATTCAGTAATGCTTCGAAAAATGTCCAAAGGTTGTTTACATTAGGTAATATTTTCTGTTGAAAAGAAATTCATTGTGATATCCTTCCCTCCCTCATATACTGTATATGCACCAGTTCAAAAGTACCAATGTAATATAAAACTCTCATTTGCCATTTTTGCTTTTCATCTCTTTATAATGAGAGTAGAGAGAGAAAAGCAATCATGCCTTATCCAAATTTAAATGTTGCACTTAATAAGCCTTCAGGCCTATCTAAACTTTAGAGGGGAAAATACCACTGAATAAGGTAGAAATATATTCTACTGGAGACAATTGGTATTATTCAGAATTTATAAACTATAGCCTCATCATGGCCCAAATGTAAGGTGACTAGATGTCCCACTTTCAGCAGGAGAGTCCCGCTTTTTGATCATTTGTCCTATGTCCCGCAGGGTTTGAAAAATGTCCCAATTTTTCCCTCCCAACCAGCCCCCTTGGGAAGAGGTTGGAGAGAGGGGATTCCAGGCTCTCCGCTGCTGCCTCCCCCTCCCCTAATCCAGCTTGACTCCCTGCCCATTGGCTTCTGAGTTCACAGGAGGAGTGGAAGCCCCACCCTCTCTCTCCAGGTGGGCCAGATGAAGCTGCTCCTGGGCCAGAGCACCTATTGAGCTGGGTTCATGGCGGGGGGGAGGAGAAGCTCTTATGGAGAAAGAGAAGGGAGGGGAGAAGAGGAAGGAAGAGTGAGGAAGAACGAGTGAAAGGGAAGGAAGGAGGGGGAGAGAAAGAAAGAAAGAGAAATAGAGAGAGGGAGAAAGAGAGAAATAGAGAGAAAGGGAGGGAGGAAGAGAGCAAAAGATAGAGAAAAGAGAGGAAGGAAGAGAGAGAGAGAGAGAAAGAGAGAGAGAGTGAAAGAGAAAGAGAGAGAGGGAAGGAGGGAGAGAGAAAGAAAGGGAGGAAGGAAGAGTGAGAGAAAGAGGGAGCAAAAAAGAGAGAAAGGAAGGAAGAGAGAAAGAAAGAGGGACAGAGAGAGAGAAAGAAAGAGGAAGGGAGAGAAAAAGGGAGGGAGGAAGAGAGAGAGAGAGAGAAAGATAATTTTTTGCTTTTTTTTGCTAAACCTTTTAGCCTATCCTCCCCCCCCCCCCCTGCTCAATGGTGTCCCTCTTTGTTAAAATCTGGTCACTTTACCCAAATGATATATGGTATTCAAATGGTTTATTCAACTACTATAACGAAAACAATACATTTTTAATGTTTATAGTTAGACAAAACAATTTA
Organism: Erythrolamprus reginae; assembly: GCF_031021105.1. Lineage (NCBI taxonomy): Eukaryota > Metazoa > Chordata > Lepidosauria > Squamata > Dipsadidae > Erythrolamprus > Erythrolamprus reginae. Next base: position 243,469,904 of record NC_091950.1, read on the forward strand.
CACATCAAAATGTGTGGATCATAATCTCCAAGTAGCCTACCTGCTGAATTGATCAAAAGACCCAAAAGGCTTACCAGGTAAACATGCAGTTAAATCTTGTCTACCTTGGCAAAACAATTGTATGTCCATTCAGAAGTCCTATCAAGTTCAGTAAGTAACTGAGCAGGATAGTAGCCAACACCTCTTTGTGAATGTACTCAGCATCAGCTTTTTAAACTTCTCAGTTTTATTCTCGAAATTTGGTCAGACAGATGTAAATGTAAATGTAAGGTATGCTGCCCAGCTATATCTTTCTCATATGATATAAATGAATCATGTACATATATAAGAAAATAATAAAATATAATATATAAATTGTGAATAAAGACGAATACCATCTGCTGGATTTTGTTTCCTATTTCTCTAGATTGTTTGCCTCTTATATAAGAGCTTCATATGATTCATTTTTCATCATGACCAATTCTCATACTGATTATCCTAACAGGAATACCAACTGGTAAACAATCATATGTCCTTGCACACTCATGCTGTGTGGCCATTGCTTCTAATGTTTGTTTGCCGTGACAGCAAAATATTTCATCTCATAGGAAGCAACCTTTCATCCCATCTATGACTATGCTGAGATAAATAATCCATAAATATTAACCCAGAATCTTCATTTTAATAGCTGCTTTAGCTGCAGATTCCCATGCCACTATATTGTAAATATGCTTGGAGGAAAAATAATACGACCATTGGGGATATGTGGTAAAATGTGGAACAAGTTTCTAGTTCTTCCCCCACCCCCTACAAAGGGGAGTTCATTGAATTGAAATTACCCATCCGGCCATCCAGCTAAAGGTTCAGCAAAAATGCTTAGTTGATTTTGTGATTTGTATGACAGTGTCAATGATTAAGCTTCCTTAAACTGGTTTAAAAATGTTTTGCATCAGTGCTGTTGGATAACTTCATAGAATGAGAGGCAGGGATGAAAGGAAGAGAAAAGTAGTATACAGTATCCCGTTTCTTCCTGTGCTTGAAATACAGTGGAGTAACCCACAAGTCTACATTTATACACACAGTGGTACCTCTACTTACAAACTTAATTCGTTCTGTGACCAGGTTCTTACGTAGAAAAGTTTGTAAGAAGAAGCCATTTTTTCCCATAGGAATCAATGTAAAAGCAAATAATGTGTGCGATTGGGGAAACCACAGGGAGGGTGGAGGCCCTGTTTCCTCCCAGGAGATTCCTAGAGAGGCCCCACAGAGGCTTCTCCCCACCTTTTCTCACTTTGTTTCCTCCCAGGAGATTCCTAGAGAGGCCCCATGCAGGCTTCTCCCCGCCTTTTCTGGCCCTGTTTCCTCCCAGGTGATTCCTAAAAAGGCCCCACCGAGGCCACTCACTGCATTTTCCGGCCCTGTTTCATTCCAGGAGATTCCTAGAGAGGCCCCATGGACACTTCTCACTGCCTTTTCCAGTTACTGTTTTGGAGGCGCAGGTTTGTAAATAGAAAATGGTTCTTGAGAAAAGATAAAAAAATCTTGAACACCCGGTTCTTATCTAGAAAAGTTTGTAAGTAGAGGTGTTCTTAGGGAGAGGCATCACTGTATTTACATTTAGGTAGAGTTTCTCAGTGTTCAACACATTTTGCAGACATATTCTTACTGTAGAATTAGTCCTATGTATAGTTCCCCCCCCCCAATTGAAATCAATGAAATATAGTTGGATGACTAACTTAACTTCCATTCATTATAGAAGGCTTACTCTGAAAAGTAAATTTGGAGTCTTTACAACTCTGTAAAAGTGAGGTTGAATGAGAAAGTTTGCCTTGCCATAGGCTGAGTCAACAGCAAGGGCAGGATCTAAGTGAAAAACGTTCTGAATCATGACACCTTCTCTTAGCCACTAAGAATCAAAGAATCTGGGAGAAAATCTGAAGCTTATAACACTGAACCAAGCCTGCAAAGCTCTGGCTACTGTTTCACTGCCAATTGAGCATGGAGGAGTGACTTTTCCCCACTTGTTGAGCCAAACTGCTATCCACCCATCCTTGAGTCAGAAGAAAACTATGCTGACATGAAATTGCTGTTGCCATTTGCTGCTCTATAGTTGGCTGCTGTTCTAAGCGATTTGCCTTCTCTCCAAATAATAGGTGACAGAGAACAACAGATTTTATAAACGTTGAGGCTGTAGTAATGATTTTAACACTAGAGTCGGTAAGGACTAGCAGTTTCAATTTCAGTGCAGAAATTTCCTAACAGTGAGCACAATTAACCAGTGGAATGGCTTGCCTCCAGAAGTTGTGGGTGCGCCATTGCTGGAGGTTTTTAAGAAGAGACTGGACAGCCACTGGTCTGGAATGATATAGGATCTCCTAGTTGAGCAGGGGGTTGGACTAGAAGGCCTCCAAGTTCCCTTCCAACTCTGTTATTCTATTATTCTATTTATTAACCCTGTCTTTCTCATAGATTGGGGACAAAGAACTACCGTCATGGGAACACAACAGAGGGGGGGAGGGAGACATTTCCAGGGCTATGGTTACTGTAGATGCAAAAGTGTTCTTGTGTGGAGGTAAATTAGTCATCATTTCTGAAGGTCTAAAACATTGACAGCAAGAGGTAGGGTATGAATATTTGGCAGGCAATGCATTAACAAAATCACACTTGAAACCTAAGATCAGCTACTTGTTAGAACGTGTCCCGAAGAGAAATGGTGGATAATAGCTACCACTTGTATTATGAAAGTTCTATGGTTATTTGGCAAGGGCAACTGTTCATTCTCAATAAATGCTTTTCATTGTAAGTTAGTATACATATTATGGGAGGCTGCTATAATGCTTAGTAAAAGAGTATCCATAATAATAAGTTGCACTATAAATAACTGCTGCTGGAAACCATATAGCAGTGATGGCAAGCCTATGGCACGGGTGCCACAGGTGGCATGCAGAGCCATATATGCTGGCATGTGAGCCTTTGCCATAGCTCAGCTCCAACGTACATGTGTGTGCCAACCAGTTGATTTTTGGCTCACACAGAGGTTCTGGGAAGGCATTTTTGGTTTCCAGGGAGCCTCTGGGGGATGGGGGAGAGTCTGGGAAGGGCAAAACACGAGCCTACTGTGCATACCAGAACTCGGGAAACAGGCCATTTCCATCCTTCAGATGGCCTCCAGGAGGTGGGGAAAGCTGTTTTTGCCCTCCACAGGTACTGAATTATGGGTGAGGGCATTCGCGCATGCGCAATAGCGCATGCATACGCTCTTTCGGCACCCAAGGGAAAAAAGGTTCACCATCACTGCCATATAGAGACATGTTGAAGGAATCTGTTTACTGCAGTAGTAGGTTCTAAATCCCATCGCTACCGTTTTGCTCATGTGTGCATGCATACTCACATGTGCAGAAGTGTCCCAGGCAGGTGGGTGCAGCATCCTGCCGCTGCCACTACCAGTTCGTCACACCAGGCTGTACCAGGAACAACCCACCACTGGTCTATTGGCATACAAAGTTCAGATCAGCATTGGGCTATCTCTTTGTATTTCTAGTTATAGAATCCAACTCATTCTATTTTAATTGTGGTTTTTTTAATTCTTACTTATTTTCATAATTATTATACAATGATTGGGTCATACAAAATACTACCTAGGAGATTGGTGACATTGGCTTGCAGATTTTGGGCAAGGGAATTCCTAGGCAACTAAATAATTAAATGATAAATAAATGATATTTACCATCAGCTGGTCTGGCTGGTTTGGAGCGAAAGAAAAAATAGACTACAATGGGAGAAAGGAATAATGTACAGCCTATCAAGAAACCCTGTTATTTAATCATCGTTCACATTAAAAATTGGAACTCAGATCAGACACATGTAGAGTTATATGTGCTCAAATTACAGTGCACGTATAACTTTTTCTATTCTGTGAAATCATTACTCATTTTGATTTTTGAAAGTTATAAAGAATGAAATTTAAAGTTTCTGGATGCAACTCATAAAAAGGGCAAATGGAGATTCACAAATGAGTTTCCACTCCCTGGAAACTCCAGAGGAAACATATTATTGAAGTATTTGCTTTGGAGAAATCTCCTAGCTGGAAATTAATAAGCTGTTGAAATTCTCTCTGCCATCAACAGCATTGTGAGGACAAAGAGGTGTGGCACAAATTTTGTGTTATCACAGTGGTGGGTGTGGAAGTGACCTTAGATGAGTAGTAGACATTTCTAAAACCTGGAGGTGGTTAGAGGTAAGGACAGCCATCTCTTGAAGGCATTTTTCTGCAGAGCAATGGAAGCAAAGAGCAAGAGAAGGAGGTATCAAATTGAATGAAGTTGGACGTAAGAGCAGACTGTTGCTTTAAATAATATTCATCTCCTGTAAGCACTTATTGTCCTTTGCAACCTCCCTTTAGGACCTAATAAGAAGAAAGTAAGAAGATAAGGAGAAGGATTTTCATTGGAGAATCTCAGCAAATTGGGATTTTTTTTTTCAGTCCCTCTATATCTATCTATCTATCTATCTATCTATCTATCTATCTATCTATCTATCTATCTATATATATATATATATATATATTTGTATATATATATATATATATTTCGAAAAACTTGAAGTCAGAAAAGCCTCCATCTTATGTGATCTCACATTCCTACGCAACTGCAGGGACAAAAAAATAATTCCCAAATACTTCCAACTAAAATTCCACCCAAAAACCCCAACCATAGAGAGGATCCTAAAAAGAACTGAATTAGCCCTAATCAGAAATGAACTCCACAAAAAAAGATTCATACTTGATGAAATCAACAAAAGTCTACTCTCTCTTCACCTTAAAATCAGTAACCAAATACACCCTTTACTCTGGGATAAATTCAAACAAATATCAATCTGGAGGGCAGAAACAGAAACCCAATACAAAACAGACACACATAATAAGAAACTCCAAATACTAGAGGTACAGCAAAAACCCAGCCCTCCACAACAACTTATGACCAAAACAGTACATAACATATCAGACAAGATACTCACCACTACAGAAACCAATATTCTTTCAAAAGGATTTAATTTTGCAATAACTCCAAGACGAATACCAACTGAAAATATCATATGTGGAATTGAAACAACTTTACATAAAATCAACCCAGATACTGCTAACAAAATCAGACTCCAAGTCACTAATATTCTGTGCTCTAGTAAACCTCCAAAAAGCAACATACAGCAGGAAGAAAGAGAGGCACTTATCAATCTAAAGAAAAACCAGGATATAATAATCCTCCCAGCTGATAAAGGAAACTCCACTATAGTAATGAACACAGCAGAATACAAGGAAAAAATGACAAATCTACTAAAAAACCCGGCCTACAAACTCCTAAGCACAGATCCTACCACCTACCTAGAAAAAACCACCAAATCTAAAATCAAGGCCTCTCCCATCAGCGAAGAAATCCAGCAAAAAATCATCCCCAGAGAAAAATCTTCCATATGTCCAAAACTCTATGGCCTTCCAAAAATACACAAAGAAGGAATACCTCTCAGGCCAATAGTCAGTTCTATAGGCTCCCCTCTACAAAACCTTGCCAAATTTTTAGCCAAATACCTTCAACCATATACAAAAACTATTACCTCATATGTTCAAAATTCATCCCACTTTATACAAATAATTAAAAAACAAAACCTACAACCCGATGACCTACTTGTAAGTTTCGATGTCGTGTCCCTGTTCACACAAATACCTATTACAGAAGCCTTGACAGCTATCCAAGACAAACACAAACCCCCCAAATATATCCTAGACCTTACCAACCACTGTCTGACCAATACATACTTCATCTATAATGAACAAAGATATAAACAAATAGAGGGAGCCCCCATGGGATCACCTCTATCACCTGTCATAGCCAACCTCTATATGGAATATTTCGAAAATAATGCTTTAGAGCAAGCCAAATACAAACCCAAACTTTGGCTGAGATATGTTGATGATACCTTTGTAATTTGGCCACATGGTAAAGAAAAACTAGACAATTTCCTCACTCATCTCAACAGCCTACACCCCAAAATACAGTTTACTATGGAAACAGAAATCAATGATCAACTTCCCTTTCTAGATGTACTGGTCTATAAAAAACCCAATGGCAGCCTAGGACATACTATCTACCAAAAGAAAACCCATACCAACCGTTATCTAAATGCACACTCACACCACCACCCCGCACAAATCACCTCAGTGGCCAAAACTCTCATCACCAGAACCAAACGCTTAGCTGACCATGAGCACTTAAAAACTGAATTGAACAAACTCAAAGATGTACTAATTTCTAATGGATTCAAAGAGAAAACAATAACAAACCTAATCAATAAAGAGACACCCCCCAAAAAACAAGATCAAGAACAGGACAATGGCACCACCATCCTTCCTTACATCAAAGGCACCACGGATAAAATTAGTAAAATTCTACAAAAACATAACATCAAAACCTCATTTTGCACTAACCAAAAAATATCTAATATCCTAAGGAGCCCCAAAGATAAAATCCAATTAGAATACCAAGGAATCTATGAAATCCCTTGCAAAACATGTGCAGCCACATACATTGGACAAACTAACCGAAGAGTGAGCCAGCGCATGGCAGAACATATGAATGCAGTCAAGAAACAGGAGAAGACCTCCTCCCTTGTCCAGCACATTAAAAGAACAGGGCACGAAATTGACTTTGAAAAAACTAAATTACTCCACAAAACAGAGAATTTATATAGAAGAATCTCTCTAGAAGCTATCGAAATTGAAAAGAGATCCTTTTGTTTAAATAAAAGGGATGATACCTCGCGCCTGCCAGAGATTTGGAAACCAGCCTTAAACAAAATAAACACTTCATTATAATCAATATGTCAATCCTTTAATTATTATGATTTTAGAATTTTATATTTGGAAATCAGCCTTAAAGAAAACACTTCATAATCTTCATGCCATTCTTTCTAATAACCATGATTACACCAACCAATCAGATCACTGAAGCATAGTCACCCAATCTATTTGCTACATTCAAAGCAAATCTCCACCCCCACACTACATGCTAAGAAGAAATGTCAGTTGCTAATATTCATTTGCAAAAACACAAAGATTGGAACTCCAGCCTGATGATGGTGAATGTGATTTCGCCGAAACGTCGCATAGACATGCAAAACTTTACACAGGGCAAAACCCGAACTCAGAACAATCTACATATATATATATATATATATATATATATATATATATATATATATATATATATATATATATATATATATATATATACAGGATGCATTCCAAAAGTAATGCAATTTCTAAAAGTAATTTATTGAACAGATTTGTATAAACACTATCATTCATTCTATCATTCTATCTACCTACCTATCCATCACTCTCTTTCTCTCCATCTATCTATCTATCTATCTATCTATCTATCTTTCTATCTTTCTACCTATCTTTCTATCTATCTATCTATGTTTTGGTCAACCATTTCTGGGAAGTTATTTATAAACGTGTGGAAGCCACTTTTCCTATTTTTAGATATTGTTAACTGTGATAAAGCTGAAACACAGGAACATGAATTTGCAAAATAATTTACAATTCAAACTTGTAGGCACATCACACTAAAACTGACTGGGACCTCAAAGAATGGGGGAGCAGGCAAAGAATTAAAGTAGTGATCCCCAACCTTTGTAGCCTGGAGCTCAGCTAGGGAGAGAGGAGGGAACAGGGCCACATGAGTGGTGACCCAGTATGTGCACACAGCTCAACTTGCACAAGTTGAGCTATGGGCACGCATGCATGTCAGCCTGCCACTTATTCTGAATTGTCACAGCCCGCTAATGGGCTGTGGCTTGGGGATTGAGGAATCCTGAATTAAAGCATTCTGTACTGTAGGATAAACTGAGAAATCAAACAGCATCCTGAAAGAAGGAAATGAAAAGTGGCTAAGAGATACCTCGTGGAAACCCATGAAGCCCCTTGGAATTGAACCTAACTCAGGACTTTACCAATTCCTTTATCCATCCTTGCTTTCCCTTGCAATTTAGACTCCATTAACATGACACAAATAAAAATACACATACACACTAGGAGCAGAGTCTTCTTACATCAGCCTTGAGAACTTGTTTGACATGTTTTATATTTTTCTTATGAGCAAAAGTTAACAGGGAAACTATACTGATCTTATTTTTATGCATCCTGTATAGTCAGGATTGCACTTCCTGCATATATGCTAACATCTTATTATGCGTTCTGTTGAACATCTCTGTTATTTCATCATTAAAAAGAAGTCTGGAATTAAATCGCTATACAAATGACACAGAATTGTATTCAGGCATACCATGTTTAAAGAAAAGAGGCTGCAGCTGAATAGGGGGTGTTGATTCCTGTGCAGTCAAGGTAACCCAAACCCCCAACACTTTACCCTTAGATTATCTACGGTTGACCTATCCAAATTCCTAAGAGGTCAGTAAGGGGCGAGTACAAGTGCACTAGAGTGCCTTCCGTCCCCTGTCCTATTGCTCTCCTATATCTCCTATACCTTTCTTCTATTCCTATATCTCTTCTTCTGTTCTTTCATTGATATGTTCTATTACTATACCTTCTTTTCTATTATTTCTTAGATGCATTTTACTATGAGTATCTCCTCTATAACCTTCATCGTATATTATACTATGTGTATATAGATATATATCCACTAAAACCCTCATTGTGTATTGGACAAAATCAATCAATCAATAAATAAAAATAAATAAACCCCACTTACAGATAAGAATTAGGAAGGAAGGAAGAAATGTTTGTCCCTATTGGCAAGAAAAATTAAAAAGTTGGAACTTGGTGGGGGGGACCTCGTGTATCATTTTAACTTTAACTGAATATGTAACTATGAAAATGTAACAGTGCTGGAATTCAAATATCAGATGAATATTTTAAGATCATAAAAATTGAAATCAACTTGTTCTGATTGTTCCTTCCGTGATGCAACTCATATAAATGGAAGAATGTCATTTTGGAAGTCAAATAACTGATCAAAGCAGAGAACTAGGACAACTAATTTTTTTTTCTTGAATCCATATGGCTAAAATCCTCTTCACTAATGTCAGAAGAGCAAATGGATGTGACTGGGATGTCTTTTATTTGGCATTCCATTTTTAGACTCATACTCTTTTCTTTTGTGAAATGAAGTAAGTCAACAGTCTTGCAATGCACTGACTGGAATTGTTTTTATTCTACCCCTAAATGTATAAAGAATCCGTGTCTGAGTATTGTAGAAAACTCCACCTCCTCTGAATCTGTTATCTATTTTGTGACCATTCAATTTAACATAAAATTAAGTTTGCAATCCTGTGTGCATTTACCTTGGAATAAGCATTGCACGGTATAAATGGGCTAACCTCTAAGTAATCATTTATTGGATTGTACTACATAAACCTTTTTAGTGAGTTATCTTTTTAAAAAAAAAATATTTTTTTAATCTTTAAACATCTTATTTTAATACAGACCTACACCCTATTTCATGGACTATTATTATTTGTTTATATGCAGTATTTTGTATGTTTACATAATCTCATATCATTGTCATCATCTCACATTGTCTCACAGTATTTCCTTTTTTTTAGACCCATCATACCATTTAGTCCATATTTCATAATATTCTGAATTATTTTGTCATTTAAGTTCAATAGTCAACATAACCATCTCAGCACACCTATATATTTTGTCCACCAACACATTTTCTGGTGGAGTTTTGTTGTCCTTCCAATAGTGGATGTGCGGTGATTATATGTAACAGTAAATATTGTATGTTTTTCAGATGCTGTTTTCTTATTATTCCCAACAAGAAAAATTCTGGGGTATATTCTATTGTTCTTTCCATGATTTGTTGCAGCCAGTTGTGTACTTTTTTCCGGTAACTTCTTGCTTCAGAGCACAACCACCACATATGAAAGAAGGTACCTATGTCTTTTTTGCATTTCCAACAAGCTGAATTTCATGCATTGTTATTATTTGTTAATATACCATATTTCACATGTTTACATAGTCTCATATCATTGTCTTCATCGCACAGTGAGTGATCTTTCAACTGTCTAGTTGACTTTCATTGCTTTTATGAATGCCTGTCATCATTTTCACTGTTTGGAGTGGAACAGCACAGAAATATCAGCAATAACATAATTTCTATACTAAACTATTCCATAATTTGTGTGTTTGCTTAATCAGAAAGATGCAAGATTTACACAGGGATTATGATTCTAAAGAGTGGGGTTTTTTTGTCCCCACATAAAGGAAAAACCTTTATCTTAAGCTGGCATGAATTAATGGCAGGTTCTGTGCTGAAAGGTAAGGGCTCATATCGATTCAGTATCTGGTTTTTTAAAATATAAACGATAGTGCACGTCAATGGTTAGATGGTCTAGATATTAATATTTCAAGACAGATATTTTTAACATTTAATTAATAATAATTTAATAATAAAAATTGATTAGATTTGTATGCCGCCCCTCTCCAAGGACTCGGTGCGGCTCACAACAAACGAAACAATACACAAATCCAATATTAAAAAATATTAAAAATCCTTATTAAGAACAATCATGCAAGATTTAGATTTTATTGGGTTCTAATTTAGTTGAAATGTTAATCCATGTAGTATATGAAAAAGAGAGAGAGAAGGAAGGAAAGAAAGAAAGAAAGAAAGAAAGAAAAAAGAGAGAGGGGGAAGGGGTACATGCAGAATGAAAAATCTTCCACCCATTAGAAAGAAAATCCATAACACATGTTACACCTGTGACTTAAAGCAATCTTTTCATTAATCTTCAACCTGTTTCAATAGGCTTCCCTTATGTTGTACAATAATAATATAAATATAATTTGTGTTATTCTAAATTTTCTATTAGTTAAAATAAATTGAAAATAATGGATTTTAGTTATTATTATTATTGTTGTTGTTATTGTTATTATTAATTATCATTTCAGTTATTAGCATTCTTTGCTGCACAATTATCTAATATAAAACTGGATGCCTGCTATTAAAGCTGGGGAGAATACAACAGTTGCAAGGATCAGAATGATAAATATTCCCGATTGTAATTTGGCATGGTAGATAGCACTGTGACTGGCTCTACATGACCACTGTAACCTATCAGTAGGTTACAGTTCTTTTCTCTTTTTCTTTCCACAAACTTATTTTATGATTGTTTTTATTCTCTATGCATTGTATTTGTACAAATGTTGGGATTCCCATTTGGGGTGCCATAATGACTGTACATATGAATATTACACATCAAGGGAAATGTGGTGACCCTCTAACAGACAAATATTAGTAATGGTTCTAAAGGCATTTAAGTCAGCAAACTGTCACAAGAGTCAAATACCCATACCTTAGAGCTTCAGATACTGTAGAAAACATATTATATGGTTTCCTTTTAATTCCCCAATGTTTTTAAGTGTTCCCCATGAGTATGATGACTGCATATTCCTGTGTATTTTTTCTTCTCTTCCTTGTTATTATAGTCTCAACAGGAAACTGGAGGCTTTTTTTTTTACACTTCTACAGAAGCCACCACTAAAACAATAACTTTTTCTTAAATCTTTTTTTGCTTTTGCTAGGTACAAAAAATTAAACAAATTGCTGAGTTACTATGTCATTTGCTTTTTTTGGCCTAAGTGATCAAAAAACAGAACTGATCCAGAAACATCCTATTGCTCTGCTCTGCTCTGCTCTGCTCTGCTCTGCTCTGCTCTGCTCTGCTCTGCTCTGCTCTGCTCTGCTCTGCTCTGCTCTGCTTTAGTGGATTTAGTGACTAGGTCCTTTTTAATAAAGTTACATGGGTGACCATTTTGTTATGAGATGTATAAGTAGTCTGTTTCTTTTTTTCTGGAGTTCTAGATTACTGAATAATGTTCTTACACAACCCCTCTTGTGAGAGGTTGGGTTGCTTCTTTGGTAATGGAACAGTAAGTTAGTGTGAGTTGTTTTTCAATAGACTTGTGTTCTAATTTGCAATTGTTTTGAGGATAAGCAGGAAGATAGTATCCCATTCCCCCAAAATAAGACTGTACTTGTGGACCCACAATTGTCAGTATACTGTAAATATGCTGAATAGCATATTTCTGCAATTTCATTAACAAAAGATTAGGAAGTAATGACCAAATTCTACATGGAATGGTAAGCATTTCCTTTCTTGATATATCTTCACATAGGCATCATAAATGAAGCTACAATCAATGAATCCTATAAAGTCGGCCAGGGTAATTTAGTTGATTTAATTTGACAAACATTTAAGAAATGTTCACATTTAACCAGATATAGTAAAGTTTAGTAATAGTAAGGTTTAGCTTATATCGCAATCTGAGCACAGAAAATTATTTGAAGTAGCAAATAGGGACCTAGCTCAGAGAGGAGTAGCAAAATTAAGTTTTACAATGAAAACACCCAAGTACATCATACCATTTTCTAGATACTTAACAGCCACTTCAAATGAATAAATTAAATAAATAATAAATGCTGCAATGAATTGCTAATAGCATATAAACCTTTATAGACTATATAAGAAAAGACTTGTTAGCTATCATGATTATTTGTGGATTCTTTTTTATAAAGACTATGGTGTCCAGACATATGGAAAGTTCTGGAAATGTACTGTATATATGCCTGTAGCATATAAAATGTATTGCATAATATCAATAACCTATGCAGACATTTTATTTAGATGTTACAAAAGCTCAGCTTTAATTACTGGAAGTATGCAAATTTTCTTTTCTTCTGCGTCTTCCTTCTCTTCCACTTTCCCCACGTCTTAGCGCCTCGTTAGCAAATTCAAGAATATCAATAAGTACTACTTTTCATATTTGACTTGCCAGATTTAAAATCAACATGTTTTAAGACTACATAACAGGATTGGGGAACAATATCAGGCCTCAACTGAGCAGATCCCTGGCACAAAACAAGCTTTTTGTAAATCTATTTACAAACGATATGATTCATTAATCAAAAATTCAGAAACTTGGAAATATCAATCACTTTTTCTGTAATACTTTCTAGTTAATTAATTGCCAGCAGTCATCAGTTGTTGTTTTTTTAATCTGTCCCTGTCCTTTGGTATAGGACGGCAGTTCTCAACCTTCTATTCACCATGGACTCCCTTTAAACACTCTGTTTGTTACAAATCATGACCACAGACTACCACGACTTAAGATTTAATCATAATTTTTTTTCAAGCCTTCATGGACACCCTGTGATGATATTGTGGCTCCTTAGAGGTATAGGAGCAGTGATGGGTTGCTCCCGGTTCAGCCCAGTTCTGCAAGCTGACAGCACTGGTGGCAGGAGGCTCCGCCCATCCCCACCCCCTGGGATGCTTCTGTGTATGTCCAGAAGTGTCACATGTGCAAGCACGCATGAGAAACAGTAGCAATTGATTTTTGAACCCACTATTGTGTAGGAGGTTGTGAAAAAAGTAGGGTGAACAGGAACAAACAAGAAAGTGGTAGAAAATTATTATTATTATTATTATTATTATTATTATTATTATTATTATGTCAATACAACACAGCAAACAAGATCACTATGCTTGATTTCGTATTTCATCACCAGTTGGGCGCTTCCCAAGCACCTAGGACTGCGTGACGTAGCGGTGAATTATGTGTGCCGATCCCAGTAAAGCGGCCTTTTGCAATTGACAGATGGAGATTTTGTCAATTTTGATGGTTTTCAAATGTCCGTTGAGATCCTTTGACCATTGGGATCACTTTCACTGGCTTATGCCAGAGTCGCTGCAGCTCGATTTTTAGATCTTTGTATTTCATTAATTTCTCTAGCTGCTTCTCCTCAATTCTGCTCTCTCCTGGATTATTGTTGTTGTTCTTGTTGTTGTTATTATTATTTATTATTATTATTATTATTATTATTATTATTATTATTATTCACAATTAAGGGGCATACCTAGTTGATCTAAACATGCTAAGGAAGATTGGATCTAGGAACATAAGAACATAAGAAGAGTCATGCTGAATCAGGCCAAAGCCCATCGAGTCCAGCATTCTGTGTCACACAGTGGCCCACCAATTGTCCATGGGGATCTTGAGCAGAAAGAGAAGGCAAGACCCTCCTTTTCCCCTGACCCCCAACAAATGGTACTCAAGGGAATCCTGCCTGCCTCAACCAACATAGAGGCGGCACATAGACACCCGTTTCAATAATCAACGATACACTTGGCATCCATGAATCTATCTAATCCTGCCTTGAAGCTATCAAGGCTGACAGCTGTCATGACCTCTTCTGGAAGTGAATTCCATAAAGCAACTACCCTCTGGGTGAAGAAATATTTCCCTTGATTTGTCCTCACTTTCTTACCTATGAGCTTTAGGGAGTGCCCCCTTGTCCTAGTATTGTGTGATAGAGAAAAGAATTTTTCTTTTCTCTATCCACCTTTGCTATCCCATGCATGATTTTATATACTTTGATCAAATATCCCCTTAAACATCATCTTTCAAGGCTGAAGAGACCAAGACCTACAGTAGTTAGCATAGAAAGGAGACTCAGAAAATCCGAAGGCCATGAGTAGACTGTGGGTTGAAAAAACTTCCCAGAAGAAGTAATTGGCAAACCATTTATTTATTTATTTATTTATTTATTTATTATTTTATTTTAATATATTTTATATGAATACAAAGTATAAACATTTGTATGAATATACTAAAAGTACAAATATGGTTTGAGTACATGATATTTTATGAGATACTTGGGGACTTTAGGACAAAAACAGTAAGCATGCTAGTGCTCTTATGCACACCCCTTACCGACCTCTTAGCAATGGGATGAGGTCAATAGTAGAAAGTTTAAAGTTAAAGTTTCAGGGGGTTGGGGAAGAAACTGCAGAGTCATATAATGTATTCAGGCATTGACCACTCTGCTGCTAAAGTTGAATTTTTTGCAATCAATTTTGGAGTGGTTTACATTAAGTTTGTCAAGCTTGTGTATTGTTGGGGTTGAAGCTGAAGTAGTCATTGACAGGTAGGACATTGTAGTGTATAATTTTGTGTGCTACACTTAGGTCAGATTGAAGGCGGCATAGTTCTAAATTTTCTAGGTCTAAAATGTCAAGTCTGGTGGCTTGAGGTATTCTGTTATGAATGGACGAGTGTAGTACTCGTCTCATGAATCTCTGGACATTCTCAATTATCTTAATGTCTGATATGTAACGTGGGTTCCAGACGGATGAGCTATATTCAAGAATTGGTCTGGCAAATGTTTGATATGCTCTAGTTAGAAGTGCAATATTACCAGAGAAGAAACTATACAAGATTAAGTTAATCACTCTTAATGCCTTCTTAGCAATTCTGTTGCAGTGGGTTCTAGCACTTAGATCATTTGAGCTGAGTACTCAAGGTCCTTTACTGAATGAGGATCGTCAGCAAGATCATGATCAACTAGTTTGTATTTTGTATTTTGATTATATTTATCAAAGTGTAAGACTGAACATTTGTTGGTTGAGATTTGAAGTTGCCACTTGTTTGACCATTCTAATACATAGTCAAGGTCTTTTTGAAGGGTAATAATATTGTCAGTGATGTTGAATAATTTTTCAGCATCTGCAAAGAGGACACAGTGCCTTTTTATATTATCACAAAAGTCATTTATGTAAAGAATTTAAAAAGTTGGTTCTAAAGTGCTGCCTTTGGAAACACCACTGTTAACAGGTATAAGCAGGGGAGGGCTATTGCCTGTACAGGGTGCAGTGAGGTAGCAAAAATGGAGCTCCACCCCAGAGCATCCAATTTGCACTGAAAGATGTTGAAAGAAAATGCATAAGCCACACCCACAGTGTGGTAGTAAAAAATTTGGTAGCCCTTCACTGGGTATAAGCTTTGATAAAGTGTTCCCTATTTTGACCACTTGTTTCCTGTTTGATAGGAATGCAGTAATACATTTGTGCAGGGGTCCAAAAATGCCATAAGATTTTACTTTTAGAAGTAGTTTATTGTGAGTCAAAGGCTTTGCAGAAGTCTATGTAAATTTGCATCTATCTTTGCCCTGATCAAGTTGTGTAGTCTGTATGTTTTTACAGTGTAGAAGTTGTAGATTGTATTTCTGTATGTCTCCATGAATTATTCATGAAGTTATCAAGAGATGACCTCAGCTCAAAGGAACTTTCATCTTTACATTTCACACGTGTACCATGTTCTCTTGGATGGCAGGCATCAGGCTCTAAAATAACATACAATGCAATAATATGGATATTTGATTGATTGCCATGGGCATAAAGGCAATAAATAGACTTTGGTTATAACACTGTCTGACTTGGCTATTTGGAAGTCTCCAGGGTGGTTGGACAATGGTTTATCAGACAGTTTTAAGCCATTCTTATTGAAGTATAAGGGATCTGCCCTTGAACACTGATTACCAGATCAGACAAGACCAGATCTGGGTCATTAGCTTGGTTGCGATGACAGGCGGTCAGATATTCCTGGGAAGTATATCAAAGGACCAAGATATTAAATATTGGGCCTAGTTTGAACATAGAAAGGAGACTATCAGAAAATCCAAAGGTCATGAGTAGACTGTGGGTTGAAAAGATTTCCCAGAAGAAGGAATTGGCAGCCCTGCCCGAAATTTGCCACCTGCATAGGAAACATCAAAGGTTCCATGTATTTTCCTAATTAATATTTAAATGCATGAAATGTATTTTTGAAAATACATTCAGTGAAGGCAGGAGGCCCTAGTTCAAAGGTAAGCAGCTGTAATACTTGTGGGCTTCAATGTGCCCATAGTCTTGCCACACCTGCACATCCTGAAAAAATTCTTTGGGGGAAAATGAATAGGACACCTCCCTCCTGCTGTAAAGCAAACCATTGGTAACATGTTGATTTACTACTCAACCCACTGATATGACAGACAACATCTGAGGAGATTGTTCGTATCCTGCTAAATCAGTGTACAGTGGTACCTCGACATACGAGTCTAATTGGTTCCAGACCCGAGCTCGTATGTCGATCAACTCGCATCTCGAACGAATGCCTTTAGACTTTGTTTTTCACGCCGAGATAACTGGAAACATGGAATTCTTGCGCCACCTAGTGGAAGCTCGGCTCCTATCCCGAATTTGAGCTCGGGTGTCGAACAGAAATTTTGCTCGCGTCTTGGCTCGTAACTTGGAATACTCGCATGTGGAGCAGCTCGTATCTAGAGGTACTACTGTATTGTGTCTTACTGTTTTTGTGAATGCTGTAGGCAATTTTTCTTATGGGATTGCCTTGGAAATCATTTAGTCTTATATTCTGTGTTTTCAGCTGTTGCCTTGTGATGATTGGCATAAGCTGCTTCAGGGTTCCCCAGGCCATAATGATGACTACAGAACTAATTATTAGCTCCATGTTGCATGGAACAGCCTCTCCAGCCACAGTTATGTATAATTTATCCCCTTGACCAACATCAGAATGACTCACAGTGTGATAGATCCAGCTGGTGTCTTGGGAATTGAATTTGTCTCTTTGCTTGCCCTGTTGTCCCTCTGGACAGTTCTGACCTTTTCTTCTGCGTCCCATAGATGATCTGGATGGGAATGGGGCAGGCTGGTACAGAGATGGTTGTGTGGCTCTGCAAGCCTTTGCTATATGACCCCACTTTTGTCAGTAGTAGCAAATAGCATCTTTAAATTTACAGGCTGCCCTGGTATGATCCCCTAGGCAGCCAGAATACCATGCCTACCTTTGCTCAAAATCTCTGGGGATCACTCTTCTGTCTTGTTGGATGCGGTACACATGGTCATCATCATTGGGTTCTTCCTCGTCCTCTGGGACCTCAGTCATCCATTTGGTCTCTGATGGGTGTGATGAATTTCACAAGTTCTTTGGATGTTGGCTGCAGAGTTGCCCAACAATTCGGCAGCTTTTGTTTCATAGACCATGTTTTTGAATGTAGCTCCCCTCCGAATCAGCAGTTTCTTCTGTAGGTTTCTTCTGAGGTCTCTCATACCTAAGATAATTCTGTCCTTCATCAATTCCTCTGGATTTATGAATTCACACTTGGATGCGATTTTCCAGAGTTTAGCCATGAAGTCATTGAAGGATTGGTGTTGAGAATAGAACTCATTTCTGCTGGCCATTGGAGGGGCTGAGGACACGTAACGCTCTCTCAGCGCAGTTTTCAGGGTTGTCCAAAAAAATAGACTCAATGTCTGCTGATGCCACCAAAGTCTGTGCCATCTTGTAGATTTGTGGCCTGCAGTAGATGAGGAAGAGAGCCCTCTTCCTGATGTCGGGTAAATCCTGGAAATTGTTTGACTCCAGGAATATTCAGAAATGAGACATGTAGGTTCGCCATTCTTCTGTCTTTAGATTGAAGAATGTTGGAGTTGGAGAGGTTTGAGCAGCTGTCCTTGGAGCAGGTGGTGTTTGCTTATAAGATGGCCATGGATGCCATGAGGTGCTTTTGTCCCGTTGTCCTTCTTCAATCACCTTTGTCGCCATTGTTATATTCATTCATAAATGAAGAGGCGAGTCACAGGAACAGTTCAGCACCTTTATTGTCTATTAGCTATAACTAATACAGTGCCAGCAGGCTGCAGGGAAGCTACATTTAATGGCTTCCCTGAAGCTTGCTAGCCACTGACAGCAGTTTATTTATCCTGTCATAGGCACCACTATTTTGGGTTTTTTGCTTCTGCTCATGCGTATAAGCTGCATATTTGTTTGTGATTTGATTTGATTTGATTTGATTTGATTTGATTTGATTTGATTTGATTTGATTTGATTTGATTTGATTTGATTTGATTTGATTTGATTTGATTTGATTTGATTTGATTTGATTTGATTTGATTTGATTTGATTTGATTTGATTTGATTTGATTTGATTTGATTTGATTTGATTTGATTTGATTTGATTTGATTTGATTTGATTTGATTTGATTTGATTTGATTTGATTTGATTTGATTTGATTTGATTTGATTTGATTTGATTTGATTTGATTTGATTTGATTTGTATGCCGCCCCTCTCCGTAGACACGGGGTGGCTGTGCCCATGGTCTGTGAGCCAGAACCCATCCTTGATATTAGTATATTCAAAATGTGGGAAACTGCAGCATGTTGTTTTTGAATAAGGGAATACAAGGAAATCAAAGGACTGGAATGGGAAGCATGAAGACATGACAGATTGTTTCATTTGCAACAGCATAACAACATGAACATAAAGTTCCTTTTCTTGGATCATGTTGTAACTGAAAGATGGTTCATGTTTAGTATGATAGCCAAAGCAATATAAACAAACACTGTTGGTAAGAGATTTCTTCATTACTTGGAAATGAATGCAAATTAAGGTACAAAATAGGAAAATTATTAGGCCACCCCCAGAAACTTAATTAGGCAGTTACAATCCTCACATGGATGTTAACTCTGGAAATTGCAGGAACTAGCCTTCCAAAAAAAGTATATTAAATTTACAACCACAATTGAGTCAAAAATTTATGTTGCTAAATGAAACATTTGTTTAATTTTGCATCATTTTACGGCTTTTCTTGCAACTGTTAAATGAATCACTGCAGTTGTTAGTAGCACCTTTGTTAGGTAAATATGGCTACCCCATTGACTTTGCTTGTCAGGTGGTCATAAAAGATGCTCACATGATCCCTGGGCCACAGCAACTGACATGAAGACAAGTCTTCGGAGAGGGGCGGCATACAAATCTAATAAATAGTAATAGTAATAGTAATAATAATGTCCTAAGTTCCTCCAATTTTTTTATGTCTTAGCCTAATCTTCCTCTCAGAATATAACCCCTCCAACATACTTTTCAATAAATGTGACCCAGAAGTCAGTACCTCCCGGTTGGGACCAGATTGCCCGAATTGGTAGCGACCCACTGATGATATCACTGAACTGGATTGGGCAGTGCTGGTCCATGGGCAAAGCCATCTCTATCTCTCTCTCTCTCTGTCTCTCTCTCTCTCTCTCTCTGTCTCTCTCTCTCTCTCTGTCTCTCTCTCTCTCTCTCTCTCTCTCTCTCTCTTGTGATTTTTTTTACTGTTTGGAAGGTTTTTCCTGTTCTTCTGCTTAAAATAGGGCCCTCTCGCCTGGCCCCACATTTATATTGATATTTATTCCTTTGCCAGAAGCACAGCTGATCAGCTCCTCAGCTGTGCTTTGGGGTGATTCCAGCTTCTGAACATGTCCATAAGCAGAATTGCATGATGGGATGCAAGCAAAATGTCACAATGTGAACCAGTGGGGAAGGTAAGTAGAACCCACCCCTGACATGACCAGAAAAATGTTGTACATCTCTGATTTTCTATTAAGCCACATTAGTTGATTGGGGATTCTTATGTGACTATCCATGCAATTGAAATATATCAACATCTAGCAGATTTGATGTATGCTTTCATCTAACATCAGGTGCAGCAGAACAGTATAGCTGGCCTCCCAAAACAGTGTTATACTGTGTCATTCATTCATTCATTCATTCATTCATTCATTTATTTGATTTTTATGCCGCCCTTCTCCTTAGACTCAGGGCGGCTTACAACATGTTAGCAATAGCACTTTTTTTAACAGAGCTAGGCTATTGCCCCCACAATACGGGTCCTCATTTTACCCACCTCGGAAGGATGGAAGGCTGAGTCAACCTTGAACCATCTCACATGTGCCTTGTCCTAACTTACTGGTAGCTGGGAAGTAGTATCAGTTGGTAGAGTATTGTGAAGTTATTCCCAGTATAGGAAGCATAACAAAGATAATCATATTAAAGATGGGTCTGATAGCTGGATGCTGATCTAGTGATTCAGTGGGAAGAATGGGATCCTTTTTGTTCCCTTGAGAAAAAACGTTTAAATTGACTACTTATGCTGAAACCCTCTACCAAGTTTCATGGTCATAAGACCCATTGAGCTGAATAGAACTTCCATCTGAATAAGCATGCTTGAAATTTATGTTGATGATGGGTGGAATCTGTCAGCAAAACATGATTATACACAATTAACACAGTACGGTGCAACTTTAGAGCATAATATCCTGAGCAACACCTGTAATAACCAGTTTGTCCTTCATGCTAGACAAATGGAACTGTTGGCTGCACCAGGTTATGTAAGTGAATTTGGGTGATTAATTTAGTTGATGGATCTACTTCATTACTTCCCAGCTTGCCTCTTACTGCTGAATAACTGGCTGTCATGAATGAGCTGTGAAAGGATTTTCTACCCCACATGATCATGTGAAAACTAGAAATCCCTTTATGTAGAATTTACAGATCAATAGGTAAGCACCCAGAGGGTACAATTTTTAGTCTTGGTGTTTCCCCAGCCAAAAGAGTCTTCTTCATTTAAGACTGCCACTTAGTCTTCCTTGGGATTACCATCTAACAATTTTCAGCACACATTGAGGGGAAGAGTTGTTCTTTGCCCAAAGTTTTCCATCATTTTTACATTCCATCCTAACAGGAGGAAGTGTTTTGAGAGAGTAACCAGGGGCTGGTTCCACTTACGTTCTCCACCAGTTCGCATTGCGATGTTTCATGCCCATGCGCTCGGTCCACTTGTGCACATGCATCCTGTCATGCAAATTGACTTCTGGGCATGCTCAGAAGGTGGTTTTAGCCCAAAACACAACTAAGGATCTGCTCAGCTGTGCTTTGGGTGAAAAAAATAAAGGTCGGTATTAACCTGGGGGCGGGTGGAAGGGCTTTATGAGGAGAAACCATCCAAACACTGAAAAAAAAATCACTGAAAATTCTGGAAAAAAAGATGGCGGCCCAGACAGAACTGGATCCATGATGCCATCTTCATGTCACCAGTGGGCTGCTAATGGTTTGGGCGATCTGGGCCAAACCAGGAGGAACCGACCCCTAAACTAACAGTATTTGAGTGTATGTATAAAGAGAGATAATGGATGTGGAGTTATAACTCTCATTCCTATAAATGACAACACCTTGTGCATCCAGGCATTCTAGGAAAAAACCACCCGTTTTCAAAGACCTGCGTAGTGTTCTCATGGCCAAACATAAAGCCTAAATATTTATTTTGGGGGCATGGAAAGTAGATTGCCAAGGCTTTCTTTTAAAAAAAAAAACAGAATTAAGATACGGATGGAAATGTCTCCTCAACAATGCTGTCAGTACAAAGGCAGTAAATCAGTGGGTGTGCCAACCCACAGAGGTCAACTATAACTAAGCAGCAAATTGGAGTAAACATTTACGAATCCCTAGTTTAAAGAACATGACCCCACCCATCCTTCTTGGCATTTTACCTAAAGGGGGTGAATCATCCTCTCTTCCCCAGCCTCCCTTGATTCTGTACTTGGACGTGATCAGGAGCAATGGGAGCAGAGGCCCTGCTGCAAGTGATGACTAACCTTTTTTAAACAGGGGCGAAGCGGAGGTGCTTGCCCAAAATGAAATGACGTAGCCTTTTGTTTGGCTTGAGGAACTGTCAGAGAAGATACTCTCCTTACTTGGCATGGACATCTAAGGGAAGGAGGGGACAAGAAGGCACCACGTGGTGGACCAGGCTCTCCTTCCAACATATCCTTGCAACATAACTCCCATAGAGTTGCAACTTTCCCTGTAACCTGAGGGAAGACCGAGATCCAAAAACAGAACTGCGAAGAGAAGTCTTAGTGCCCAAGATCCAAAAACAGGACTACAGATTGCAGATTTGTTATTGATTTTAATTCTTCTGCATCACTTGGCTGTTGCCACAGGGAAACAACTTAAACTGGTAAAACAACTAAAATGATTTCAAAACAGCCCAATGAATCTTCCCTCTCCCCTTTCAACATTCTCATAATAATAGCCAGCTTTGGAAGACTCTGTTAAACGTAGCTCCCACCTTAAACCCTCCTTCTAAAGCCATGGGTGACTCTGAGCACATAGACATACACACACCCGCTTTCTCCGTAAGTATGTCTTGGCCCAACCTACTTCACAGGCTGGTTGTGGCAGAAACATGAAAGGAGGGGTGCTATATATGCTGATTTGATCTCTTGAAGGAAAGGCGGAGGTAAAACTAGAAAACAAACAAGGCAAGAAAGTAAACACCAAATGAATTTCTGGGGGAGAGGCTATTTTAGAGAAAAGCACCCCCAAGAAAGAATTACTATCTCTGCTCCCCAACAGCTCCCTTAAATGACTAGTACTGTAAACCCTCCACCCTGGGATCAGCAAGCAGGACAGCCCAGGCCTCCTTGTCAATAAGTGTTGGTGCTGCGAGCAGAATAGTGAATGTTCCTCCTCTGAGAACATAATGGTTTTATGGGATGGATTCAGGGGTGGGCTCCTCCCAGTTTGGACTGGATCGCCCAATCCGGTAGCAACCTTCTAGTGATGTCACAGTCAGTTTTGGTCCATGAGTGCCGCCATCTTTTTATTTTTTTAGCAAATTTTTCCCTCTTCTCTTCTTCTGCTGCTTGCAAAGGGGCCCTCTCACCCACCCCGGGGTTAAAACTGACATTTATTTCTTCAGCTGAAGCACAGGTGATCAGCTCCTCAGCTGTGTTTGGGCTGAATCTTGCTTCTGAGCACACAGGGAAGCAAAATTGCATGAGGGGACACGTGCATGAAATGTCTCAATGTGAACCCACTCCTGGATTGATTCCACAACCTCTCTTTAGAAACAAATAACCCACTTACTCCTGGCGAAGCAATAGCATAACAAGTTATGAATTCTGAGGTTAGAGGAAGTTTACTCTATGAAGTCACATTCTTCAAATTGGTAGAGATTGATTGGATATTTGCACTAGGAGGAGGGGAGATGTTTACATGATTTCAGAAATCACAAGAGAGAACGCAAGCCCTGGCATTCTTGTTTGTTTTAGAAACTTCCTACTATTAGAGGATAAAGTTCATGGGCTGATGTTGCTGATGTTGTTTGGAAATAAAAACACTTAAGCAGATTTAGAAGACATCAAGTTGGTAAAAGGCTGTTCTACCTGTTCATAGATTAATATACTGTGGGATCTAGTAGTCTTTCATTCTCTCTTTCTTTCCATCTTGTTTGCCTTCCTTCCATAACTTTTGCTTGAAACAATTGCCATTATTTCCCTTCATTGCATCATTGCCAATGATTTCAAATATCTGATCAGGTCATCAAGTGAGGACCTGCTTAAGATCCTGTCATTAGATCTTAGTGGCAGGGACACAAAGGGCAGAAGGTGAACCTTGTTGGTGGTGGCCTCTACATGATGGAATGCATTGTCCCTTGTGCTTGGCCTTTCAGAAATGAAAGCATATGTTTGGACATTTAACAGTTTTATAGTTGGATTAGATTGTTTTTATAATAACTGAGGCCTTTAACCAGAACATGTGAGTTTAATCAGAACGTGCCAATCGGGCAGGTACAGGCTTAAGAACCAAACAAGAGTACACAGACTTATATACAGGACGCCTTCTGAGGCAACTACCAATCACATACAGAGGAATATTCCCGCTTAACCAGTAACTGGGCTTACGCGCCCAATCAGCACCCTGGAGAGGGATACGCGAGCTCGAATCTGACAGCCGGCTGTTTCTATGCAGACACAACACTCCTGCCCCTTCGGCTGACACAGACATAATCTTTTAAATACACCGGTCTGCGACAGATTCTCTCGGAGCGCCGGGGCTCTGTGGAATGTTCTGAACCCTCGATCTCGGCCGGATGGATCGGTTTGGGAGCCTGGCCCACCTCCTCTTCCCTGCTATACGTCGAGGAAGGATTTCCTGAAGTTCCTGCTGCCGTGGGCGGTTCCTGAAAACACTCCCCCTGGAACTCATTGGCTTCCCGATCTCCAAGCCGATCCTCCCTATTAAGTCTAATCTGATCCAGGTGTCTTTTCCAAATTCGCCCGTCCCTTAGCTCTACCTCGAACGAACGAGGCCCCAGTTCCCTGCATACTGTACCTTTCTCCCAATTCTTTTGGCCCGAATAGGCACGGGCAAATACCGCGTCTCCTACAGACACTTCACGTCTGGCAGCTTCTGGCCATTGTACTGTTGCCGTGTACCCTGGGTGCAATCTGTCAAGTATAATCCGCAATTTGCGACCCATTAAAAGCTCCGCTGGCGTCTTTCCCGTGGTTACACATGGGGTGGTATGTTGGGCCATGAGCACATCAGCCAATCTAGCCTTCCAAGAGTTCTGGGGCAACCTTTTGAGGGACTCTTTAATTGACCTAACTGCCCGTTCCGCCTGGCCATTACTGGCCGGATGCCAAGGCGAGGTTAAGGCATGTCTAATGCCAGCAGTAGCCAAAAAGGATTCAAATAGGACTGATGTGAACTGCGGGCCGTTATCCGAGACTAGCAGGTCCGGGAATCCATGTGTGGCAAATAGGGTCATCAAAGATTCTATGATGGCCTGTGACTGAGTGGACTGCAACTGGGCCACCTCTACCCACTTGGAGTATGCATCCACGGTGATTAAAAATGTTTGCCCCATGAAGGGACCGGCCAAATCTATGTGCAAGCGTGTCCAGGGGCTAGCTGGTGGTTCCCATGTTAAAGGTTCAGCCCGTGGGGGTAAAGACCTGCTCTCCTGGCAAACAGCACAGTTAGCCACGCACTGCTCTACTTCCTTATCTAATGCTGGCCACCACACGTAATCCCTGGCCAGACCCTTCATTCTAACTATTCCAGGGTGCCCCTTGTGCAGCAGGGACAACACCTGGTTCCTCAGCTTGCCTGGTATAACCACTCTGCCACCCCTTAAAAGAACTCCTCTCTCTACTGAGAACTCCGTGCGACAGCGGAAAAACGGAATGAACTGGTCAACTGGGGTAGAGAGTGGCCACCCCCTCAAAACCCATTGCCTTACCTGGGCCAGAATGCGGTCTTTCCCTGTCTCTCTAGATACCTCGGGGGCAGCCAATACTAATGGCCCGTCTGTCAGAGCAAAAACGGAGCTGGCAGGTGCAGGGTCTGTTAATTCCTCATGTACTGGGCACCTGCTGAGTGCGTCGGCATGTGCAATGTGACGACCCGGTTTGTATGTTAACGTGTAGGTGTAATTGGCCAAAAAGACAATCCAGCGTGTCATACGCGGAGACAATACAGCTGGGCTCTGGCGGTTACCTGAGAGTAACCCTAGCAAGGGCTGGTGGTCCGTTACTAACTCGAACCTTCTGCCATACAAATACTCGTGGAAACGGCGAACTCCCGCCACTAGGGCCAATGCCTCCTTATCTATTTGGCCATAGTTTCTTTCTGCTGCGGCCAAAGTCCGAGAAAAAAACGCCAAAGGGGCTTCCGAGCCATTTGGCAATCTGTGGCTGAGGACTGCCCCCACCCCGTACCTGGAAGCGTCACAGGTGAGAACTAATGGCAGACTAGGGGAATACTGAGCCAGGACACTGTTTGAGGTGAGTATTCCTTTGACCCCTCTGAAAGAAGCTTCCTCCCGCTCCCCCCAGTGCCAAACAGACCGCTTGTCCAGAAGCCTGTGCAACGGCTCTGCCACCGAAGCCTTGTGCGGGATAAACACCGCATAGAAGTTCAAGAGACCAAGGAAAGCCTGCAGCTCCTCCTTCGACTGGGGTCTGGGGGCATCCCAAATGGCCCTAGTCTTTTCAGGGGTGGGATGGATTCCCTTTTCATCCACCCTGAATCCCAGGAAATCAACCTCTGGAACCCCAAAGACACACTTTTTTGATTTGAGCTTCAGTCCCGCTTCTTGGAATTTAAGCAATACCTTCTTAACCCTGCGAAGAAGTTCGTCCTCGGAACTCCCCGAGACCAGGACATCGTCAAAGTAGGGCACCGTGCCTTCCAGCCCATACAGCAACCGCTCCATCAATCCCTGAAACATACCCGGTGCAATAGAGACCCCAAATTGTAGCCTGTGGCACCTGAACACCCCTCTATGTGTTATAATCGCCTGGGCTTCTGCGGTCAAGGGGTCTACGGGGAGCTGCTGGTAAGCCTGGGATAAGTCGAGCTTGGCAAAGATCTTGCCATTACCCAGAGTATGAAGTAACTGCTGCACCACTGGGAGCGGGTATGAGTGGTGAGCCAGGGCCTTATTAACAGTGCATTTATAATCCCCGCACAATCTCAATCCCCCATCCCCCTTGAAAGCGATGACCAGTGGGGTCTCCCAGACAGCCTGGTCAACTAGTTCTAACACCCCCTGTGCAATCAGACGGTCCAATTCGGCATCAACTTTTGGCCTGAGGGGAATGGGCACCCTGCGGGGCTTCAGCCTCACTGCTGGTACTTTGGGATCAAGGCTAAAAGTAATCGGGGTTCCAGTGTAGCAACCCAGCTTGTCATCGAAGACGGAGGGGAATTCCTTAGTAAGCCCTTGAAATACTGATTCCCCTCTCACAGCGTTCACCCCCGCAACAGAAAAACCCAAAGACTTAAACCAGTCTAAACCCAGGAGGCTGGAGAATGGCCCGTCCACCACCATCAGAGGCAACCTGCCCATGAACGATTTGAATTTTACAGGGAATCTCCCTTCCCCCAACACCGGAATGGGCGCCCCTTGGTAGTCCCGTAAAGTCACAGTACACGGCTGCAACCGATTCTTGCTCAACCCGGGCATGCATTTCTTGATGGTGGCCCAGGATACTAATGAATGCGCGGAGCCCGTGTCCACTTGCATGGAGCAATTCACGCCTCCCAGGCGAACCGTCACGGAGATCTTGTCAGAAGAAACTGAGGTTTTCCTCACAAACGTAGAAGCTGGGCGCGGGCAGCTATAGATGGCATTGCAGTCATCCCTCTTAGTGGAAGAAAATCTCCTCTGCCAACGGGGATTGAAGCCTTGGAACTCCCTCTGCTCTCTAGGGGCGGCTGGAGGGGACCTCCGGGAACGGCAGACTCTCGCAATGTGGCCTCTGGCCCCGCAACGCCGGCAAGCCGCTTCTTTAAACGAGCAATTTGACCGATAATGGTTTCCCCCGCAACCCCTGCATGGGGACAGAGGGGGGCGGGGGCGACTAGCAGGAGGCTCACGACCCCTAGAAGCACCCAGCCGGCAGACTTCCTCCTCCTCAACTTCGCTGCCGCCCTCCTTTTCCGCAGCGGCTTTAGGGTTCTCTGGCACCGCTGGCACTTTGGCCGTCGCGTTCACCGAGCTATCCATGGCTGCCAGAGATAGTGTGGAAAGCTCAAAAGCACGAGCTTCAGCTAAAGCTGTCTGAAAAGTCAAATCCCGGGTGGCCAGCAAGCGGCGTTTAAGGCGGCCATCCCGGACTCCGAACACTAGCCTGTCCAGCAAGTAATCATTCAAATCCGTAAACTCGCAATATAATGCAGCCCGGCGGAGAGCGGCCACAAACTCATTAATGGATTCACCCTCTGCCTGGTTTCTCTGATAAAAAACGTAGCGCCGGGCACAACGTGACGGGGCTGGGGCATAATGATCTTGGAGAGTTGACAGGAAAGTCTCCCAAGGCACATCGTGGATAGAGACTGGAGCGAATAAAGCTCTAGCTGTCTCGAACATTTCGGGGCCGCAGAAACCGAGAAAATAAGATCTTTTACGGTCCCCAGAAATCTCGGTATACCCATTCGAGATTAGGAAGCAGTCGAAGCGGGCAACGTAGGAATCCCAGGTCTCCCCTTGTGGGCTGAAAGGGGGAAAAGTAAGCTGTACAGACATTGTCACTTACTGCAGACACAGATGCGAAATGGAAATGCAGGGCTGAAATCTCGTCGCCAGTATAATAACTGAGGCCTTTAACCAGAACATGTGAGTTTAATCAGAACGTGCCAATCGGGCAGGTACAGGCTTAAGAACCAAACAAGAGTACACAGACTTATATACAGGACGCCTTCTGAGGCAACTACCAATCACATACAGAGGAATATTCCCGCTTAACCAGTAACTGGGCTTACGCGCCCAATCAGCACCCTGGAGAGGGATACGCGAGCTCGAATCTGACAGCCGGCTGTTTCTATGCAGACACAACAGTTTTTCTTGTGTTATATTTGTTCTACCCTCAAGTCTCCGGTAATTTTCCAAGTCTCAAAAATCACTTCTTTGAAATAAAACTCTCTTTATTTTTCAAACAAGCATGATATATGTATAGATTACAAGGCAAAGTCAAGTAGCAAGAAATAAAACACAGTTCTAACTCAGCTTCGGCTTGGACTCTGGGAAGCATGCCAAAATTCCAATCCTTTTAAATTCCTAGACAATATGGCTAACAAATCAAAGCATAAATCAGAAACTCACCGCCAGCTTTTGCAAGCACCAGGAAAGCAGCTCATAAAATCTTGATAACAGAGAACATGAGTTTTTAGTCTTTCTTCTCAGCCACACTACATTTTTGTGTCTCTTCCATGTAACTAACGTTGTGAATCCACACCCCCTTTTCCCAGCCACCCTTCTTTATGTAGCCTGGAAGTGACATCACACACCAAAGAGTTATGGCTGTGGATTGATACCTTTTACTCTGGATCTCCTCTTGTCTTTTGGCCATTCTACAATAGTGTGGGTTAATCCAAGAATCATCCACTAATAAATCTTCCTGACTATCTGACAGAGACCAATTTCCCATTGTAACATCAGCCCCCTCTGTCTCTCCCAAATTACTGTCTGCCTCACTCTTGGCCAAAGCTTCCTTTGACAGCCCCACTGGCCAATGATATCCTGAGGGGCCTGGTTCATCATCTTCAGAATCAGGCATGAACTGAGGTGGACAAGGATCACTCACAACAATGTTATTGCACCGAGATTGCATTTTGAGAGACTTGTGACCATCCCAGAGTCATAAGATCAGGGGAGTAAAAAAAAGTAAAATATCTAGGTAGAACAGATATCAGAAATATATTTCAAAGTAATTACATTAAAACATGGAACAAACTTGTAAAAGGTAGATTAAAATGTGAGAGACTATCATTGTTGTTGGGAAAAAAATATGTGATAAAGATAAATGTTTTGCCTAGAACAGGGGTGTCAAACTCAAGTCCCTGGGGGCCAGATCTGGTCTGCGGGGTGCCTAGATCTGGCCCATCAGACTACCCTGGAAACAGTGGAGGACCGGCCCGTGGTGGCTCAGTGCTTTCAGAAAATATTTATTTTAACAATTGATGCACCATTTAAACAGTTGCAAAATAATATCTTTAAGTTTTGGATATATGAGGGTGCAAGATGCAAAAGAGAAAGGTGGATTCAGTTTTCCTGATCTGAAACTTTATTCTGCAGTTTGATGTTTGGTTTGTATTTAAAAATGGTTTGTATTAAAAAATGGGCGTTACTGAGAAATAGAAGACTTTTAAAGTTAGAAGAACATGACCTGAGATTTGAGTTGCGTGAATATTTGTGATATGATAAAGTTAAGATTAATGTAGATTTTAAAACTCAATGTTAGACATCTCATATTGAAAATATGGAATAAATACACATCCAGTTGTGCCCAAAACATTTTTTGGCTCTCAGCACAAGAAATATATTATAGGTGAGAAATAATAGGTAAACACAAATGGTTAACATACCCTTGAGATACTAGAATTCTGTTTAGGGAATACAAAATAAAATCATGAGAACAACTGATGCAAAAATATATAATTATCAATGGGTTTCATTGATAATTTTTGGTAATGGTTTTATCAGAAAGATTAAAAGAATTTTTGGTATTGAATATTGACTTTGAAACTGATCTATGTACAAATGATGAATATGTAATTGCTAAATAACTGAAATCTGAAATACAAGAACAAGTGAATGTATCATAAAGTGGGCTGCCATTTTTGTTTATAGAACAGAGATGGAACAACAGAAAATAGTAGTTGAAAGACTTTACATTTATTCTATTTAGTTTATTTATTTATTTATTATTTAGATTTGTATGCCGCCCCTCTCCGCAGACTCGGGGCGGCTCACAACAAGATACAGCAATCATAACAAATCCAAATAATTTAAAACATTTAAGAAGATTTAAAAAGAACCCCATTTACTAACAAACACACACACAAACATACCATGTATAAATTGAACATGCCCGGGGGGAGGTGTTTCAGTTCCCCCATGCCTGACGGCAGAGTTGGGTTTTAAGGAGTTTACGGAAGGCAGGGAGAGTAGGGTCAGTTCTAATCTCCGGGGGGAGTTGGTTCCAGAGGGTCAGGGCCACCACAGAGAAGGCTCTTCCCCTGGGGCCCGCCAACCGACATTGTTTAGTTGACGGAACCCGGAGAAGGCCCACTCTGTGGGACCTAATCGGTCGCTGGGATTCATGCGGCAGAAGGCGGTCTCGGAGATATTCTGGTCCAGTGCCATGAAGAGCTTTAAAGGTCGTAACCAACACTTTGAATTGTGACCGGAAATTGATCGGCAGCCAATGCAGACTGCG
The DNA here is from genome assembly GCF_031021105.1 of Erythrolamprus reginae. Taxonomy (NCBI): domain Eukaryota; kingdom Metazoa; phylum Chordata; class Lepidosauria; order Squamata; family Dipsadidae; genus Erythrolamprus; species Erythrolamprus reginae. Next base: position 243,501,139 of record NC_091950.1, read on the forward strand.
GAGTGATGGTGAAACATGGGCATACCTAGGTAAGCCCATGACTGCTCTCGCAGCTGCATTCTGCACGATCTGAAGTTTCCGAACACTTTTCAAAGGTAGCCCCATGTAGAGAGCATTACAGTAGTCGAACCTCGAGGTGATGAGGGCATGAGTGACTGTGAGCAATGAGTCCCGGTCCAAATAGGGCCGCAACTGGTGCACCAGGCGAACCTGGGCAAACGCCCCCCTCGCCACAGCTGAAAGATGGTTCTCTAATGTGAGCTGTGGATCGAGGAGGACGCCCAAGTTGCGGACTCTCTCCGAGGGGGTCAATAACTCCCCCCCCCAGGGTAATGGACAGACAGATGGGATTGTCCTTGGGGGGCAAAACCCACAGCCACTCCGTCTTATCCGGATTGAGTTTGAGTCTATGATATAATCTTAAAAGAAATTTATACTGTTGGAATTGGACATCAGAAAAATTAGAAAGTATAAAGGTACTTCAAATTTATGTCACAAATGTGAACAAGAATAGTTATTTTATCGTGCTTCATTGACATGCAAAAAACCTAATTCAGAAGATTTAAAGATTAATATACAATTAACACCAGAAATCTTCCCTTTGGAACTAATGGACAAACAGTTGGATAACAGTCACAGAGCTTTGTTTTTGTATATGGTTAGCACAGCAAGATAATTACATTCACAAAGATGGAAAGATTTGGTAATTCCTACAATAGAGGAATGGTTGGTGAAGATAATAGAACTGTTGAGAGGACTAAATTTATGTATTTGATCAGGGAAAAGACAATATTGTTTATTACTTACTGGAAAGCCCTCATTGATTTTTTGAGCTGAAATAGAAGAAATGTGCTTATGAACTATGGTTTTGTTGAACATGTGCAATAGTTTATAGGAAGAATAAAATCATGACATAAACTTAGGAAAAGGGGTAAATTTACAGCTGTACTCATACTTGTTCTAAAAAAGCTGGGAATCTGCTTCTATATACGGTATCTTTTTCATTTGTTTTCTATTTTTCTCCTACTTTTTTCATGTTGCATTTTAGCATTTTCTTTTATTTCTTCCTTTTTCTTTTTTCATTTATTTATTTGTATCTCACCTTTATTACTTTTTCAAATAATTCAGGAGCTTGGTGAATATATCTGCACACCTTCCTCCTTCTATTTTCTCCACAATAATCCTGTGAGGCAAATTGGTCCAAATTGGCCCAGCTGGTTTTCATGGGTAAGGCAAAGTTTGAATTTATAATCTCCTATTTTTTAATATGGTACCTTAGCTACTAAACAAAACAGACGTGTTATTCTATTTTATTTTGGATTAATTTTTACTTTTGTTTTTAAAACTTTCAATAATATTATATCAAAATGTAGACAGTAGGTCACAGAAATTGTGAAAAGTGTCTCACCAGAAACTGGCCATTTGCAGCATAGCAAACCCACATTATAATTTTAATTCACAATGGGTGTTGTAAGTAACAATTTGAGGAACTCTGACGCTTAAGCTATGGCAGAGACCCACTAATGCAGTGTTGGAGCATTCATAACAATAGTGGGTTCTAAAACCTTTTACTACCAGTTCACGTGCACACGCGACATTTCTGCACATGCGCAAAAGCATGCCAGGTGGGTGGATGGAGCCTCCCACCTCTGGCACTACTGGTTCTTAGAACTGGACCAAACAGGGAGCAACCCACTGCTGATTCACAACTTCTGAAGGCAAGCTGTTCCACTGATTAATTGTTCTGACAGGAAATTTCTCCTTAGTTCTAAGTTGCTTCTCTCCTTGTTTAGTTTCCACCCATTGCTTCTTGTTCTACCCTCAGGTGCCTGACTCCCTCTTCTTTGTCGCAGCCCCTGAGATGTTGGAACACTGCTATCATGTTTCCCTTAGTCCTTCTTTTCATTAAACTACCCAGTTCCTGCAACTGTTCTTCGTATGTTTTAGTCTCCAGTCCAGAGGTGGGTTCCTCCCGGTTCAGACCAATGCGCCCGAACCAGTAGCAACCTGCTGGTGATGTCACAATGACATCACAGAACTTCTACGGTCGGTATTGGTCCATGGGCTCCACCATATTTATTTATTCATTCATTCATTCATTCATTCATTCATTCATAAATTCATTTATGGGATTTTTAAAAAAATTCTTTTTCTTCTGAGCATGCACAAAAGCCAAGTTTCCAGCACTGTACATGTGGTCACCATCTTGTTTTTGGCTTTTTTAAAAAAATTGTTTTTATTTTTATTTTTCAGCACTGCACATGCATGAAGCATGAATGCGCATGAGGCACGCCCGCATGTGAGGCACGGGAGGAAGTGAACTGGCAGCGAGGTAAGTGGGAACCCACCCTGCTCCAGCCTCCTAATCATCTCTGTTGCTCTTCTCTGCACTCTTTCTAGAATCGCAACATCTTTTTTTACATTGTGGCAACCATAACTGAATACAGTATTCCAAGTGTGGGCTTACCAAGGCATTATAAAGTGGTATAAAAAGAGAGTATAAAAAGAATCGCTAAGGGCTCCTAAACTAGAACACCTAATTTTCATATTAAATTGTATTACAATCTTGTGAGTTTTGAAAAGTTGGCATAGGGTTTCTGAACAAAGTGACTCAGCCTAATAATGAAGTTTTACATGGTGTGATTCTGTCCAATAGCAAATCTCCAATTAATCCCAACACCCCCAACTTTAAAAAAAACCACACCCAAAGGCTTTTTGGCAGGCATAATAATTCAATAGTTAGAACAATTATTGATAGCATGAATGCCATAAGTCTTAAAAGCTAGCCTACAGGGCTATAAAAAGGGTGGACTTCCAGATGTTGCTGAATTACAAGTCCTAGCATCCCTCTCCATTGGCCCTGCTACGTAGAGATGCTGGGAAAGGTAGTTCAGCAATATCTGGATAACTATAGGTTCCTCACCTGGGGCTATAGCATTCTGGGATCTTATCTAGAAGAAGCTTCAGTATTTCCATCAGTGCCATTCCGTACATTATTCCTTACATGTGTGAATGGTTTCCCATGCTCATAACGGGAATACTGTGTTTATTCTGTGTGGGACCTTTCACTTGCAATGTTTGCAAAAATATACATGAAGCTAGTAGGGCCATCCTTGTTCCTGCTTCGGATAAAAATCTCTTGCAAAGCCAGAAGTATAAGTCAGAAAGGGGGATTACCACGCTGGCAATGGTTTTGGGTGGTTTTTTTAATAACACTGTCAGAATCTGACTGCATTGGAAGAGAAAAAGTATTGCTGCCAATCTGTTTTTACTGGCTTTCCTTCTCAGAATTAAGATAAAGCTTAATCTCCACAGTGGCATCTTCATGTGAGAACAAATACTGGAGTGAAGCCATTAAAGAGGAATGGGGTGCGAAGGGGAAGAGACCAGGCATGGTTTCAATTCTATACTCCAGATCCTTCTTTCTATCTCTTGGTAAACATAGTAGGAACACATTCAGAAGCACAAGGTGGACCTGAGATTCACCAATGGAATTCCCACCTTGATGTTGTATTTGTTAATGGCAAAATGTATGGGGCAATAGAGAAATGAAGGGAGAGGTATAGAGATGCTTACTGTCTTAGAGAGGCAGTGTTTTTACATAATTAGAGTACTGATGTTATTTTTAAGAGCTTTTTTTATTTTTCCTCCACATCAATAACATAAAGAACGTACATCATATATACTTTCAATAAAAAAATCAATGTACAAATATTGTCACTTTAAAAAATAGCACAGTAACCTAAGTTGCATTCCAATTTTGTTTTTAATTTCATTATTTAATTCATCTCAATCTTCCCTCTCTTCACTCCCCTCTTTCTATCTCAGATAACTATTCCACCTCTAGCACCTACCTTCTTACACCTTCTCTCCCCTTTCCTACTACCATGTGCTCTTCTTTCCTGCTTACTTCTCTGCCTCTCCTACTCTCTTTCCTTCCTTCTCTTTCCTTCCCCCTCCTCTACCTCCCCTTCTACTCTCACTCCTTCTTACCTACTTCCTCTTACGCCCTCTAAATCCTTCCCTGATTGGATAAGTGGCACGCAGAGCCATATCTGCTGGTACATGAGCCGTTGCCCTAGCTCAACTGCAACATTCATGTGTGTGCTGGCCAGCTGATTTTTGGCTTGCACAGAAGCTCTGGGAGGGCGTTTTTAGCTTCCAGAGAGCCTCAGAGTGGGATAGGGAGGGTGTTTTTACCCTCCCCTGGCTTCAGGGAAGCCTTTGAAGCTTGGGAGGGTGAAACACAAGTCTATTGGGCCCACCAGAGGTTGGGAAACAGACCGTTTCCAGCCTCAAGAGGGCCTCTGGGATGGGAGCTGTTTCCGCCCTCTCCAGGCACTGAATTATGGGTGTGGGCATACATGGTCTTTTGGCACCTTAGGGGAAAAAAAGGTTTGCCATCACTGTGATAGGATCTGCTGCTTGACCAGGAATGGACTAGAAGACCTCTAAGGTCCCTTCCACCTCTATTCTGATAGCCATAGGCTCCCATGCTCATTTAGCCAACCCACATTTAGAGCCACCCCTCAGTGCCACCTGATATAAAGGTCCTATATCAGTCAATTCAATATGCTGGTGAGGGGCAGTCCATTCTAGAAAGAAGAACTGGTGTGTTCTAGGTTTTCCACAAAGAACCTGTGGAATCCGTTGGCATTGTGATACAATGCCAATGAATTCCACAAGTTCTCTATGGAGCTTGATAATCATCTGTACTTCACTTTCCAAAACTACTGAGATCCAACTTGGGTTTTTTTCTGCAGCATAAACATGTTAACAACATTGTATTGACCACACATTCTTTTTTCCCCCTGCTTTCTGGTTTCCTGCCTCAAGAACATATTGAGCCCTCACAATTTCCGTGGGTACAAGAGTGCCATGCCTGTTCTCCCTACAGCAGCTGCATAGAGACTGGACATGTGCCAGTTGGTAAACATGTATGAAAACTAAACATTCCAGCACACAAATGTGGCTGTATAAATAAAATATGTGTATGCTATATGTCAGAATGGAATTGAATGGAATGGGATGGGATGGGATGGGATGGGATGGAATGGAATAGAATAGAATAGAATTCTTTTTATTGGCCAAGTGTGATTGGACACACAAGGAATTTGTCTTTGGTGTATATGCTCTCAGTGTACATAAAAAGACAAGATACATTCGTCAAGAATCATAAGGTACAACAATTAATGATTGTCAAAGGAAAGAAATGAGCAATCAGGAAAGAATCAATATTTATATAAATCATAAGGATACAAACAAAAATATACAGCTATCACTAGAGTTTGCTCACAATGACAGTGATGGGACCGTGTGGCAAATGATTGCTGCTAGAAAGGCATCTACTATTATCTACTCAGTGAGAATTCTTTTACAACTGCTAGCCTCGCCCTCCAAAGCAGTAGTCCCGATATGTATTAAAATGCCACTGCAAAAACCAAAAGTGGTGCATGCTAGTTTTCCCACCAATATTTGATCCACAACTCATGTACTAGGCAGAGAGGGATTATTTTCTTTAGCAGCAATCTCCGCTCTGTTTTTCATACAATGGGCAGGGCGTTCATAATGCTATTTTATAGTGCCATCTAGTGAAAAAGAAAAAAACACTTCTTTAAACTGAAAGCTCACCTAGGTACCTCCAGATAGGATAGGGAATCAACTTGAAAAGCAATGCCTAGAAACTAGAGCTGGTCAGAGCAGGAGCAGGACACAGATTGTTAAGCAGGAAATAGCATTGAAGGAAAAACCCTTATTTGTTCTGAAGATCAGTAGCAACCCTCAGGTGAGCAAATTGCTTTGAATGGATTTGGTCCATTGCTTTTGGGAAGATTGTACTGGGAAGTTAAATGCAATGACTCGCCTGGTTCCCCTATCAAACTTTCCCTATAGAGCCATCCATGACTCTGGACTATCTTTTCTTCTCACCTTTTCAGATGTACACCTGAATGACCCTGAATGTGTAAAGCTTTGAAATCCAGTTATATATTTAGAGTCATGGTTGCACATAGAAGTCCATTTTGTACCAGAGAGGAAATATACTTTTATGGAGCTCTTTTTGCCCACAATTTAAGAATTAGCCAGTGAAGGGCTACCAAAGTTTTTACTACTACACTGTGCACGTGGCTTATGCAGGACACCCTGCATTTTTTTTTCAACATCTCTTTCAGTGTAAATTGGGTGCTGTGGGGTGGAGCTCCATTTTCGCTACCCCACTGCATCCCCTCCCTCCAATCCGGGCAGTAGCCCACCCCTGGTTGTAGCACACGGAAGTTTATGGAAATAAATATATTAACATTGAGGTGTCAGGCCAAGACCCTTTATAATTCACACTCAAATCTATGGGGAGAGACTACTCAGAAATGAGGTTCCTTTGAGGGTTGATGCAGGACCTGTAAATACTTGCCTGTCATTATGCTACAGGGTGTTCATTCATAGTGTCTAATCCAAAGCTCTGAACTTCCCTATTGCTGTCTTCCTTCTGCACACAGGAAAAATATGTCGTATTCAGTTAATGGATTTACTGCTAAAATGGGTAGTATTCTGGTGGGCAGTGGACCGACTTATACATGTGTGTAGTTCTGATTAACTGAAATGTTTAATTACAAATTTTATCCATGTCTTATTGTGAGCCACACAATCCGTTTTTGGTGGAAATCTAGATGTAACAAATGATCCCACTGCTGTAGTATTTTCACCGGCTCCTTCCTGTCTTTTGGGAACAGTCCAAGATACCAGCATCTATACTGTATTGTGCTTGGGGCAGTAAAGCATCTTCCATAGATAATTTAAGTATTACATAACCAAAGAGAGCAGAAAATGAACATGATCGTTATTCGCTTCTCCTTACAAATTGTACTTTCATTGGTGGACAGCCCTCTGAAGATGGACTTTATGCTCTTAAACAAAATCTCTTTGTTGAAAGGTGGGCATGAGCCATCATGGAATCAGGATATTTAACACTTCTTAGGAGTTGGAGGTACCGGAATCCAATTTATTTATTTATTTATTCAATTTTTATGCCACCCTTCTCCTTAGACTCAGGGTGGCTTTCAACATGTTAGCAATAGCACTTTTTAACAGAGCCAGCTTATTGCCCCCACAATCCGGGTCCTCATTTTACCCATCTCGGAAGGATGGAAGGCTGAGTCAACCTTGAGCCGGTGATGAGATTTGAACCTCTGACCTACAGATCCACAGTCAGCTTCAGTGGCCTGCAGTACAGCACTCTACCTGCTGCGCCACCCTGGCTCTTTTCATTTGAAAAGTATGGAATTTCCTTCTAGATTAGAACGGTGTTGTTTGTAATAGTTTACCACCTCCAGTTCAGTCCTTATGGTCCTGGGTTGTCTTTTGTTGAAGAATTTAGGCAAGCGTATGTCTTAGATCAGTGTCCGCCAATTTTTTGGAACACCAGAAATCAGTTCTGTGGAGAAAGATTTTTCCTTGGCCTGGAGAGCGGCGGGTTTCACATGCACCCTGCATCCCACAAATGGGTCTTTGCTTCTTTGCACGGTCCAGTTTCTGGCATGCCACGGCCTGGTGCTGGTCCATAGACTGAGGGTTATGGATCACTGTCTTAGATCTTTCAATGTGATTAGATTATTTTTGTTGTTTGAATAGCTGCAATATCAGCACTGTTTCCTAAAAACAAAACCCCAAATAGTATTTATTTCAGTTACAAATTTTGACTGCCTTAAGCAACCTTAAATGCTTTAGATGGCCTATCACTAAATGTTCTGCTACTAGCTTTTATTGCATTTTTAATGAAATAGTAAAATGTACAATAATTATTCATGAAGTATTGATGGAATCGATGATCAAGTGGGTGGGTGTCTATGTGTGTCTTTGTATTTGTGCCTTGAAGTCAAGGTTGACTCTTGGTGGTTGCTTGGTCAAGACCCTGTGATTTTCTTGGTAATATTTCTGGAAATGATTTGTCATTGTCTCCTGACACTCTTCAAGGCTGAGAGTGACTGACCCAAAGTCACCCAGTTGTCTTGATGCACAAAGCAAAACTAGAACTAATATTATAGGTAGGGGGTTGGACTAGAAGACCTCCAAGGTCCCTTCCAACTCCGCTATTCTATTCTATTCTGTTATTTTCTATTATTATTTTCCGTCTACTAGATATATCCTTCTTTTCAAGAAGAAAGATATTGGTTCAGCAAAATATTGGAAATGGGCTGAAAATGCAACTCTAGTTCATACAATATTGTCCTGTGCTATACTGGCTCAATTTTAGACAACACTTATTTCACATAATTATTTAAGGACTGCTTAATGTATTTATTTATCTATTTATCTATCTGTCTGTCTGTCTGTCTGTCTGTCTGTCTATCTATCTATCTATCTATCTATCTATCTATCATCTATCTATCTATCTATCTATTTATTTATTCAATTTTTATGCCGCCCTTCTCCTTAGACTCAGGGCGGCTTACATCATGTTAGCAATAGCACTTTAAACAGAGCCAGCATATTGCCCCCACAATCCAGGTCCTCATTTTACCCACCTCGGAAGGATGGGAGGCTGAGTCAATCTTGAGCCAGTGATGAGATCTGAACTACTGACCTACAGTCAGCTTCGGTGGCCTGCAGTACAGCACTCTACCTGCTGTGCCACCCTGGCTCTCTTGTATGTCCTTATGTCCAATTTTTCATTGCGCTATTAGCCTTAGCTTTGAAGTGTAAAACCATTCATGGCATATAAATCTTCAACTGCTTCCAGATTTTATTTCCAATTTGACAATTCAATTTACCAATGGGTGAAAAAAAGGACAGAAATAAGAAAGTCTCTGTCAAACTGGTTGAGGAACTTTGCTTACAGAAGCAAATTTGGCATGTAGCTTATAGTCATCAGCTGTCTTATGTAGAAAAGCCATCAGATAATACAATTTCTCATTTAGGTTTGGATTAGTCACTGATAGGGAAGGCACCATGTTTCATTAGCATTTTGTCCAAATCATCCACCCACTATAATCTTCTATAGCTGTTACCATAATTATCTTTCTTAACATACCTTATCACCACAAGCACAGCTTCAAGGAGCAACTTTAGAGAGTCAGCTCTTGCTCTCAGTTATAATTAGAGCTTGGGAAATATTGCAGAAGGCAGCTTATGCATAGTTATTTAAACCTTTTTGATTAGCTTGCAATTGTGTTCATGTGTCTTTTGAGATTTGCTTTCAATGAATGTCCCATTCAGAGTTAGGAAATCTCACAAAGAAAGCAAACCTTTAAATACTATTCACAAGACAGAGGCTTTAAAAGTCGGAAAGGTGAACATTTCACTCTAAATGCATAATATACTGAGAGAAATTCACCTAAAGGTCATTTTTTGGGGCTCAGGTCTAGTTTTTATGTGACCCTTGGTCAAATGTCCTAATCTTTGAGTGCCACAGGCTCAATAGAGTTGTGGCCAAACCACAGTCTAGTCCAAATGGCTGGAAACATACCTGTATTCTGCATCAAAGAAGGATAGTTTATGTTAGATAATTAATGATGCCCAGGGCTTAATAGGTTCATCTAAGCCACAGCTCTGGAAATGTCTCTCCCAATTGTGGTAGAGGTGTGGTTTTTCTGAATCATGCTACTAAAATAACTGGTCTGGAGGGGTCTATACTATTTCTCATGTCATAGTCTGCACCTTCTTTCAATAGACCTTAGTTTGAATGAACATATACATTTGTATACATTGTTCTCGGTATAATACAGTAGGAAATTTATTTTGAAATATCATGTGTATAGCTCCAGGAAAACTTCAAACAGCATTTATATGCATTGCTGGACTTTTCCAGAGGGGGTTTCCAAAACCAGGGTTTGTTTCTCTCTCTCTTTAAGAAAGAAGGAAGCTTTGAATTTTAGGAATAGATTTCTCCCTCCTCAAATGATGCTCTTGAGCATTTTGAATACCAAGAAAAATCTGCAAATGAACAAATGGAAGGGTGTTTCTCCAGGATTGCCAAAACGCCCTTTTTACCACTGGTCAAGTGCCATGAAAATTTAATCTCTCATTCTACTATAATATTTTCAAATTATTTTAGTGTCTGATTCTGAATTCCATAGAAACATAGAAGACTGACGGCAGAAAAAGACCTCATGGTCCATCTAGTCTGCCCTTATACTATTTTCTGTATTTTATCTTAGGATGGATATATGTTTATCCCAGGCATGTTTAAATTCAGTTACTGTGGATTTACCAACCACGTCTGCTGGAAGTTTGTTCCAAGGATCTACTACTCTTTCAGTGAAATAATATTTTCTCACGTTGCTTTTGATCTTTTCCCCAACTAACTTCAGATTGTGTCCCCTTGTTCTTGTGTTCACTTTCCTATTAAAAACACTTCCCTCCTGAACCTTATTTAACCCTTTAATATATTTAAATGTTTCGATCATGTCCCCCCTTTTCCTTCTGTCCTCCAGACTATACAGATTGAGTTCATTAAGTCTTTCCTGATACGTTTTATGCTTAAGACCTTCCACCATTCTTGTAGCCCGTCTTTGGACCCGTTCAATTTTGTCAATATCTTTTTGTAGGTGAGGTCTCCAGAACTGAACACAGTATTCCAAATGTGGTCTCACCAGCGCTCTATATAAGGGGATCACAATCCCCCTCTTCCTGCTTGTTATACCTCTAGCTATGCAGCCAAGCATCCTACTTGCTTTTCCTACTGCCCGACCATTCCTTTCCAACCTTTTATAATCTATTACTAATTTCGACCTGATCCCTCTCGAAAAGCCCCCATCTGAGGAACATAGAGAAATGCTCCACTTTGTCAGGTAAAGAAAATGTTTAATAAATGTCTAGCCCACAGGAGACATGCTGCAACTGGAAATGCCTCTCCCCAATCCAATCCTGATGAGACAACTGAGCACAAAGTTTTATTCCCAAGCTAAGATGTTTCAAGTCTGTTGAAGCGCAGTTCCCATCAAGTCCAATCTATGTGGCTAATGATATAAAGTTGTTTCATTCTAACTGTGGGTGCAACAATTGTGGTTTACTTTAGTTGGCTCTGTATTTCAGTGTTAATATTATGAGGTCATGTCGTGTTTCCAATTTTGATGGTTTGAGTATAGAGCTCTTTGCAGGACATTTCCAGTTCTTCACATGCAATACAGGCACTCTCCAATTTACAAGCACAATTGAGTCCAAAATCTGTTGTTAAATGAAACATTTGTTAAGTTAGCTTTTCCCCCGTTTTACAACCTTTCCTGTCACAGTTCTAAGTGAATATGGCTTCCACATTGACTTTGCTCATTAGAAGGTTGAGAAGGGCAGCATAGAAGTCTAATTAATTAATAAAAGGTGACTACGTGATCTTGGTGACCCAGCAATGGTCATAAGTATGAATCAAATGCCAAGGATCTGAATGTACAGCAGTTGATTTGGTGACTGTTCAAACTTATAACTGCATTGAAAAATCATGTGAATTTTGATCACATGAACTTGAGTCTATGATCAAAATTCACATGATTTTTCAATGCTGTTGCAAGTTTGAATGGTCACTAAATGAACTGTTGTAAATCGAGGACTACCTGCAATATATTTGCAAGAGAGGGGTCGAAGAATGCTGGAGCTGGAGATGTCTGGGTGGTTATCCTTCAAGGTTGGCCAAGCAAGTTGAGGTTCATTGCAAGATGGCCGCGGATGCCACGAGGTGCCTTTGTTCTGTAGCTAATACGGAACTTCCTCCAGGATCCATGGAAGCCACTTTTAAGGGCTTGCCTGGAGTCTGCCAGGCACTGACAGTTGCTTAAATTTCCCACTGCAGAATTAACCAATCGGGGGCTGTTATGCAAATAATCCTACCTAGGTCAGGAACCATATTAAAAAGGCCTCACAATAACAACTTTAAGCATTTTGTATAAAATTGCCTCCCAAACGGAAATCTACATGACTGGCATGTTGATCTATGCACACACACTTCCAAGTCACTTCTACATCTCCAAACGCAAAATTGGGCTTAGAACATTTAGTCAGACATTGTCCTCACCACAGATTTACTGATCTTCATGCTGACTGGTAGAACACTATGTCAGATGAATTCCTTCTTTCCTTCAGAAATGGTGCTTCAGCCTAACACCAAAGTCCACCAGTATAAAGCTGAGGATTTCAAACTTTTTTCCAGGCCACAGAATCTGTTAGTTAAATTTCCTGGAACCTCTGATCAAGGAGCAAAGCTTTAGTGATGGAAAATTGGACATAAAACAACATTAGTCGTGGTAATTGGCACTAATTGCCACCTGTGTATAATAAAAGGGCAGATTAGTAACAATTGCCAAAGGAAGTGCCTGCTCCAACCACCGGAAACTTTCCAAACTTTAATGTAGGTAGGGGTCAAAGGTAGGCTGGGCCAAGATGATTTTGCAGAAGGCACGGCAAGCATGCCAAAATGGATATCCACCCTCACCCCACCCCCAAATATGTAGCTGAGGCATTTCCTGAATAATAATAGACATGGCCATATTTTCACCCTTTCTGCTGTACCTGAGAAAAATGATCATTCAAGTGATTCTGAGAAAAATTGCATCCAAGTGATTCTGCCCCCATCTAACCCTTTAGTCTCTCACAGAACCTCTCAATTTCTTACAAAACTCTAGAGTTATTCAGAACTGTAATGGAATGTGCACCTTCAGGAGCATGGAGACTTTTGGCAACACAGCTTTCCTGAGGAGACACCCAGATTAAGAAACTGTAAAGTGACGAGCAGGATGAGGCCGGGTGAGGGGAGAAGGAGAGGTTCCAGTGAGCCACATCTTAGAATTTCTCAGGATATCCATCTCTCAGCTGTGGCGAGGAGGGCGTTTTCCCAGGTTCGCCTGGTGCACCAGTTGCGGACCTATTTGGACAGGGGGTCATTGCTCACAGTCGCTCATGCTCTCATAACCTCAAGGTTCGACTACCGCAACGCTCTCTACATGGGGCTACCTTTGAAAAGTGTTCGGAAACTTCAGATTGTGCAGAATGCGGCCGCGAGAGCCATCGTGGGACTTCCAAGATTCACCCACGTTTCTACAACACTCCGTGGTCTGCACTGGCTGCCGATCACTTTCCGGTCACAATTCAAAGTGTTGGTAATGATCTTTAAAGCCCTACATGGCATTGGACCAGAGTACCTCCAGAACTGCCTTCTACCGCACGAATCCCAGCAGCCAATAAGGTCCCACAGAGTTGGCTTTCTCCGGGTCCCATCGACTAAACAATGTTGTTTGGTGAGCCCCAGGGGAAGAGCCCTCTCTGTGGTGGCCCCGGCCCTCTGGAATCAACTTCCCCCGGAGATCAGAATGGCCCCCACCCTCCTTGCCTTTCGCAAGTTACTTAAGACCCACCTATATCGCCAGGCATGGGGGAACTAAGACATCTCCCCCAGGCTTATTATATTTCATGTTTGATGTGTATGTGCTGTATGGTTTTTAATTGTTGAGGTTTTTATATATTTTATTATTAGATTTGTTCCATTGTTATACTGTTTTTATTACCGTTGTGAGCCGCCCCAAGTCTTCGGAGAGGGGCGGCATACAAATCTAATAAATTGAATTGAATTGAATATATCTAGTAAGTTAAAGGGTTATGGCTTTAGTTTGGTAAGATTCTGTCCATTAGATGTAAGCAAAGGATTGGATTCAACTGGATTTCACCATATTGTCTCTGGAACTGGGACTGACAACAACATCTTTTTTTAAAAATAACTAATATAAATCCATGGAGGAGATTAAAACAAATTCATGGGGGAATCCCTGCATTTATCTTTATCTGTAAAACGTGTCCTTTTATGTTGACTGGTTGGCATCCTCTCATGGAGCCCCTTAGTTGTTATTCATAGTATCACTGGAACCACTTAGAAACCCCCAGTATTATATATCCCATTCCCACAAGATTGGCCTTGTCTCCTTGACAGTCAAAGCACCCCTTTCCTGTCTATTTTTCAAACAAACTGCAGAGTATCAGTCATGCAGCAGCAAAATCCAGAGAAGACCACAAATGATGTAGGAGTGACTTTGCTAGTTGAGGTCAAGGCCCCCTCTTAATTTAACATATTTCTAAAGTAACCAAACAGATGCCTCTGGGGTGTTTGTGGATGGAGCCACACCCCTTCCTATCAGTCTTTCTCTGTTCATGGTATTTGGAGACAAGTAGCCTCCAAACCTGACATAATATTGATCTTCAAGAGTCCAGATAGTGATGTCTTTCATGGGTTCCCCTTTAAAGCCATTATTCATCTGCAAAAACGGATTACCTCATGTGTTCTAAATCTTCTTTCAATCAGTTCCATTTAAAGATGTCCAATACTAAGTTATGAAGAGAAAAGCCATTTTCCTTCTATGTGCGTTCTCACTGATATCCTCAAAAATTGCTGGAAACTGGATAATATGACATTTCTTTTTAAAAAGGCTATCTCGATCCTTCTTATGCAAGGCATAGCACTTTATTTATTTGACAATTCTACCCTATGCTGACATGCATTTTTGAAAGTAGCACAGCAAATCGGTGGATTTGAATGAAACCAAGTGTTCTCCTTAGCAGTTTTCAACTCTTTCTTGCATTTAATTTTAAAACATTTAAAACATTCTAATATAGTTACAACAGCAAAAGGCATTGTCAGCTTTTAAACCAAAGTATCACCATACTATGTGAAAAGAGCTGCTATAGTTTGGAATTGTGAGGTTTCATTAGTACATGAAAGGACTTATGGGAGCCTATATCACAGGTTGGAATCTGGGCTGAATTCCTAGTGTCAAATCTCAGTGTATTGCAAAAGGAAGCAACATTTTGTACCCTAGATTCAAAATCATGATGTAAGGCCAATTGTTTAAAAATGGGAATTAAATCCTGCTTGGCAACTAACTGTTAACAGAGCTCCACCAGAGTATATTACCTTAAAAGAAGATCTTAAAATCGAGACATGCACCGTGACATCAATTTGACCCAACACCACATATACAGCGAAGATATTTGACTTTGGATAATACAATACACTACATAGCAGTGAAATGCCTAATCAGAATGTGGACATTATGTCAGATGGACATGAAATGTACCCTACAGTTTAGAATACAATTATGCAAGCAACTCATTGTCCAAAGCACAACATGAGCGTTAATCTTTTGTTAAGTTCTAATAGATTCTCTCTCCGTGGGTATTAGGAAATCCCTATTTAATAAAGGATCAGCTTTCAGCTGTACCAATGGTGAGTCACTTAGGCATCTATTTACCTGGTATTAAGGTGGAGGGGGGGGAGAAACTTTGTCAAGTTGATAGAAACAGGAAGATCATATTATAGCCTAATAAAGTATCCTTGAGCACGTAGCTTTTTTTCTTATTTCCTTATTAGGGCAATGACAACAAAGTAAATACCTTTAATGATGTCATTTTCAGTAGGCTGAGACATGGAGACCCACATCTTCATTTATCAAAACACTCCCATAAAGGAAATCCCTTGAAATATGTATTTTAAGAATGTGGCTTTTGTGTCATGGCTGTCAGCAAGGCATTAGCTGTCTTGGCATTTAAAATATACTAACTACATAAGCATGAGGTATAGTGGAGCCATAAATGTAAGTCCTCAGTTATATCTTTATTTCAGTGTGTATGGAACTATGTTTTAACTACTGCTGTTAAAGGCAAAATGGAAGAAATGACCTTTTTTTAAGGCCACATCTTTCTGAACCATTGAATTTTTACTTGGAGAGATGGATAGAGATAGAGATACAGATAGAGAGGAAGAGGGAGAAAGATGAAAGAGAGAGAGATATGACAGGGAGAGATGAGAGATGGAAATGGAGATGGAATGGAGATAGAGATAAAGATAGTGATAGAGAGATAGAGATAGCGATAGAGATAGAGACAGAGACAGAGACAGAGACAGAGACAGAGACAGAGATAGAGACAGAGATAGAGATAGAGATAGAGATGGAAGATAGAGATGATAGAGATAGAGATAGAGATAGATAGAGATAGAGATAGAGATAGAGATGGAAGATAGAGATGATAGAGATAGAGATAGAGATAGAGATAGAGAGACGGAAAAGTAGAGTGAGAGAGAGAAGAGAGATAGGAGAGAGATACAATGCACTACCTGACGCTGTGATTTCTTCCCCAAACCGCAAAACTTTAACCTTAGATTGTCTACAGTTGGCCTCTCCCCATTTCTAAGAGGTCTGTAAGGGGCATGCATAAGCGCATCACTGTGCCTACCGTTCCTATCCTATTGTCCTATTGTCCTATTTTATTGTTACTTTTTACTTATGTTTATATAAACCACTATCCTATACATGTTTGACAAATAATAATAATAATTTATTAGATTTTAAAATAAAATAAACAGTACTTCAGATCCTGTCTCTAAAAGGTGCCATGGAGTTCATGAGAACAAGACCCTAGGATCCGCCTACACAGCTTTAAGCACCGATGCCTTTTCCCAGGAGAAGCAAAGCAAAAAAGAAAACAACAACCCTGGATTTTCAGCCTGATTGACTCAAGCTCTTAGCTGTTCAGTATTAGCTGATTGGATTATGTCCATCTGCAATACTCTGTTTCTGTATTGCTATTAGCTGATTCTTGGGCACTGCTCCTAAAGATTTGGGAAGAATAATCTTTGGCCACAATGGCTATGCCAATATCATTTTTGACACCGTGGGGAATGTGGCAGAGAGAGTGTATCTGTATTTGATCCCCTCTGTAATTTTCCTGGGGAAAATAGGCATTAGTTAGGATGGCCTTTCTGTTGCTCAATTTAGAAAATGTTGAGCAGACACAAACCACACAAACACATACATTATGTACAAGTGAGCTCTCAAAAATAGAGCAATTTTTTTTTTCAGAATCCTTTGTTTAAAATACAGTGGTACCTCGTCTTACGAATTTTCCCCATAGGAATCAATGTAAAAGCAAATAATGCATGCAACCCCATCCCCAAAGTCACCCCTTTTGCTTTACGCCGCTGGAAATCCCCGCCTCCGGACTTCCATTACCAGCCAAAGCACCTGTTCTTGCATTGCTGGGATTTCCCTGAGCCTCCCTCGCTGGGAATCCCTGCCTCCGGACTTCCGTTGCCAGCCGAAGTAGCCGTCCTTGCATTGCTGGGATTTCCCTGAGCCTTCCCTCGCTGGGAATCCCCACCTCCAAACTTCCATTGCCAGCCAAAGTGCCTGTTCTTGCATTGCTGGGATTTCCCTGAGCCTCCCCTCACTGGTATTCAAAGCAGCGCCAGCAAAAATGAAGGGATTCCCAGCAAGGGGAGCCTCAGGAGAATCCCAGCAATGCAAGAACAGGTGCTTCAGTTGGCAACAGAAGTCCAGAGGCGGGGATCCCAGCGAGGGGAGGCTCAGGGGAATCCCAGCACTTTGGCTGGCAACGGAAGGCGGGGCATCCCAGTGGCAGCAGCTCGGGTTCGTAAGGTGAAAATAGTTCGGAAGAAGAGGCAAAAAATCTTAAACACCAGGTTCATATCTCGAAAAGTTCATTAGTAGAGGCGTTTGTAAGAAGAGGTACCACTGTACTAGGCACTATCAAATCTAGTTGTATCAGAGGTGGGCTCCTGCTGGTTCAGACTGGTTCTATAGAACCAGTAGTAACTTGGTGTCCTGGGTTGCTAGAACTGGCAGTGACCCATGCCTGACATGCCCCTGAATTAGCTCTCTCGGCAGCACCATAGGTGCCACCATCTTGTTTTTTGCTTCTGCGTGCATGCAGAAGCTGGGTTTTAGCATTGCACATGCGCATATGCATATGCATGGCACATGATGGAGTGAACCAGCAGCAAAGAAAAGAAGAATCCACCCCTGAGTAGTATGCCAGTTGACCATTATTCCTAAACCTGCATATAATTGTGTTTATAGAAACATGTTTCTCCAACACTCCATGGACTGCATTAGCTGCAGATTGGTTTCCTGGCACAATTCGATGTGTTGGTAATGATCTATAAAGCCCTACATGGCTTTGGGCCAGATCACCTGCGGGACTGCCTACTGCCGTGTGAGTTCCAGTGACCAGTTAGGTCCCACAGGCCTTCTCCAGGTCTCATCAACCAGACAATGTCACTTGGCAGGGCCTAGGAGAAGAGACTTCTCTGTGGGGGGCCCAGCCCTCTGGAATCCGCTTCCCCTGGAGAGTTGCACTGCTCCCACTCTCGCCTTCCACAAGAGCCTTAAGATTTATTTATGCCGCCAGGCTTGGGGCGATTAGATCTCAGCCCCCTGGCCAACGAATGTTTGTATGGGTGTCGTCCGAACGGGTATAATTGATTTTTAACTTAACTGGGGATTTTAGATTGTTTTCTTGTTTTAATTAATTGGATTTAGCTATTGCATTCTGCTGTACTTTTTATATGTTGTAAGCCACCCCAAGTCCTCGGAGAGGAGCGGCATATAAATCCAATTAATAAAATAAATAAATAAATACTTCTACAGAGGAAGTCACTTGAGTAGGAATACTAAATAAAGTTTTTTCATTCTTTTCTTGTATTATCTTCGTGATTATTGCTCTTGTTTCTAGAAAATGAATTGCCATTTTCAAATTGTATTTCAATTACAAATAAGCTCCTTCTTCCTTAAATTTATTTTTGCATCAGTGTTGGCTTACCTCTTGGAGGTGGAAACTAGTTATTTAGGCAAGGTAGCTGTGATATGAGATTTCTAAATCTTTGTAGATTAAAATGCTATGAAGTAAAAACAAGAATGAATGCTGGAACCCGGTCCATTTGTTGCCAGAGCATGACATGTAACTCTAACAGATTTTAGACTAAACTGAGGAAGCAGATCGAATGAGAGCTGTGTTCCAGGTTTTCATTTCCATATAAGGAGAATGAGAAGACATGATAAGCCAGAAAGCTTCACCTATAAAATTTACTGTGATAAGTGGTTCATTTTTCTTGAAAGGGCTTATTGTTGAGTTCGTAGTAGAACAAATAGCACTTGTTGAAAACACATTTCATATCAGTAACCAAAGGAAATCTAGCTACTGAATTTAAATGTTTCTAAACTACTGTAATGCTTAATATTCCCTTACAATTTGTCCAAAATCTGTTTGAATATGATTTGCAATCAAACATAATTAGTACAGTCTCACTGTTAATCAGATTAATAACACAAAGTGTAAATCGGAGTATGCATAACGCCAAGAGTAGCACACATGATGAATACCTGAATGCAAATACAGATTATTTTTTTTCCTGCAACAACCCCAGAAAAACATAGCTGCTGTAAGATGTTCCCAACAGGCTACATCCACACTCAAGTACATTGCAGGAACATTTTGCTCTTCAAATTTAGATTGTTGTGCAACCTGTCATGGGGCTCCTCTAAAAACTATATTGGTTCTGATATCACCCAAAGCTCCTTTTTGATTTAGAAATTCTATTTTGGCCTCTTTTTTCTTTTATTAATATGGAATTGAACAACTTAAAAAAGGATGTAAACAGCTTCCTAACTTTTAGCTTATGGTACAAGACTTTTACTAGGAGGTGCTGGAAATGCTGAAAGGTCAAATAAAAAATGGGGAGGAGGATGGCCAGTCATGATGGCAATAGTATCAAGAGATCTATGTTTGGATGCTATTAGTTGAAATACCTAAGACTTTGGTATGAGATGATCTGGTTTTGAGTAATCACCTGAGCGGTTAATCTTGGTGAGTGGTCATTGCATTCCTTCTACACTTACCTTCTACACTGCATTCCTTCTACACTTACCTTCTACACTGTCATTTACCTGCCTAGAGTGAACAAATTGTGGAATCAGTAAAATCCTTCCCCAAATGTTATACTATTTAAGAATAACCTTCACGAACAGAAAGAAGAGCCTCCAAACAGATAAAAGACATTTGGTTCCAAAGCAGAAATGCAATTGCAAAAACAATTTCAGATTTGATTTTCTCTAGTTCTCTAAACAATAAAGGTAAATAAGAGGAAGCCACATTAAATGTAGCAGTTGTATTCATAATATTAATTTCCCAGGCTGGTCTACTTTGAAGCGCTGAGAAAATATTTATCTAAAGATGGTTCATCTGATACAATAAGGAAAGAACTGCTTTAAGAAATAGTTTAGCTGGGTAAGTGGTATAACATCTGGGGAAGGATTTTAACGATGTCACAGTGATGTCAAAAACACTTCCAAATACCTCTATTGAATAATACGTTTGAATGTGATTCAGATTTAACTACATGGTGAATCATCCTATTATTGGAATGGAATTAAATTTACAATAAATCTGTTACTTTTATCTTTGTGTCCACTTTTGGAGCACAGCTATTGGCACTATTAATCAAAAGCCAAGGATGATTTTCACCCCAAAATCTGGTAATAACACACCAATGACTTCATAGATCTTTTATTAGAGAGGCAGCTTTTGCTTAAATAAACACGAAGTCCTTCATGATCCTAATTACTAATGAAGATGGAAACACTGAGCCAGAAGCAGTGTGCAAGGTTTTTGGGCACTGGCTACATTAGCAGACATATATTTCTGTATCTAGCGTTGGTTAACTATGTTCCCTTTCATTGGTTAGTTGGAAGGCAAACAGGATTCTTCAAAAGCGCCTGAAGCCACTTAAGCTCCTTTGAAAAAACAACAATTTAACCACTGGTGTTTTGGCATATTTGATTTTGAGATGATGTAATTTTATATAAGGGCGATGTGAAGTTTTTCTTGGTTCCTAGAAGCTAAATGCCTCAGAAGTACCGTAATCATAATAATCTCAATATTTTCTTAACAGTTTTGGACATGAAAGCAAGCATCAGTTCTCATGCAATGGTAAGAGGTCAGGAAGGAAAAGGAAAAGACAGAGGGGCAAACAGTGGTGGGTTGCTACCAGTCTGTTAGGCACCAGTAGAGGCCACCGGATTGCGCAATTTGCGCACGACCGCTCCATGCCAGTCCTTTAGGCTCTGCCATCTTTTATCTTGGATTTTTGGTCTTTTTTTGCTTCCTGTGCATGTGCAGAAGCTAAATCATACTGAGGGCGTACCATGCATACACACGGGAGAATCTTCATGCTGTGTGCACAGCACACAGGTAGCGACAGGTAAGAAGAATCCTCCCCTGGGTGCAACCAGAGGACAAAGGGAAATAAATAATAATCTTGTCTTTATAGTTCTGTTCTCACAAATAGTAGCTGAGACAGTCAATTTATTATATGATTGGCTCAATTCAGAGGTGAAATGCTCCCGGTTTGCTCGTGCCCATTGAAAGGCTACTAAAAATTTTACTACCACACTGTGGGCGTGGCTTATGCAAGATGCCCTGCATTTTCTTTCAACAACTTTCAGGGCAAATTGGGTGCTCTGGGGTGGAGCTTCATTTTTGCTACTCCACTGCATTCCCCACCCCACCCCCCAGTCCAGGCCCACCTCTGATTGTGTGTATCAGTTGTCAGCGAGCCGGCCGTAAAGGCAATGCAAGCCTCCACCAATCCACCCAAATGCTGCCCTTTGGGTTCTTTTATTCTCTGCGCATGCATAGAACGCATGCACAGAGGGTAAAAGAACCCAAATGGCAGCGACTGAGCGAATGGGTGGAGCCTCGCACTGCCTTCGCAACCAGTTCTCCAACGACCAACAGGCATGAGCAAACTGGGAGCATTTCACCCATGGATCAATTCATACCATTTGGGGGTTTTCTTTTTTGGGCAGATAGCTGAGTGAATTGGTTGGCTGGTTAGCAATACTCTCTTGATTTAATATTCTGGTTTAAGGGAGAGAAGGGAAAAAGAGGAAGAGCAACATATGCAAAATGGATCCATCATCTCATCTGCTGTTTATAAGAACTGCAGAGCATTCAGCTGCATTCAACTGCAGTGTCTTCCATGCACTGTCCCATTGTCTCCCCTATATCTCATATATCTTTTCTCCCATTCATATATCTTTTCCTCTATTCTTCATTGACGTATTTTATTCTTATATCTTTTCTTCTATCCTTTCTTTGATATATATTACTACATGTATATTCTATTCAACCTACATTGTGTATTGGACTAACTAACTATCTAACTAACTAACTAACTAACTGAATGAATGAATGAATGAATGAATGAATGAATGAATGAATGAATGAATATTGCTTTTTTTCATCTTTTGTTTTCAGATTAAATGGAACATAATGAAATGGCTGGATTAATTAATTGATGGAATGACCCTTTAACTCAGGGATAGGAAAAAGTTGGCTCTTCTACGACATGTGTACTTCAGCTCCCAGAATTCCTGAGCTAGCATGATTGGTTCAGGAATTCTGGGAGTTGAAGTCCACATGTCATAGAAGAGCCAACTTTGCCTACCCCTGCTTTAACTGAATATAGAGGCAATTCCTTTGGCAAAATCTGAAGTCTCCCTTGGATTTCACCAAGTGAAATCTTAAATATAGTCCAACTAAACCTAAAAACATGTGTCAGTTTGCCTAAATTGCATCCAAGAAAATTATTGATTAAAACACACACCTGCAAGGATAAATCTACTTCTCCCTAAATAACCCCCAAATCATGCAAGACCAAAAAAAATCTGTTTATGGAGTGACAGTGGTTATCTTGTCCATGGCAAAACAGTTTCCTTCATCCAATACAGTACCACCAGAATTTGGAGGTGTTTTCATGGACAATTCTTCACTATCTCCAATCATTAATCTCCAGCAGCCAAGCTGGATCTGAAGTTTTAAAGCTGAAATCTAAAGAATTCCAGTATGGTTTCTAAAGGGCATTCATGCAAAAGTATCAATATTTTTCTTAAAATATTTGTACCACTACCCAGAAATAAATTTCTTAGATATATACATTTTGGATGGATGGATGGACAGACAAACAGATTCTATCTGGTACAGATAACAGAAAATAGAACCTATCCTTAATAGGCTCCAGCTCTGTTTATACCAATGACTGTGATTTTATTTATCATATCACTAACTGAAATTTCTTCTGAAATGCTTTCAAGATCTGAAAGTTTCAGAGTGAGCTATATTACAAGTCAGTATAATTACACACTTACCTTAACAGTCATGCAGCAGAAATGTATCCGTGTCAAAAGGAAAATGAGAAGCAAGACATAACTAATCACCTTATTTTTTAAAAAAAATGAAAATGATTTTTCCTAGCTACAAATGCACTTGGTTACAGAAAAACAGACTGATAAGTTAAGCAATAGTTTTTTTCACACTGGAGTTAATCAATTGGATGTCTATACATGTGAATGTGAGACATACATAGACATGGTTGTGCCTTAGTACACATGTTTAGGAGTGCCTGGAAATGATATTGTATGAACGCTAGAATTTTTCTAATGGACCCTATTCCAGAGACTATCCATCTATAATTTAAATATTGATTCAGTTGTGGATTGTTATAGTTTAAATTTATGTTAGTGGTTACCGGATGATTACTCTTTGTTCTAAGAAACTACTGTGATATCAGCAGGAAAATGGATCAATTATATAAAATAATGGAAAACTAAAATAGGAGAAAGAATTGTGCTCATGAGAGCACACCTGGAGTACTGTGTTCAGTTCTGGTCACCACACTTCAAAAAAGACATTGAAACTCTGGAGAAGGTGCAGAAAAGAGCAACCAAAATGATCAGGGGTCTAGAAACCAAGACTTACGAAGAGAGACTGCAGGAACTGGGCATGGATAGCCTAGAGAAAAGGAGGGCCAGAGCAGACATGATAACAGTCTACAGGTATACGAGGGGTTGCCACAGAGAGGAGGGGATCACTTTATTCTCCAGGGCACCGGCCGGACGGACGAGAAACAATGGCTGGAAGCTGACCAAGGAGAGATTCAACCTGGAAATAAGGAAGAACTTCCTGATGGTCAGAACGATGAACCAGTGGAACAACCTACCAGCGACGTTGTGAACTCTAATACTCCGGACATTTTAAAGAGGAAATTGGACTGCCATTTGGCTAGGATGCTATAGGGTTCCTGCTTAGGCAGGGGGTTGGACTTGATGACCCACATGGTCCCTTCCAACTCTAACAATAAATAAATAAATATAAGAGTGTGTAAAGAAAAATGAGAATTATGAAGCAAGGCAATGGATAGACAGCTGGAATAAGCAAACCAAGTTCAAACCAGGACTTGCCTAGTGTACTTTCTCAGCAGTTCTATAACACAGAAGAACACACATTTCCTGAAATTCCATACTTTGCAATATGCAATCATAAAAGCCAGCAATTCTACATTCTAAAGAATGTATTGGAACGTTCATTAGAGGCTATATCCTGACAGAAAGAGAGGCCATTACTCAGTGGTGCAACACAGGTTTTCCATGAAGTATTTCAAGGTATTACAGTCCAAAGAAATGGTGCAATCTCTAAGGCTCCCAAAGTCTTAGGTAGACTCAGAGACTTCCAAATCCTCTTAACAAAATGTTTTCATAAAGAAATGACTTCCAATATTTTTCATAGTAGTTACAAGTACAAATACATATTTAATTTCTCTTGCTAAAGTTGCATGGTATTATTTTTCCTTCTATAATCTACTTAATTTGTATCTTTTTTTTTCATTTTCATGCAAAATGTCCATTATAGGCTTCCAATCAACAATTAAGGTAGATAATGTCTTTTCTCTCATCAAGAAGTCAATTTACCCCTCTCAACAAAATAGGCTAATTTTATTAACCAATCCTCTATAGTGGACAGTGTCAAACCTTTCTGTGTCTGCACAATTAGTGAATCATATTATTAATATATTCTATATTAATACCAAAATGAAAAATTCTGATTTCAATTGTCTCCTATGGAAGTCTTCATCACTGGAGGTTTTCAAGAAAAGTTTGGACAGACGTTTATCTGGCATGGTATTAGGATTCTTCCATCCTTCTAAGATCTGTTAAATGAGGACCCAAATTGTTGGGGCGCAATAGACTGATTTTGTAAACCACTTAAAAAGGGCTGTAAAGCACTGTGAAGCACTATATAAACCTAAGTGCTATTGCTATTGCTCTACTGGAAGGGAGGTTCAAGTAGAAGATTTCCATGACTCTTCCAATCCTATGATTGGATTGGAACATTGTTTTAATCAGGAAACCAGTATATTTTCAATAAACACTGCTAAAGTAGCCATTTCTGTTTAATTTTCCAATTTATAAGTTTTCCCCGTTGTTCCACTTAAAGAACAATTGGAAACATCCTGAAGTAAACAAACTTGTCTCAATATTTGGGTGATGAATAAAAGTGAGAAGGCATTCAGGCCACCTTAAATATATATATAAATTTATCCAAGGCCTAGAGGTTAAAAGCTACTGCCTTATCGGCAGACTGCCCAAGTTCAAATCCTGGTAAAGGTTATGACTAGGTGATGAGAGCTAAATAACTTGAAATAGATCTATACTATTCTCCTTTCATTTTCATTATCAGCAAAACACATACAAAATATAGTTTGCAGGCTATAAAATTAACTGCCTGGATGGCCCCTGTAGGGGCTGAGAGGCAAAAAGGAAGCAGTATGTTCCCTCCCATATTTGGCTATACCAGGGTGATTCGACAGAAAAAACCTAGATAGATAGATAGATAGATAGATAGATAGATAGATAGATAGATAGATAGATAGATAGATAGATAGTGTTCTGTCTGGGTCCCCCCAGACGCCAACACCAACCAAAAAGAGTAGCCAGACACACTGGTAAAAAGCAAAGGCAGTTTATATAATTCAAAGCAAACACACGCCTCCCCCAAGTCTTCCAGACTTCTAGGCCACAAGCCAAGATCAGAGACGCCGAGAATCGAAGCAAGGTCACAGGACTCCCAATTGATAACTCTCCACAAGACTGTAAGGGCGGGCCTGCCTTTTCAACCCTGCTGAGGAGAACCACGCCCAAACCCAGCTGTTGCCAATTCAGGGATGGAAATACCTTTCTAATTGGCCCCGTCTTTGAGCTGCTCGTCGCTGCCTCATGTCTATTATAGCCTGTGCGTCTTCATCCAATGAATCCAGACTACTAGCTGGGGAGAGCCCCCCCCCGGGGGTCTCAGGCTGCTCTCCCTCCTCCTCTTCCTGACGTTCCTCTCCCCCGTGTGCCTGGTCCTCCCCCTCCTGTTCACTGTCCTCCTCCTCTGGGCATGGATCTGGCAGAGCTCCAGCCGGTCCCTGAGGACCCTCAGGGTGAATCACAACAGATAGATAGATAGATAGATAGATAGATAGATAGATAGATAGATAGATAGATAGATAGATAGATACACACATACACACATACATGTGTGTGTGTCTGTGTGTCTGTGTGTATAAAGATACAAGCAAATAAGTATGTGCTTCTCAAGTATAGTTTCTTAATGGTGACACATATATAATTTATTGGATAAGAGTAGGAGAGAAGATAGGAAAATTAAACGGAAGCATCGCTTCTGTGAGACCATTCTAATTTATACAGATGCCAGAGTTTTTAAAGATGCAGCTCACTGCATTCGTTTACCTCCAATCAAGCAGCTCTAAACGGAATACAGTGTTCCCTCAATTTTTGCGGGTTTGAACTTCGCGGAAAGTCTATACCACGGTTTTTCAAAAATATTAATTAAAAAATACTTTGCAGGTTTTTTCCCTATACCAAGGTTTTCCCCACCCGATGACGTCATATGTCATCGCCAAACTTTTGTCTGCCTTTAATAAATATTTTTTTTAAATAAACTTTAATAAATAAACATGGTGAGTAATAATCTGAATGGTTGCTAAGGGAATGGAAAATTGCAATTTATGGGTTTAAAGTGTTAAGGGAAGGCTTGTGATACTGTTCATAGCCAAAAATAGTGTATTTACTTCCGCATCTCTACTTCACGGAAATTCGACTTTCGCGGGCGGTCTCAGAACGCATCCCCCGCGAAAAGCGAGGGAACACTGTATAGCACTCTGTAATAAAGCAACTTTGTTCTGAAATAGAGAGACAAATAGAGTTATTGCTATAGATCCAAGGACCATTCAGAATTAGTAATATTTCAGGTATCTCAGGAAGCCTTTCATTTAAACTACTGGCCATCAATAGTTACTTCATTCTAAGCTTATGTGCATTCTCACAGAGGAGCTCATGTCAGTCCAATATTTCTTCTCTTCAATTGCCAGAAACGACTCCTTGAAATCTCAAACACTTCCTGTTTTTTAATTTATTTATTTTTGGCCCTTAAAAGGTCTGGTTGCTCCTTTCCGTTACCTAAAAATGGCATCCTGGACTGTGCTGCTCTGGTTGAGCAGACAGGCAGATAAGCCTGGCAAATTACCTGGTTAGCAACCCTGCTTCTGCTGTCTTGCAGAAACCAAAACCAAACCTTGTGGGTGGCAAGACATGAATTCTTCCACAATTAAGCCGGGCAGCCAGACCGTAATGTTTTTATCAGTCCCTTTTCCTCTATACTCCCCAACTGTTCACGTCAACTAGTTATTGTAAAAATCTACCAAAAGACAAGGTATCGGGGGGGGAACAGCTACTGTCTGTCATCAGCATCCCATTGACAATCGCCTTTTGAACCTTCATCCAGAAATGGTCAGTTGTCAAATAGCCTCAATGTGAGGCAGTGAACTGAAAGTAACCAGGTGGCACCTGACAAGATTTTCTTTTGCGCTTGTGATAAAATATTTCCAAGCCTTGGTCAGCTTTCTTCCAGGCAGTCAAACTATTCTTAGCACCCTTGCTAAATCAGGGCCTCCTGCGGATTTTAGCTAATCTCAAGATACGCCATATCTTCAAGGGTAGAAGATCTGGCTGAATAGAAACTACTTAGCTATAAGGTAATTGAACGGTGAGATTGTGGAATACTAACAGGGTGATTAATTGGTTGACAGAATTCTGATAACTTGAGGAAAATGCTGTTAAAAATGGACTTCCATGTGTTAGAAATTGGTCAGCACAAGGGCCCAGCAAGGTCATTCAGAGCTTTCCAATATTTATTTAAAGAGTTCCCTTCTTTCAGGAGTGTACCTCAGAATGTATATATATATAATATATCTCAAGACCTAAAATGGTCACCTAACATCAAAAACATCATTAAAAAAGCACAACAAAGAATGTTCTTTCTGCGCCAGCTCAGGAAGCTCAAACTGCCCAAGGAGCTGCTGATACAGTTCTACAGAGGAATCATTGAGTCTGTCATCCGCATCTCTATAACTGTCTGGTTTGGTGCTGCAACCCAACAGGATCGACACAGACTTCAGAGGATAATCATAACTCCAGAAAAAACAATTGCTGCCAACCTGCCTTCCATTGAGGACCTGTATACTGCACGAGACAAAAAGAGGGCGGGGAAAATATTTACTGACCCCTCACATCCTGGACACAAATTGTTTCAACTCCTACCCTCAAAACATCGCTACAGAGCACTGCACACCAAGACAACTTGACACAAGAACAGTTTTTTCCGAACGCCATCACTCTACTAAACAAATAATTCCCTCAACACTGTCAGACTTTCTACTAAATCTGCACTTCTATTCTACTAGTTTTTCTCATTATTCCTTTCACCCATTTCCTCCCATGTTGACTGTATGACTGTAACTTGTTGCTTATATCCTAAGATTTTTATTAATATTGCTTCTTCATTGCTTATTTGACCCCTATGACAATCATTAAGTGTTGTACCACATGATTCTTGACAAATGTATATTTTATTTTATGTACACTGAGAGCATATGCACCAAGACAAATTCCTTGTGTGTCCAATCACACTTGGCCAATAAAAATTCTATTCCATTCTACCTCAGAATGTACACATCTATGAAATCAATGAGTGCATTTCATTGTCATGATAGCAATAGTACTTAGACTTATGTATCACTTCATAGTGCTTTATAGCCAGTGAGGGGCTACCAAATTTTTTATTACCACACTGTGGCCGTGGCTTATTTTGTGGGTGTGGCTTGATGATCATGTGACTAGGTAGGAGTGGCTCACATTAGGTTTCAAGCATTATTCATTTTATTTTCTAGAGTAGGGGTTCCCAAACTTGGCAACTTTTAAAACTTGTGAATTTCAACTCCCAGAATTCTCCAGCCAGCTATGAAGACCTCTGTTCTAGAGAATACTATACCCATTCGGAAAGGAGGGGAAGGCAGAAACCCAGATCCCATAGAATTAATTCCAGATTTTACCTCCTTATACTTTTCCTAGACACTTTTGTTTGTAGCAGAATCGCCAGCTTTCGGGTTTTTAAACACTTTCGGGAAGAATGCAGAGGCTGCCCAAAGAGGATGCCCTGCATTTTCTTTCAACATCTTTTGGTGCAAATTGGGTGCTCTGGGGTCGACCCACTGAATTCTCCCCTCCCCCATCTGGGCAGTAGCCCACCCCTGTTTATAGCCTTCTCTAAGCAGTTTACAGAGTCAGCATCTTGCCCGCAACAATCTGGTTCCTCGTTTTACTGACCTTGGGAAGATAAAAGTCTGAGTCAACCTTGATCTGCTTATAACTGAACCCCTGTCAGTGAGCAGTGAGTCTGTAACACTGCATTCTAACCACTGTGCCCCTATGGCTCTTCCCCACTTACAGCCCCAAATACCAATTTAAATATACAATGACTTGTAAGACACATAAGGCTTTGTTTAGAGGAATTCTTTTGCTTTTAAAACCAGGTACCAATCTTGATGTGAGATCAATTTGGATGTTTTACCGAACTTTTTAAACTCTACCCAACAGGTAATTTCAGTTCCCTAAAGCTTTCAGTTTTGTCCATAATGCAAGTCATCGCTTTTAAAGTATCTTGCCACATAGGACAAGAGGAAACGCTGACAGCGTTCTGACTCATTCAAAAATTGGCCAAATATAATAAAGCAGATGATTAAAAAAATGACATTGGTGAAAGAAAACTTCTCTCGACGTTGAGCTCTATATTCTTGGTCACGGCTGCACAACCAGGAGAGTAATAAATGTTGCTTGTGCTAGGTGTTTCTTTTCTCTCTTTTTAAAAAATTGATCTCTCCAAAGTTTCCATTTGTATCATCATGTATGTGCATTGCTGGAGAAATGGTCTGTTTTGTCCCTTTTCAAAACTGAGAGATCAGTGATACTGTCAGCATGATCTTGGTGCAGGAGAAACCTGGTATTAAGGTATGCATTAGATTATGCATACATACTGTTCAGCCAGGCTCTCTGCATGAGCCCCTAATTAAATGCAAAGGCAGACACACACGTGAAAGGTCAAGAATACTGTCTTTATCCAAAGAAAAACAGAAGCAAAACACCCTTTTGGTAGTCAAAGGGCTCACCTTCAAAGCAAACAGACTTGAATGCAGTGAAAAAAACAAAAAAAGAAACCTGAAGCAATTAACAAGTAGCTGTGAAGTTGTCACAGCTACTGTCCTTCAAACATTTTCCAACTCACACGTTTGACTATGATTTAAGTTCAGAGTCCTGATATCAAAGCACAGAGTCCTTGGAGAATCCGGAGAGTAAAGCCACATCCACTATCATGAACAGATAACCTTCCACACTGAGAGGCCAGCATGCTACCCATTTAGCAGCAGCCCTAATTAGTTGAACCACACCCAACCACAGGTGAACTCTCTTACCTCTTGTAATACCTATGTAGCTGCTCTTTTCTATTCATGGCCCTTCGCCTGCGTACGTCAATAACTGCTTCTTCATCAGAGTCCAGCGAAGATAAGGAGGAGGATGAATTGATTCCTAATGGGCTGTCAGTCATGACCCTCTCTGAGGGTCCCATTTCACAGTCACTCCCTGCTTCCGACAATACTTCGCTGTCCAAAGCAGTCGGCAGTAAAACAGGCCTCTGACACTGGGAGGATTCACCCACATCCACCCCCACAGTCATTGGGACAGGAGCTGAGCCAGAGCCAGCCACAAGACATACCAGGGTTGGGCTTCAAAAATTTTAGCAAAGGATTCTGGTTGCTGGGTGGGCATGGCCATGTCGGCCTCCTGCACAATGGTGGGGGGCATTTCTGTCCTCCCTGGGCTCCGGAGGCTTTCCTTGAGTCTCCAGGAGGATGAAAATGGCCTCCCCAGGCTCCAGAGGCCCTTTGGAGGCTGGAAATGGGCCCATTTCCAGCCTTCCCGAACTTCCAGCTGGCCCATTTTTCACTCTCCTGAGCTTCCATGTGCACCTGCACTTACCTGTATCTAAAAGGTTGACTCAGCCTTCCATCCTTCCGAGGTGGGTAAAATGAAGACCCGGATTGGGAGGGGCAAAAGCCTAGCTCTGTTAAAAAAGTGCTATTGCTAACATGTTGTAAGCCGCCCTGAAGTCTAAGGAGAAGAGCGGCATAAAAATAGAATAAATAAATAAATAAATAAATAAATAAGTAAGTAAGTAAGTAAGTAAGTAAGTAAATAAGTAAATAAGTAAATAAGTAAATAAATGGATAGATAGATAGATAGATAGATAGATAGATAGATAGATAGATAGATAGATAGATAGATAGATAAAAACAGGCCCCATACAGTATTGGATTGTTACTGGATGAGGATGGCACACCAGTGGTGAAAGTTGTGCTGTCCATGCAGCTTCTGTTCTCCCACAGGTGGCTCGTGCATCCCAGCATGAGATGGGTTTTTTGCTTCTGCGCATGCACAATAGCAAAAAAAATGCCAAATTCTGACGTGCACATTCCCTCATGAGATCTTGCTGTCTGCGCATGTGCAGAAGCAAAAACCCTCTGGGACATGTGGGTGCACATGCAGGAGAAACAAAGCTGGGTGCACAGCACACCAGTTGCAGCAGGAATGGGAATCCAGGGGTAGGCACGGCCAGAGCCAGGAGTGGGATTTGGGGGTTCTCCAAACTGCACAGAAACTTAGGTAGAGGTTCTCCTGAACCCCTGCAAACCCCTGCAGCCCACCCTTGATATATACTCAATCTGTTTAAACGACTCAGAATTCATAATAAAGGCCTTTAGATGGGAAGATAGCCTGAAAATGTTTAACATCTATGAAAATAAGTTTTCATGCTTTTGCCTGCCTCTCAAGTTGACAGAGAAGAAATTAAATGATATTTCCTTACTTTAAATGGAGTAAAATTACAATCATAGAAACATAGAAACATAGAAGATTGACGGCAGAAGAAGACCTCATGGTCCATCTAGTCTGCCCTTATACTATTTCCTGTATTTTATCTTAGGATAGATATATATTTATCCCAGGCATTTTTAAATTCAGTTACTGTGGATTTACCAAGGATCTACTACTCTTTCAGTAAAATAATATTTTCTCACGTTACTTCTAATCTTTCCCCCAACTAACCTCAGATTGTGCCTCTTTGTTCTTGCATTCAATCCTGAACCTTATTTAACCCTTTAACCCTTTAACATATTTAAATGTTTCGATCATGTCCCCCCTTTCCCTTCTGTCCTCCAGACTATACAGATTGAGTTCATTAAGTCTTTCCTGATAAGTTTTATGCTTAAGACCTTCCACCATTTTTGTAACCTGTCTTTGGACCCGTTCAATTTTATCAATATCTTTTTGTAGGTGAGGTCTCCAGATACAATGGTACCTCTACTTATGAACTTAATTCATTCCGTGACCAAGTTCTTAAGTAGAAAAGTTTATAAGAAGAAGCAATTTTTCCCATAGGAATCAATGTAAAAGCAAATAATGTGTGTGATTGGGGAAAGCACAGGGAGGGTGGAGCCACCACCACCACCACCACCACACCTTTTCCGGTTACAGTTTCAGAAGCTCAGGTTTATAAGTGGAAAATGCTTCTTGAGAAGAGGCAAAAAAAAATCTTGAACACCCAGCTCTTATCTAGAAAAGTTCATAAGTAGAGACATTTATAGGTAGAGGTACCACTTTATTGTACAGCTTTTTTGTAAGTCTGAAATTGTGCCCTCTCTTTTCACCAACTGATGTTGGCGCAGAATCTTTCTAAGTTCCTTTCTCTGGTATTCAGTTGCGGGCTTTTCCCCCTTTCATCTGATCATTTCCTAGAAAGCATCTCCTTCTCCTAAGGTCATTCCCATATTCCATTGACATTTCTCTACAAATGAAGTTTAGAAATTATCCTAACTAATGAAACTTTGAAAGTCATAACTCAGGATTGTTTGCTCCAAACAAATACTTGGTTTTTATATAATGGGCTTTTAACTGTTTTTTAGTATTGGATTTTGTTATATATTGTTTTATTGCTGTTGTTAGCCGCCCCAAGTCTGCAGAGAGGGGCGGCATACAAATCCAATAAATAAATAAATAAATAAATGAATGAATGAATGAATGAATGAATAAAAATAAAATAAAATAAAATAAAATAGAATAAAATAAAATAAAATAAAATAAAATAAAATAAAATAAAATAAAATAAAATAAAATAAAATAAAATAAAATAAAATAAAATAAAATAAAATAAAATAAAATAAAATAAAATAAAATAAAATAAAATAAAATAAAATAAAATAAAATAAAATAAAATAAAATAAATAAAATAAAATAAAATAAAATAAAATAAAATAAAATAAAATAAAATAAAATAAAATAAAATAAAATAAAATAAAATAAAATAAAATAAAATAAAATAAAATAAAATAAAATAAAATAAAATAAAATAAAATAAACTTATGTAAGGAGATTTGGAAAACCTTTGTGTTGGGCACATAATGGGAAAAATAGAGGGTTTCCCAGATTTTCCCTCTAAACACTGTTGCATCCAATTTTCACTTCTGAAATATCTTCTCTTCCCACTTTATTGGATGACATTCCTCTAAACTGTCTGAACCTGTTAACTAGTCAACCCTAATAAAATCTGTAAGAATGCATTCATATGCAGATGCAGCATAGCCTCAAGAAAAATCCCTTACATTATCCTATTTTTCAATCAATCTCTTTGTTTATTTCATTTTCATTCAATAGACACGAACGTAAACACCCAAGACTATTACAAAACCACAAATCTGTACCTGTTAAAAATATCTTACATTTAAATTGATAATTAAACATGATTAGTATATATAGGAATTGAAAACTGGCTTATTGTTACTTCACAGTATTACATGCTATATTTTGAAAGAACAAGATAATACAAAGTACAAAAGAAAGGTGAATGATCTTTCTTTTGTACTTTGTATTATCTTGTTCTTAGCAAAGATTAATATTATTGTTACCTTTAAAATAATTCCTCGTTTTTCACTGGGGAAGCGTTCCAAGACCACCCATGAAAAATGAATTTCCGTGAAGTAGAGGATATTTTTTAATGTATTTAATGAGTATTTGGACTTTTAAAACCCACCCTTTGCATTAAACAGTCATTCTATAATGTTTCTCAGTTGGAACTACATGTGATATCCTACCAGTTTCTTTAATAGAGTACAATAGTACTGTAGAAGAATTTTTATTAATTTTTAATGGATTTTAAATTTTCAATGGATTTAAGCCCCCTTTGAAAACCCATGAAGTAGTGAATCCGCAAAAGATGATCCACGAAGTAGCAAGGGATTACTGTATATAAAATATACAATTCATCCTTTTTAAAATAAATAAATAAATAAATAAATAAATAAATAAATAAATAAATAAATATAAAAATATACAATTCATCCTTTTTTCAATAAGCAATTTAATGGTAACTATGCCTGCAAAAATATTAGCGATTGCAAATTGATTTCCAAAAGATTTTCCTTTTGGAAAATCCTGTTATATATCCTCCATGTATGAAAGACATTGCCTTTACTATTTGCTCAAAGCCAAACACCCACTCTTTGTTTTATACTGTATATTGTATAGATTGTACATGGCGCAACAGAGAATAATTTCATCCAATATTTAATTTCTCTGAGAACGGTTGGAAAATGAATTGCTACCTAGCAGCAATAGTTGTATTTAAGTCCTTGTTAAGGACTTAATTCTGGAGGAGGAGGCTGACCTGGCATGCATAACTGAGACCTGGCTGGGCCAAAGGGGGGTGTTCCCCTCTCAGAGATTTGCCTGGATGGGTTACAGGTTTTACATCAGCCACGACTCCAGGGAAAGGGTGGTAGAGTGGCAGTCATTGTCCAAAAAAGTCTTTGTCTTGTAGGATCCCTGCCCCAGAGCTTGTTGGGTGTAAGTCTCTTCTCTTGAGACTGGACTCAGGGGTTCTGTTGAGCTTGTTGTTGATCTACCTGCCTCCCAGCTGCATTACAACAGCCCTGCCTGCACTGCTAGAGGAAATAGCCAGGTTGGCAATGGAATTCCCCAGGCTTATTGTGCTGAGGGACCTCAATTTGCCATCACTTGGTAATCCTTTGGATATGGCTGAGGAGTTCATGGCTTCCATGACCATCATGGACCTGACCCAAGTAGTTCAGGGTCCAACTCATGGGGGTGGGGACACACACTCGATCTGGTGTTCCTCTCAGGGCAGTGGAGAGATGACCTTTGTCAATCTGGTTTCCAACCTGGCTATAGCATGGAAACTGCTTGGGTCATGCTGATTTATGATCTCTGGCAATCCCAAGATAGGGGCCATTCTTCTATCTTGGTGCTACTTGACCTCTCAGCAGCTTTTGATACCATGACCATGGTATCCTTCTGGGACGACTAAAGGAGCTGGAGTTGGGAGGCACTGTGCTGCGGTGCTTTTCCTCCTATCTCTCTGGTCATTCACAGTCGGTGTTGGCAGGAGGACAGAGGTCAACCCCTAGACCCCTTGTTTGTGGGGTGCCTCAGGGCTCAGTCATCTCTCCCCTCCTATTTAATATCTACATGAAACCACTGGGTGAGGTTATCTGATATTTGGGGGTAAGGTATCAGTAATATGCTGAAGATACCCAGTTGTATATCTCTACCCCACGTCAGTTCAGTAAAGCAGTGGATGTGATGTGCCGGTGCCAAGAAGCTGTGAGGTTCTAGATGGGTGTCAACAAGTTCAGACTTAACCCATACAAGACTGAGTGGCTATGAGGACTGCCTCCTAAAGATAACATCGACTGTCCATCCTTGGCTCTAGGGGGGGAGAAATTGTCTCCCTCAGAACGAGTCCATAATTTGGGTGTCCTCTTAGACCTGCAGATTAGACCAACATCTAACAGATGTGGCTATGGGGGACCTTTGTACTGGTTCATCTGATGCACCAACTGTGACCCTACTTGGATCAGGAGGCTCTCCTCACAGTCACTCATGCCCTTATCACCTCACAGTTGGATTATTGCAATGCACTCTACATGGGGCTACCCCTGAAGAGGGTTTGGAGACTACAAATGGTCAAGAATGCAGCCGCACGAATGGTTGGGTGTGCACCAATGGTTGGGTGTGCACCAATGGTTGGGTGTGCACCAATCTTCCGTGAACTGCAATGGCTTCTTATTGGTCTCTAGGCTCAATTCAAGGTGTTGGTTATTTTCTTTAAAGCCCTAGATGGCTCAGAGCCAGGTTATCTTCAATACCGACAGTGACCGATAAGATCCCACAGAATTGGTCTTCTCCAGGTCCCATCAGTTATACAGTGTTGGCAGGCAGGCCCACAGGGAAGGGCCTTCTCTGTGGCTGCCCCAGCTCTCTGGAACCAACTACCCCCCTGAGATCCGGACTGCCCCCACTCTATTGGCCTTCCG
Source organism: Erythrolamprus reginae (assembly GCF_031021105.1). Taxonomy (NCBI): domain Eukaryota; kingdom Metazoa; phylum Chordata; class Lepidosauria; order Squamata; family Dipsadidae; genus Erythrolamprus; species Erythrolamprus reginae. The sequence goes on from NC_091950.1 coordinate 243,537,578, forward strand.
GAAAGCATTGAAGACCTGTCTGTTCCAGCAGGATTGTGGCAATTTGCGAAGTCCGGCCTGAATGATATATATGTATGTGATTTTTAAAACTGTTTTAAAATCTTTTATGATGTTTTTAAATGTATTTTCTATACCCTGTTGTAAGCCACCCAGAGTCCTTCAGGGAGTTGGACAGCATAGAAATACAATGAATTAAATTTAAATTAAATTAAATTAAGCCTGATTTAGCAGAGTAAAATCAAGGAAGCAAGAATTACACAGGCTTTAATAAGGTATCCTTAATGCTAGTTTGTGAAAAAAAGAGGAAATTCCCACTTTCATTTGTAGTATGTTCTAACAGGCAGAGTTCCTTTAAATCAGAGGTAGCCAACCTTGGCAACTTTAAGACTTGTGGACTTCATCTCCCAGAATTCCCCAACCAGTATGGCCGGGAGTTGAAATCCACAAGTCTTAAAGTTGCCAAGTCTTAACAACCCTGCTTTAAATGAATTGAATTGCTTCTTCCCAGCTTTCTTCCTACCCGAACTAAGTCACTATCTATGAGATAAGGTGTCAATTGGTTCACCCTTGATTGCTTGTACCTGATTTATCTTTTGTTTCTTTTTCAGCCTCCCCACAATCTGTCACAGATTCAAATTGCCATTTAGGGGTAGAGTCTCCATTTCATTGCAACAGGAGGTACTTCTTCATTCCTCATTCAACCAATTCCTGACTACACTGTGGTTTTATAATCCTGGGGAATTGTTGAGGAGCTCCATAAGAAGTGAAGAAGCATGTAATTAACTAGATCGCATAGAGATATCAGGATAGTTGTGAAAATGAAACCAAGCAAAACTTTTAAAAAAAAACCAGACTTATTTGTCAGCAGCTAGTTTGTAATTATAAGTGCCAACTGTACTTTAAAGTGGTGCAAAATGAATCAGTCTATGACGTTAAATGGCAGTATTCCCTGTTTAGGAATAAGGCTCCCTTTGGAATTAGGCAGCTGTCTCTCCATGGCAACAATACCCATAAGTTCCTTTTTATCAGCTTTAAAATAAATATCAATTTATCTCTCCCCCCCCCTCTCTCTCATTCCCTCCTTCTCTCTCTGTTATAATTTTTTTCCTGTTTTTTTCAATGAGTATCCCAGATATGGGAGCTTCCTTTTTGCCCCTCAGCTCCTTCAGGGCCCATTTCCAAGGCAGTTAAATCTTTATAGCTGATAAACTATAATCTATATGTGTAACATATTATTGCTGATAATGAAAAGGAAGCGAGACTAGTAGGGATCTATTTCGAGCTTATTATGCTCTCATCAGCTAGCCATACCTTTACTAGGATTTGAACCTGCAGAGTCCACCTTGTAAGGCATTCCTTACAACATTCCTTTTCATTATCAGCAATAATGTTACAAACACAGAGAAAGATATGTACAGTGTTCCCTCGATTTTCGCGGGGGATGCGTTCCAAGACCGCCCGCGAAAGTTGAATTTCCGCGAAGTAGAGATGCGGAAGTAAATACACTATTTTTGACTATGAACAATATCACAAGCTATCCCTTAACACTTTAAACCCCTAAATTGCAATTTCCCATTCCCTTAGCAACCATTTAGATTATTACTCACCATGTTTCTTTATTAAAGTTTATTTAAAAAAAATATTTATTAAAGGTGGACGAAAGTTTGGTGATGACATATGACATCATCGGGCAGTTAAAACCGTGGTATAGGGGGGGAAAAACGCAAAGTATTTTTTAATTAATATTTTTGAAAAACCGTGGTATAGACTTTTCGCGAAGTTCGAACTCGCGAAAATCGAGGGAACACTGTATGTATATATACACATATCTTTCTGTGTGTTTGTAACATTATTGCTGATAATGAAAAGGAATGTTTAATCTTTAACTAAATGTGATTCCACCAACCAATCAAATCATTAAAACACAGCCACCCAATCTATTTGCTACATTCAAACCAAATCTCCACTCCCACCACTATTTATAAGGAACAAATGGCAGTTGCAAACAAACTATATTTACAGCAGCATGAAGCTAACAACTTCAGCCTGATGATGGTGAATGTGATTTCACCGAAACGTCGCATAGCCATTCAAAATATTACATGGGGCAAAACCCGAACTCAGAACAATCTACATATATACATATACATATACATATACATATACATATACATATATATATTCACGCGTAGTATAGTAATATAGTACAGGATATCACTATACTATACTAATAAGAATAGTACATTCTAGGATAGTGATGTCGAATCTTTTTTCCTTTCGCTGCCGAAAATGTGTGTGCACACGCTATTGCATATGTGCATGTGCCCACATCCATGATTCAAAGCTCTCCACATGCTCCCTTTGAAGCCCTGCCCCGTGCATGAGCACACAACCCTCCCTCCATTTCCTGACTTCTGGTGGGCCCATTAGGCCAATTTGTCACCCTCCCAGGCTCCAGAGGCTTTCTTGGAGCCTGGGAAAGGCAAAAATGCCCTCCTCCGCCTCCCAGAGGCCCTCCAGAGGCCAAAAATGCCTTCCCAGAGCCTCTGCGAGAGCTGAAAAGCAGCTTGCAGGTGTGCATATGAGTGCTGGAGCACACAGGTGGCATGCAGACTCATATCTGCTGGCATGCGAGCCATTTCCCTAGCTCAGCTCCAGCGCTCATATGCACACCTGCAAGCTGATTTTCAGCTCTTGCAGAGGCTTTGGGAAGGATCGCCATCACTGTTCTGGGAGATTTACCTTTTGGCGCCGACAATGGCCACTCTAATATTTCTGCTAAGAACTGCCCTGTAATAAACAAAGTAGGTGTCTTGTCTCTATGATGCAACATTGGCTGGCCACGTCTCCTTCTCACATCTCAGTGAATGTAACCATATTAAAGCCTTTCAGAGCGACAAGTTTGTCATCCTAAGCTAAAAAATCTAAAATAGTAGTAGTAGTAGTATAGTTTCTCTTTGGAAGTTATCTACTGCATAACTTAATCTTAGTAAAAAAAACCTTGTTCTTGGTTTGGTAGATCTTTTAAATGAAAATTATCAGGGAAGCCACTTAACGTTTTAAACACTTCCAAAATATACTCATGAATTTAAAACTTTAGTATGTCCTTATTTTGCTTTAGAGCCTGTTCCTCTCCGTGGCATCTGCCCTCCCACATTCTACATGTGAAGCTCTCCATCTGTCTTTCACAGTTCTTCTACACCTGGTCTGCACATGTTTCAATCCAATGACTTGGCAAGTGCATTGCAGAAGAACAAAAGGCAATGTGTACAGGCGTGTTCTGGGTAAATCTTGTCTTTAACATCTGTTTGCATTTAACATTCATTTGCAGTTTTACAATCCCCAGTCCTGTTTGTAAATCCTTTTTACCACGCTAAACTTTCCATTACCACTCATTTCAGTATTATGCAACAACTAGTAACTTTAGTGGGGTGGTGGGTCAAATATAGAGGGGTAGAATTCACAGTTCTCCAAGATTTAGCAAACTCAATTTCCCAAAATGATAAAACTGTGATTTTTGGAAGTACATGGAGAGCACGGGGGGGGGGGGGGTGTTCAAATTCTGTATATGCTTGCGTTAAGTCTCCTTCTGAGAATAAGTAGTAGCTGCACCTACTTTATGAGCAAGGTCATCTTAACAAAAACACAAGAATGTTGAAAGTCACAGAATTGGCCCAATCAATCCTTGGAGAATCTCTATTGACAGTCCAAACTCAGGAAGGACTGGCTCTATCAGGCTGTAGACAGACGAAAATTAGGTTTGTTTGTATATAAGAACTCTATGTAGCAAACTCTTGAGTGCCCTCAGAACCTAGCATCATAAATAGAGAAACCCAGGATTGTGAATTAGCTCTATTATTTGGCAAATCCCAGAGAAAATCACTCTCAGCCCTCATATGTATTAACCCATCTTCGTATTAATTCATATTTATCAGTAGTTACGGTCCATCATTGCGGATGTATGTTTCTGATCATCCAGCCTTGACAGCGAGACCATTTTGTCCTTCAGCATCTCTCTGGGCTCCTCTGTTCATTCAAGTCATGTGCTTCACCCACCAAGGTGGAGACGCAGCTTGGCAGAATCATCTCGGAATTTTTCACCTCATTGCTCTGGGGCCTCCATTCCCCCCTCTATAAAATCAAGGTGACAATAGGTCCTTTGTCTATGCTGGATGCCTAGATTGCAAGGTCTTTGGGGCAGGTACTGTTTGTACAGCACAAGAGCTCTTTTATCTCTGAGGCCCCTGTAATAATCTTAAAAACAGATTCAGTATGTAATCTGTCAGTGCTAGTTATCTAAAGTATGATACGCAGCAAGCAATGCAAGTTATGGGTTCTGATCAGTTTGGCTAGAGTTCAGACATCCCTATGTTCTTCTGACCAGGGTAGAAAAATGTTGCATTTATCGACAATGATGGTCTTAATGCCTCTATCATCAGCCTATAGTTTTTGCTTGTTTCTAAATTAGTGTCCAGATTGTCTTTTCAATAGCAATGTCCTTTGTATACTCGGGACTCTGTAGCCCATCAATTCCTCGCTTCCCAAGTCAATGTTTGCAGCCAAAGAGTTGCAAATATTTTTAATTCAATTTCCAATTGTTTATTTAGTTATGATGCTATTTCCTCTCAAAATTTATTTTTATGGATTTTAAAATAAAATTATTTTGAAAAATAAAACAAGACAGTATAATTTATGCATAGAATTCACACTGCTTTCTGAAGGAAATGATTAACTCTACCTTGAGTTTCCTTTGTGTGGGAGACAACTATAAATGGGGGGTTAAGAAGGATGAAAAATATATCATGGCATCATGATGCAAATGCAATTCAATTCAATTTATTAGATTTGTATGCCGCCCTTCTTCGAAAACTCAGAGCGGCTTGTGACTTACATAATTACATTCAATACTCTTCCATATGTTTCCAACCAATATGGTCCTAAGCTTTCTTTTGTTAATTGGGCCTGCAATACTTGCTGATGTTGTCAATCACATCAGATACATATACAATTAGCACAGGTGCCCCCCAAGGCTGTGTACTCTCACTACCATAGTTCCCTCTAAGCTGAGCAGTGAGCAATCGCTCACTTAAAAATCATCATCAACTCAGAGTTTTCCAAACCTGCCCAGAAGCCGAGAGGGAAAGAGTGAGAGGGAAGGAGAGAGAGAGGAAGAGAAGAAGAGAGAGAAACAGATAGAAAAAAGAGAGGCAGGAAAAGAGAAAGAAAAAGAATGGGAGTAAGGAAGAGAGAAAGAAAATCAAAATCTAGTTGGAAACTAGCTCAACTATTTAAGTGGCATTTTGATATTGATAGAGTTGCCCTATTATGAGCTCACTGTTATAGACAAAACAGGGTGGGTTTTTTATTTGTTTATTTCTTTGTTTGTTTGTTTATTTGTTTGTTTGTTTGTTTGCTTGCTTGCTTGCTTGCTTGCTTGCTTGCTTGCTTGCTTGCTTGCTTGCTTATCTATCTATCTATCTATCTATCTATCTATCTATCTATTTATTTATTTATTTATTTATTTATTTATTTATTTATTTATTTATTATTTCTGTGCCGCCCAGGCCTGCAGGGACTGCCGCTCAGACACTATACTTTTCCGCCCACCCCAAAAAAAATTAGAGGGAACACTGCTCACCACTTCTCTTCTCTCTATACACTAATGACTGCATCTCAAACGATCCATCTGTTAAACTACTGAAGTTTGCAGATGATACAACAGTGATCGGACTCATTCGAGACAATGATGAATCCGCATGCAGATGGGAAGTTGAACAACTATCCTTGTGGTGTGACCAGAACAATCTAGAACTGAACACACTCAAAACCATAGAAATGGTGGTAGATTTTAAGAGAAACCCTTCCACCCTTCCACCTCTCACAATACTAGACAACACAGTATCAACAGTAGAGACCTTCAAATTTCTAGGTTCTATCATATCTTAAGACCTAAAATGGTCACCTAACATCAAAAACGTCATCAAAAAAGCACAACAAAGAATGTTCTTTCTGCGCCAGCTCAGGAAGCTCAAACTGCCCAAGGAGCTGCTGATACAGTTCTACAGAGGAATCATTGAGTCTGTCATCTGCACCTCTATAACTGTCTGGTTTGGTGTTGCAACCCAACAGGATCGACACAGACTTCAGAGGATAATCAGAACTGCAGAAAAAACAATTGCTGCCAACCTGCCTTCCATTGAGGACCTGTATTCTGCACGAGTCAAAAAGAGAGCGGGGAAAATATTTACTGACCCCTCACATCCTGGACACAAATTGTTTCAACTCCTACCCTCAAAACGTCGCTACAGAGCACTGCACACCAAGACAACTAGACACAAGAACAGTTTCTTTCTGAACGCCATCACTCTACTAAACAAATAATTCCCTCAACACTGTCAGACTTTCTACTAAATCTGCACTTCTATTCTACTAGTTTTTCTCATCATTCCTTTCACCCATTTCCTCCCATGTTGACTGTATGACTGTAACTTGTTGCTTATATCCTAAGATTTTTATTAATATTGCTTCTTCATTGCTTATTTGACCCCTATGACAATCATTAAGTGTTGTACCATATGATTCTTGACAAATGTATATTTTATTTTATGTACGCTGAGAGCATATGCACCAAGACAAATTCCTTGTGTGTCCAATCACACTTGGCCAATAAAAATTCTATTCTATTCTATTCTATTCTTTTAAGTCTCTTTCGTGGATTCTTTTTATCAAGTAGGATCCATTTTATGCCATTCTGTGATCATATCTGTCAAACCCACGTTGGACCAGCATGGCAGATTATGGTCTATTATTTTTTCCACATGCCAATACAACCTCAAAAAACTGTGCTTATTCCTTGGAGGCCTAGGGCAACTCCTTCCATTGGGACTTATGGGAAGTGATTTAAAAAAACCCTCATGGTAGAGTGAGCAAGCAAGATTAATGCATGCACAAAATTGGAAGAATAATGAAATCACTACAATGGAGGAATGGATTGTGAAAATGTTAGAATTTGCAGAAATGTCAAAACTGACTTCTTTGATTAGAGGGAAAAACTTTTCTGAACGATTAGAAACAGTGTAGACTTTTTTTGCTCAAAAAAAGAAAGAAACAAAATGATGATTTACAGCTCTGAAGATTGGACTAAATGAGGGATTGAAGGGACATATAATGCATAAGAAGGGAGGAAGGATATAATATAATATTGTAACTGTTGAAAAGAAGGTTGGATCTCATGTTTCTTTAGGTTTTTTTTTTCATTTTTGACACTTTTTTCTTCCCTTTTTCTTCTTATAAATTGTTGTTTTTTATATGGTAAAATCTCAATAAAGATGAATTTTAAAAATAGCACTAATTTTTAGAGTAAATGTTTGCATTAAACTCTAAACATATATTCAGCAAGTCATGGACACATATTAATGCTTTGATTTATAACTTCACCGTTCTCCAAAAACAACTCAAAACTGAAGGAAAAGACAACCACAAGTAGAAATAAGTTCCCTTTTCTCCATAACCATTCCAACAAAACAGGAGCTAATTATTTTCATGTATACTAGTTTAAAGGAGGAATATACCATTTATGGAATAGTTTAAGTAAATTCTCATTAATTTGGTCTGAGGATTATGACACTGGTCTTCACTTCTGTTGTGGTTAGCTCTGGCCCTGCTCCTGCCCCAATGACTGTGGATGTGGGGGAGACATCCACATGCTTCAGGCCTGTTTTTCTCCCAGTGGAATCTGCTGATGAAGGCTCCTCTGACCAAGAAGACATGAGTGACAGGGAGGAGGAGAGTATGGCAGACAGCTCAGAAGGAGATCAATTATCTAGCTCCTCCTTGGATTCAGAACAAGAGTTAATGATACAGCCACGCATGCGGAGAGCGATGCATAGGCAACAACAACTGAGAGATTATTATCAAAGAAAATGAGGCCACCTGTGGTTGGGTGGGGCTGTGGTAATTAGTGAGGCTGCTATAAATAGCAGCCTGTGGGTTGGGCCATTGTGGAGGATTATCTGATCGTTGTGTTTCGTGACTGCTTTACTGACTTTGACTTTTTGTGTGCTGATTTTTCCCCACTTTGAAACTAAACCAGAGCAAAGTGTGTTTCACTTTGTGAAAGAAGAAGGACTGTGAATTGCCTCACAGCTGCAAGCTAAGTATCACAGAACTGATAAGGGACTTGTACAACTTACCAGTTTGTTTGGAGATGAGTGCTCTTTGCTATACCAAAAGAGGGCTTGGTTTAAGTGAATTTTCATTATAAAGAACATTGTTTTGCATTTTCAAACGTGTGTGTGTGTGAAATTTGTACCTGTGAATTTTTGGGAGGATTCTACCAGAGAGCCCGACAGAACAACTTCCATATGTTATTCCACTTGAGTCTTAATTTATTTTTCCCCAAAGCCATTTTCAAACCAATCTGAGGCTGCTATACTTTCTCTGTCTTGTTATTACATAATTTAGTGATACACTTTTTAGATTCGATACCTCTACTTCAAAGTTTGTTGGGGGGGGCGCTCTTTGTCTGAGCTTTTATTTCTGAATTAAGAAGAAAGGATCTAAACTGTAATTGAAATACAGGTTTGGAAAAGTTAACTTGTTAATTATCAACCCTAAATTAACAGGATTACCAGAATGATAACCATCCTGCAATCTCTATAAATTGTGATTGATGCTTGGTTTATAAAATGCAGTAATGGATACAAGAAATTTAGAATGGCTATAAATAGAAATAATAGGAGATCAAGGGGTAGCTAATGTTTTAGACATTTTGCCCAGATTTTAAAAGTAGCATTTTAAAAAGGGATTATTATTATCATCAGCTTTAAATGTTTTAATGTCCAATTAAGGAATTTTTAGTAACCCAAAGGGCACTCTCTTCTTGGGACATCCACTTCAATCCAGGTTTTGGTTTCCATCTCTGTTACTAACCATACAATATTTTAAAAATGGAAACTCTCATAAGAAAAGTATGAATTTTGAGTTCCAAACCCAACCTGACATATGTTTAAATATATCACTTTTTATAAAACCTCAATCATTTTCCAGCAAGTATAAAATCAATACTCTTTGCCATTGTCAAAATTAAAGAAGATGAATGAATTGGTAAAACTTGAAACAAAAATAATACGGTACTTTAAGGAGTAAAATCATCCTAATGACTGCAATTCTTCCAACCCATGATAACTTCATTTTCATCCCAATCAACAACTAAAATGCCACATTCAACTGGCAGTATAAATACCATATATAGAGAACAGCACACACTCTGCTAGAGAGAAGTTTTCTGAAGATGGGCTCCAGCACAAGTCTGAAAGCTCAGAAGAGATATCCTCTGGTCCCAATGACCAACCCAGATTAGATCCTAAATATCCATCAGTGGTTGTGAACTAGGCTAATTTGTCTCAGCATTGACAAATGTTAGATGCAGGAAGACAATGAACAAAGCAGAGCTTAGAAGTAACAATGAAGGCTTATATTCTTTCATTACATCTGTGTTCAGAGTTCTAACACACACACACACATACATATGTTGTTCTATGAACAACGTATAAAGCATGAACTTTATACATTGCTTTGGTTATCTATGCTTGGTTTTGCCTATTGTATATAATCAACAGGAACTCCTCCTCCTCTGTTTACAATTGTCTACATTTACATTCACAGGCTACTCCTCCGATTCCTCCATTGACAATAATGCTTTGAATTAAATGGGTTTTGTGCAACTCGGTGCTTTGATAACTATAGATTTCCACTGAAATGAAATGAAATGACCTCATCTGATTCAACCGACTTTCCCACCCCATCCCTATTCTGCGTTTATCCCACTTTGGCTCCAAAGTGCCCCTAAGACAAAGTTGGTTTCTCTGAACCCAATTACAGCACTTGGGACAAAAGAGGCTGCTTATGAAAAGTAGAGATTAGCCTAGTTCACTCTTATGTTGCAGAAGCCTTGGCATAGAAATGGATAGGGCAAAAGCTGGCTTTTGTGAAACACCTGTTGTGGAGACAGCAAGTAGGCTAAAGCTGTCTCCAGGAAAAGAAAAAGGAAAGGAAATCTTCATGCCAAAGATATGTGGGAGTAGGGGCGGGGAGGATAGTGCCAGGAAATAAATGAGAGTGTTACTATGACCCAAGAATTCACCTGGCAAATTTGCCTCTAGTCATATCCCCTAGGCAGTGTGAGCTTGGAAGAAGTTGGAAGGAAATCTATGTTTGTAATCTTCCCTGGCCATAGTTCATAAGGGAACTCATAATTATTGGGCATACATGAAGAAGAGCTGCTACCCACATCCTCTTATTTTTATAGGCGACTTAAACCTACCACATATAAACTGGATCTTAAACGAATGTACAACCAAACTCATTCACTCAACTCAATAGCAATGATATTACTAGTCTAGGACTAGATCAACTGGTTACAGACAATACTAAACTCAATAATTGTCTTGATCTCATCTTCTGCAACAGTTTACATTCAATTTATGGACTACAAATAAAAGAACCCTTTTCTAACAATGATCATAACACGATTGACTTTTGTCTCAACATACATCCTTACAGAAACCATCATAATGATAAGACAGTCAACTTTAAAAAGGCCAACTATGACATCATTGAAGCCGACCTCTCATCTCTTGATTGGCACACAATATTCTCCAGCTGTATCACTACTGAATATATTTTTACTGGAAATCCAAAGAGTCATTAAATTATATGTACCATTAATATTCACTATACCAAGAAAAATAAATTACCCATAAATTGTCTTCTAGGTCAGGATCAAGGCATTAATTCTGCTGGAGAATTACCGCAGTACTTCTTACGCTTACAATAAAATACAACTTACACATTATAATAGTCACATATGACAGAGAGATGTCATCTTCTTACAGTGGTATACAGACTCCAGTGCTTCTGACTTAGTGGTGGCACCTCTTTAGCTTTTTCCTACAACAAAGTGTTTTTGGGCAGAGGGTTAATTAGAAAAATGGCATATAACAAAGATTAATCTCACATATTTAGGGCTGCAAGCCCCAATTCATCTACTTTGCTGTTCTTCCCACTCTTACTCCGTGCAGTTAAACCTTTCGTTAAAAGGTGAGAAATGATCCTAAGGGTTGTTGTACTTTAAGAAATTGACAAACTCCCTTGTGTTGAACTAGCATGGGATTCCTTTCCAAATCTATCCATTATTCCTAAACAGTCCCTTTATGGATTTCCCCCATTGCTTTTCTTTCCTTTCCCACACAACAGATATCTATCTACAGTTGAAGCAACTACTGGGGGTGGGGGAAGAGAAATTGAATATCTTTCTTCTCCATTCTCTCTTTTTCTTCAAAGGTAGTTGCAAGTTTTGAAATAAACCTACCTCTGTTGAATGTCCAAACCAGGGCACTGAAAGTCCCTTCAGTTGCTCATCAAGAATATTCCACAAAGGTGAAAGAAGGGAGTGAGAGTCCTTACTTCCTGTGTCTGGTGCCCCAGCAGAGGACATTTTATTGAGGGAAAAGAAGTAGGATAACTTGGTGCTAGTTGGGTGGGATGCTAGTAGAGCTGGGAATTAATCCTAAACAAAGTCAAATAGTTACCATGATTTGCAATGAAGTATTTCAAATCTCCAAATCTTGTTTCTCCTGGGATGCCCATTCCACTGGCCTCTTTACTCACATTCACTGGCAAAATAAGTATCACAGAAATCAATCAACTACATCAAGCTATCTCACTTTGGCCCTTGATTTCTTTCTAACTAAATTGGCCCCATTTATAAAGCATGCTTAACTCCAATGCTAGCTCCTTACCGGCTATTCTAGAAGACTTTTATTCAACCCAAAGCTGCCATTGGGGGATTCTAGAATCCCTGTTATCCCATGAACCTTGTGTCAATCTTTGTTACATCACTGGCCTCTTTCCCATTCGCCACATAGGCAAGCTGTCAGTGTTGCAGCCAATCTGTGCTTGGAGGTATGTCCAATGTTTGCCAGGATATTGTCAATGACAAGCCTTGGTAATGACAAGCCTGACTTGTTTTTCTCAACTATTCTCTATCACCAACTTTTTTTCATGGAAGACTGACGAGGCCTGGCTATAGAAGTGCCTTGTTTTTTGACTGGAGCATGGTATTTGCATAATATGCTTCACCCACTCCTTATCCAGTTCAGTGTAAAAATCCTGACAACTGAATCATTCAGTCAAAACAGACAGTTGTCTCGGGGGGGGGGAGATGTCCCAGCCCCAGCCAACCCACACACATCCAGCCTCAATGAGAGTTTGACTTTACCCACAGCCGTTTTGGCAATCTTGCTGTTGATTACAGCAAATCTATTTTGCATATTGTGATGTCAGGTCCCAGGTTCATACCACCTGATGGGCAACATGCCATCTTGTCTGCCAACACACGCCTGTATTGAACTTTGTTGTTATTGCCATACAAGATTGGGCACCTGGGTGCTTCAAAACAAAGCAGAATTAAATTCATAATTAGCTACCTTTCTTTAGAGTGGCAGGTTACAACAGCCCCCCCCCTCCCCTCCTTGAAGTCACTTCTCTGCTGCTAGGAAGAGAAAATCCATGCTAGGAAAAGACAGTGGAACCACCCAGAAAATATTTACAACAAGGCTTGCATTTCAATTTACATATGGTAGTTCAAAAAAAGAAAAAATTGTGGTCAAAATTGTTAGGGTTAGATAATAATAATAATAATAATAATAATAATAATAATAATAATAACAACAACAACAACAATAATAATAATAACAACAACAACAACTATTATTATTATTATTATTATTATTATTATTATTATTATTATTAATTAGATTTGTATGCCGCCCCTCTCCGAAGTCTCGGGGCGGCACACAACAATATAGGAATGGCTTTTAAATTTTTTAGCAAGGGCTTCTCTGCCTGGTTGCTGGGTGGGCGTGACCATGGTGGGCGTGGCCTAGTCAGCCTCCTGCACCATGGTGGGAGGGGCATTTTTGCCCTCCCCAGCTCTGGAGGTCCTTTGGAGGCCGGAAACAGGCCTATCTCCAGCCTTTCTGAATTTCTGGTATGCCTGTTTTTGCCCTCCCCAAGCCTTCGTGCCTGCCCTGCGCATACCTGATCCAAATCGGGCCACTTGGGTATTCCTGCAAGGGACTCTGCAGGGTGGGTGGGGCTAGCCAGGAGTGGGATTTAGAGTTCTCCAATTTGTACAGAATCTTAGCTAGAGATTCTCTCAAATCCCTCTGATCTCCCAGCAGCCCATCCCTGGTTAGATATGTATAATATTCTTTGTACAAGGAGAATATTTGTAGCTCAGAGTTTATGTGAGGTCTCCCTGATGCTCTCTTGCGCTTGCTTGTTTTCTTGCAGATGTTTCATTACCCAAACTAGGTAACTTCATTATGACTAGCACTGAAGATGTTACTTAGTTTGACTAATGAGTCCTCGAAGCGGGGCGGCATACAAATCCAATTAATTAAATCTAAAGAAACATCTGCAAGGGATCATGCCAGCTCAGAGAGCATCAAAGACTCCTAATATTATTTACAAATACATAACAATTCTTCCCTTGCAGAGAGATTATCATTGTCTCATGCATTTTCAATCAGTGATCTTTAAATTCTTTCTTTGACTATATTCAATATTCATTCATTTTACAGTCTTTGCATGTTTGTCTTAATGTGGTTTACATCCATTTGAAAGGGTTGATTAACAAATTCAATTCAATTCAATTCAATTTATTAGATTTGTATGCCGCCCCTCTCCGAAGACTCGGGGCGGCTCACAACAATGGTAAAAACAATATTATAGTGGCACAAATCTAATATTAAAAAACCCCTATCATATTAAAACCAGACAACACATACATTCCAAATATAAATTAGAAGGAGCCTGGGGGAAAGATGTCTCAAATCCCCCATGCCTGGCGGTATAGGTGGATCTTGAGTAGTTTACAGAAGACAAGGAGGGTGGGAGCAGTTCTAATGAGGCTCAAGCAGTGAAGGGCTACCAAAATGTTTACTACCACACTGTGGGCGTGGCTTATGCAGGACGCCCTGCATTTTCTTTCAACATATTTCAGTGCAAATTGGGTGCTCTGGGGTGGAGCTCCATTTTCACTGGGCGCAAGGCAAGGATAAAAGAAAGAAATATGGGAAAACATGAGACATACTGTGTCAAAAGGATGCCAGTTGAATCTGCTAGAGATTCAGCATAAATCTCCAGCATCCACAAGTTTTTGGAGATACCTGACTATAGTGGATACCATGTCATAATAACACTTTGGATACAACAGTGTCACATTACAGAAGGATTAAGTGACACCAACATGACAAGTCCCATTGAATCCCATTTTAATTAGTATATTCAGAAAGATGATCTGAAATCTTGCAACACATTGACGTTTTACTAGAGCAGTTGGAAAAAATGTTTGTAATTTACAAAGATAAAATTTTCAATACCAAGGTAATACTAAACTCCCCTTTTATAACACTGCAATCACTTAATTTGAGGTAGAGCAAAAAAAAAAATTGAATCCCTTTGTAGGGGTGGTGGGGGTGACGGGGGGTGCACTGTTATATGTTTGTTTTATGTAAACCTATAAAATAAATAAAAATTATTTTTAAAAAAATTTGAGGTAGAGTCAGAGCAGGAGTGGGTTCTACTTACCTTCCCTTTTTGTGAGTGACAAAGGGGAAGGTTTGGTAGGGAAGGTTTGCCTATTTGCCGATGACTCTAAAGTGTGCAATAGGGTTGATATTCCTGGAGGCATCTGTAATATGGTAAATGATTTAGCTTTACTAGATAAATGGTCAAAGCAATGGAAACTGCAGTTTAATGTTTCCAAATGTAAAATAATGCACTTGGGGAAAAGGAATCCTCAATCTGAGTATTGTATTGGCAGTTCTGTGTTAGCAAAAACTTCAGAGGAAAAGGATTTAAGGGTAGTGATTTCTGACAGTCTCAAAATGGGTGAACAGTGCAGTCAGGTGGTAGGGAAAGCAAGTAGGATGCTTGGCTGCATAGCTAGAGGTATAACAAGCAGGAAGAGGGAAATTATGATCCCGCTATATAGAGTGCTGGTGAGACCACATTTGGAATACTGTGTTCAGTTCTGGAGATCTCACCTACAAAAAGATATTGACAAAATTGTCCATGGGTCCAAAGACGGGCTACAAGAATGGTGGAAGGTCTTAAGCATAAAACGTATCAGGAAAGACTTACTGAACTCAATCTGTATAGTCTGGAGGACAGAAGGAAAAGGGGGGGACATGATCGAAACATTTAAATATGTTAAAGGGTTAAATAAGGTCCAGGAGGGAAGTGTTTTTAATAGGAAAGTGAACACAAGAACAAGAGAACACAATCTGAAGTTAGTTGGGGGAAAGATCAAAAGCAACATGAGAAAATATTATTTTACTGAAAGAGTAGTAGATCCTTGGAACAAACTTCCAGCAGATGTGGTTGATAAATCCACAGTAACTGAATTTAAACATGCATGGGATAAACATATATCCATCCTAAGATAAAATACAGAAAATAGTATAAGGGCAGACTAGATGGATCATGAGGTCTTTTTCTGCCATCAGTCTTCTATGTTTCTTTTGGTTTGCCTTGCATTGGAAATATATGTGCAGAAACACTGCGTGCAAGCAAAGCAAATCCGTGCGCATATTCATAGTTCCGAACTGGTAGCGAAGGTAAGTAAAACCCACTACTGGGCTTATGCCCAAAGTATTTATTGATCAAATGGTTCTATTGTCATGTTTGTTTACTAGGATGCATAGATCTATCAGAACAAGAACCAACAATTGCTAATGAAGTACTGTATTTTTCAGGGTATAAGATGAACCAGAGTACAAGACACACCTCAGTTTTGGGGGAGGAAAATAGAGGAAAAAATCTTCCTACCAGTTATTCACCTGGCTAGCTTCCTTAGCCTGGTCAGCTTCAGCACATTATTTCATCCCCTGATAAGGGGTGGAAAAAAACTTTTTCAGGGGAAGGAGTAACTATGAATACAAACCTACAAAGACTTAAGGCTGGAAAAAAGCTTCTTCGGAATAGCAATGAAAAAATCCTGCAAGCTGGGAAGATTGTTTTTTGTTTTGTTTTTTCCCACCCATCTTATTTAAAATATACGGGAAGATTGTTAGCACCTCATTAGGGCGGAAAAGACCTTTTTCGGAGGGAGTAGCAATGAAAACAAGCCTGCAAACCGGGAAGAGCCAGGATGATAGCACCTCATTAGGGCTGGGGGGGGGAAGCTTCCAAAAAGCTACATTAGGAATATAAGGTACACCCAAATTTTCAGCCTCTTTTAGGGGGGGAAAAGATGCATCTTTTACTCTGAAAAACATGGTAGATCCTTTTGTTGTTGTTGTTCTATGTACAGTAGAACCCCGACTCACGAGACTAATTGGTTCCGGAAGGAGGCTCGTAAGTCGGAACGCTCGTATGACGAAACATTGTTTCCCATAGGAAACAATGTAAAGTCAATTAATCCGTGCAACAACAAAAAAACCCGCTGCCGCCGAACGCGGAAGTTAGCGTTCGGCTTCAGGAGACAGCTGCGAAGCGGCGCGGGTGTTTTAAAACGTCGCAGCCGGCCTGGGGGGCTCGGGGGCTTGCCAGCACCCCCCCGAGCCCCCCAGGCCGGCTGCAACCTTTTAAAACATGCGCGCCGCTTCGCAGCTGTCTCCTGAAGCCGAACGCTAACTTCCGCGTTCGGCTTCAGGAGACAGCTGCGAAGCGGCGCGCGGGATACGAGCGCCAAGGAGCTGTCTCCTGAAGCCGAATGCGGAAGTTAGCGTTCGGCTTCAGGAGACAGCTCCTTGGCGCTCGTATCCCGAATGTGAGCTCTGGAGGTGAACAAAAATGTCGCTCCCCTCCCAGCTCTTATCTCGAGTAGCTCGTAAGTAGAGCTGCTCATATGTCGAGGTTCCACTGTATTGTAAATTGAAATGTCCTTGCAAAGCATTCATTTCAGCAAGCAAAAAATATTGTTTTGCCCCAAAAAACCTCCCCTTGCCCCACTTTAAACAACAGCATATCAAAAGAACATTAAAAAGTGCCCTGCTAGACCAAGGTATACCCTCATCTGACATGCTGTGTCACACAATGGCCAAGGCATTGGGGTAGTTCACCAGCCTGGGCTGCTAGAGTCTAAATTATTAGATGTCATAATTAAACCTCCCTGCCCCCCCCCCAAAAAAACCCCTGTCTCACACACACACTTGGTCTTCACTGAAATAGTAAATGCATTTGATATGAAAAAGTGAGTAGAGCAAAAAGTTAGAAATCCCCAATTTGCCTAAACAGTGGGAAATAGTCTCAACATCTCTATCAAAAGTCTCAGTAATCTTAGGCTATGACGTATTCAACAAAAGATCATATTTTGCCAATTGGATCTCATTTCATTTGAATAGCAAAAGAATAAATGAATTGTTGTAGATGGGGAACACAACTGCAATAATGCTTCATTAAAACATGTTTTTGCAATGTCTTAAGACTGTTATGCTCTAGGAAGAAATATATGAAAGATATATCAATCTGATGTTGAGACAGGTTTAATATTTCCAAATATTGACATGTTTCTGAATCTATTATATGGAATTTGAGGGCTAGACAACAGAAGTTAATTCTACACACCCTTTTTCTTGCTAAGAAACTAGTCCAACATTAGAAAGGAAAATTTCTGCCCCCCACTGGCTCAACAAATCAAAGACCTGATGTTACTTGCCATACTGTATATAAATAAGCTGCTTACAGATAGAGACTGTGTGTCAATAGTTAGAATGAAAAATGATTTTCCTATATTGAAATTCTTGGGTAAAACCATATCTGGAAAGGAGCATGTAAATTTTGCTTATTTGGTTCCTATCTATGATCTAGTTTTCATTTTAGAACAATGCACAAATTAAAATGCATTTATTATTTTGTATTTGCACATTTCTGAATTCTCCAGTGTAATCGCCAATTTTAAAAAGTATGTATTATGATCTTAAACATAAAAATTCAAACGACAGTGAACATAATATGGAAACATGAAATACATTATAGAAAAATACCACCTTCAAAAAAAAAGACTTGCATATAGCCTGTGTACAGTTTGCACTGATTTTTGAGATTGGTGTGTGTGTGTATACACACACACCTGTGCACTTTTAAGTCTGTCCTGATTCTTGGCAATTCTTTGAGTTCCTGCAGTTTTCTTGGTAATATTTTAGAAATAGTTCTGCTATTTTCTTCTTTCGTAGGCTAAGGGAGAGTGACTTGCCAAAAATCATCTAGTTGTTTTTGTGCCTAGAGCAAGACTAGAATTCACCATCTCCTGGTTTTTCTTGGTGCCTTTAAGCAAACTACCTCTTACTTACACATATCAAACATATTTTAGCTCCCATTAATTGCAAAGGACCTTCATAAAACGCCATTATTTCTCATTGTTATCCTTTCGTAGTATGAGTTTTCAAATAATGTGTCTTAATTACAACAAAAATCCTCAAGTTTTTTTTCTCATTCTTAGACTTTTGTACATAATTTTTCCTAATTGTGTGTGGGGAGGATTGATGTTGTGCAAATGTCTTCAATATAAATTCCCTTCTTATGAAACAAAACTTTTGTATGTTAGAGAGGGTTGTGAAGAAAACATATTTTTGTGGCATTTTAAAACAATACATTGAATGGTTGAAAATATTGTCATATAAGATAGAACCCTAAGATGAAACAGGTATTTTTTTGATCTGCATATCCCTAGTAGGAACCGATTTATTTTGTAATACGGATGAAGAAATTATTTGTTTACCAATCCTTTTCAAGGATAGGTATGGCATGAATAAATAAAGAATTATCAAAAATATAGAATCAGTTGAAGTACCCAAATATATGGGCAGACCAATAAGGAACTACTACAAGAAAAAGAATATGTAGAAGCGATAACAAAATAAATAAATTTATTCAACCAACCAATATACATAATTTATGTGATACATTAAAAGCCTATATGAGGAATTACAATTACCTATATGGCAAAGAAAAATAAAGATAAATGGCAAGACTACAACAAAAAAATTAGAAGATTTTAAACAACTAGAACATAAGCTTCAAAAGAAACCAAATGATAATAATACACAAAAGACATTAATGGAAATTAGGCACAAATTAAACTGCATATCATAACAGTGGCAAGAATCGCATATACACAATATCGGAAGGACAATACCAACGAAAAATGTATTAATGGATAAAATATATAGATGCACTGAAATAGACATGCTAACCATCAAACTCAAAGGACAAAATAGCTCAGAATACTATGAAGTATGGACAAAATGCTATGATTAGACTGGGGGTGAAAGGAAAGACTGTGAGACAATGTGAGATGAAGACGAAGATGTGAGATGTGAGATTTTGTAAACATAGGAAATACTGTATAGCAACAGAAAAAATGTATGAAAATAGCTGTAGATCTGTGTTATAATATTATGATGTTTAAAATTGGAAAACAATAAAAAGAAGAAAGTATTTGTTTTATAGAATGAGCTTTCTAGATAAAATTCACCCGTTGCTTCCTTTGATGTCCACAGTTCATTTCTTCCTTTCAGAAGTGAAGTGGTTGTGTGCAATTGCAGGTTGTTTGTTGGCAACTTCCAATGAACATTTGTAGACTTGGCCTCTACTTCCTTTTGGTACTTCACACATTGTACATTTGCTTTAATCTCTGAAGTGCAATGGTATGTTCAAAGTGTCTCTCAGATGCCATTAGCTGATATCATCTGCATGAGGATGTGTTATGGAGTGTCTGATTAGTAAAGGACATGAACTGTTTTCTTCACCAGTCTTTGGCATGTCAACAGGTTGCTGGCATGTCATTCTCTCAAGTGCTGGCAGAAGCCTGAACTTCTGCATCATGCTATATGACCAGTTCAAGCCTGAGGTCAGGGACAATTCAAGCAATCTGAAAAGCAATGCAGTTTATCAAGAACTGCTCTGGACTTGAGGTCTCATCTTGTATCATATTGACCTGCAAGAGTATGGCCTTGATTATGCCTTCCTGGCAATGTCAGCATTTGCTTCTTGTTTTTAACTCTGCCAGGAATAGAAATCCATAATACAAAGTTCCCTACCTTGTGTTGTGGTTGACTCTGGCCCAGCTCCTGCCCCAAGGAATGTGGAGGTGGATGCAGGGGAAACATCAACATGTCATAGGCCTGTTTTATTGCCGACAGAGTCAGGGAGTGAAGTTTCCTCGGAAGAAGAAGAAGATGGGGGTGACTTGGAAGAGGGGAATTTGGCAGACAGCCTAGGAGGAGATCAATCATCCTTATCATCCCTGGATTCTGAACAAGAATGTATGACACATCCACACATGCATAGAGTGATGCATAGGAGACAACAACTGAAGGATTATTACAGGAGATAAGTGAGGCCACCTGTGGTTGGGTGGGGCTGCTATAATTAGTGCTACAGATAAAAGAGCAGCCTGCTGTTTTAGCCTCATGGCAGTTTATCTGATTCATAGTTTCGTCAAGATCGTGGTTTTTGCTGTTCAAGATTGTGTGTGGACTTTCTGGACTTTAGAATTGGACTCAATTTCCCAGTTATTGGGTGAGCATTTGGATTGCATTTAACCTGTGCCTTGTGTGTACCAGAAAATCCCTTTGACATTTAAAAAGGGAGCTGTTTCTGTTTTTCTGTTGATAAAGACTTTTGGGTTTTCCTTCTATTCTGTGGTGTGTGTCTTTCTGGACTAATTACCCTGTAATTATGGGTGGTTGAGACACACCGGCAGAACACCTTGGTATCCTCCAGATATCCTGAACAGAGGTGGGTTCCACTTACCTTCGCCACTGGTTCACATTGTATGTGTGTCCTGGGGTGGACTGCTGCCCGGATGGGGGGGGGACACAGTGGGGTAGTGAAAATGGAGCTCCACCCTGGAGCACCCAATTTGCACTGAAAGGTGTTGAAAGAAAATGCCGGGCATCCTGCATAAGAGACACAACCACAGTGTGGTAGTAAGAAACTTGGTAGCCCTTCACTGCTGTGTCCCCTCATGCAATTTCGTTTCCACGCATGCTCAGTAGCAGGATTCAGCCCAAAACACAGCTGAGGAGCTGATCAGCTATGCTTCAGGCAAAGAAATAAAGACCAGTATTAACCCTGGGGCGGGTGGGAGGACTCTTTTTCAAGCAGCAGAAGAGGAGAAGCCATCCAAACATGAAAAAACCCCACCAAAAATTGCCCAAAAAAGATGGCAGCGCCTATGGAGCAGCACTAACTGAACCAATGTTGGCCCAGTGCAGATAATGATTGAAGAGTCACCACTGCTGGCCTAATGCTGAAGTTGCCCATTGGAAGAAAGAGACTGACCATTGTGACCTCATGCTGATACTGTCTGTCTGAAAAAGTGAGAACAGAAGTCATAATCCTACTCTGATCACCCTTAACTAAGAGAGGAAGATCATTGTGTCCGTCTGCAGACTCTGAAGGAAAAAGAAAAAGCAATCATTGTCTTCTTGAAGGTAAATAAGATGGGCCCTCATGTGTCCACCTCCCATCTTTATCTATGAGGAAAATCTTTTTCATACTGCATAGATCTATGAGTTGCAAAAAAAAACCCTAGTAATTTGATGAATTAGTCTTGTGGGTAGATATCAGCAAAACTCTGGTGACTGTTTTCTTGCTATTGAATGAGTGATATAGATCAGCAAGTGACATAGATCGCAGATTAGAATTTTAGTGGATCCCACCTTCTAAAACTCAATTGGATATTAGGGACTTCAAGGTACACACACACACCCATTGTTTCCAGTCCCCATTCCTTGGCAATTGCCTTCAAACCTGAAACACTGAGATGAAAAAACAAAAAAAGGGTGCCTCACCCAAGAAGTGAAATAAATTGCTTTTACCTCATCCACAATATTAAGTAACATTATGCCTATATTACTTAACATTTTTGTTGCATGCAAAACAAAAAGCCAAATATCAGCAAGTCTTATGAAGAAAAACTGAACAGGCATCAAATCACTTTTGTCCCTGAAAGACCCCAAAATGCAGGAAACCCGAAATGAGATAGGTAGGAATTTCTGCAAATTGGAAAATAATTTCTCAACTTATTGGGAAATAATTTCTCACAACCATGTTTTTTTTAACTGCTTTTACCTCAGACCTGAACCAGAGATAAATCGACTCAGTTCTCAAAAAAATCACAATTGCCTAGATCTGTTTTGAATTGGTGCAAAATCAACCTGTAGGCTTTCCCTAACAGCACTTTTTTATAACCACATTTGCTTTTTAGGGAAGAAGCAGTGCTTCTTCAAGCCTGTTTTGCTACCTCTGCGTCACTGTGATTTCAGTTTAAAGTCTTATTAATCTTCTGTACTTTAGGAATGGAAGCTTCGTGTTAGACTTGCAACCGTGTCAGCTTTCAAAAGTAAGCTGGATGGCTCTTTCCAAATTCTAACTGACAGATATGAATGCTTGTAATGACTGGTGTTCTTGCTCAATTTTTTTCCTCATTTTGTTATTAAGATGATAATTAAGAATGCAATACCCCATAAGAGCTGTGGAACCCTCGTATCCACACAAACTGTGTGAGTAGACAAAATGGTGGCATGCAGTGGTGGGAATCCCCTTCTTTGGTTGTCCTTCTATAGTATCTCTTCCTTTCTTGCTGAATCAATTTCCAGTCATTTCTTTGATCAGGGAGCACACAGTGATCCAGACATGCAGCTACTTGTCTTCAATTTGCAACTGCAGATTTACATTTAAGAAAAAAGATACTAAAGGTTTTTAAGTGCTCCTTTCTGTTCCTTGCCTCCCTCCACAGCTCCTCCTCTGGTACATGCAGCTTAGGTGTCTGGTCCCATTTAATGTCATGCATAGAGTAATACAGAATTGTACAAAGAGTCTCAATATTTCCTCATTTTGCATTATTAGAATAGAAACAGGAATAGAGGAGGCAATAGGAAGGCTCCTATGTGGATCTGGTCGATGGGTTACAATACTGATATTTTTTACAGATGGAAGATATCTTTTTCAGTAATGATTGTGATTGTGATTGTGATGGTTATGGTTATGGTTATGGTTATGGTTATGGTTATGGTTATGGTTATGGTTATGGTTATGGTTATGGTTATGGTTATGATTATGATTATGATTGATTGGTTATGGTTATGGTTATGGTTATGGTTATGGTTATGGTTATGGTTATGGTTATGGTTATGGTTATGGTTATGGTTATGGTTATGGTTATGGTTATGGTTATGGTTATGGTTATGGTTATGGTTATGGTTATGGTTATGATTGATTGGTTATGGTTATGGTTATGGTTATGGTTATGGTTATGGTTACGGTTACGGTTACGGTTACGGTTATGGTTATGGTTATGATTATTTATTAAATTTGTATGCCTCCCCTCCCCGAGTACTCGGAGCGGCTCAGAGCAGTAGCATTTAGCAAGTGCTAAGATACTAGAAGGAAAAGGAAAGATCATTAGTTTAATTTAATTTAATTCAATTGACTTCTATGCCCCCCCCCCAATCCAATTCAGGGTGGCTTACAACAATGAATAATACAACACAAAGATGCAAAAGTCAAATAATAAATAATAAAATAGTTAAACCCCCATTATAAAAACCCTGTTGAATTATCCGATCAAACACACATACATACCAGTCAATCACCATTTGGCAGTGCCTAAGTGTTAATGTTCATGGCCCCCAGGCCTGCAGGCAAAGCCAGGTCTTCACAGCCTTTTGGATTGAATTGGCCTAAATGCATGATTGCTCCAGATTTCTCCAGACTAAGCAATTCTTTTCAGTTACTGTGGATTGCTAAACTTGGGTTCTCTTATAATCCCGCCATCAAAATGAGATTTCATCTAGGATTTCAGGGAAGGGGTAGCAAAGAGAGAGGCCATAGTCCGGAACTAGCAACTGCTGTAATTATGAACCATCATAAAAATACTAAACACTAATACATTTCATCTATTTCAAAAGTCCACAATTTTCTTGAGCTGGTTGATATCTTGACAATATGCTGGTCCTACAAAAGATCAGATGGACTAAACCCATCTGTGAAATCCATGCCATGTTAGAAGATTGTTTACAGGTAGTCCTCAACTTAAAGAGCACAACTAAGCCAGTGGTTGGATTCAAATAATTCCACAATGTTCGCTAAAAATGTGAGTGTGCACATTTTATCGAAAGAGGTAGTAGATGCTTGGAACAAACTTCCAGCAGACGTGGTTGGTAAATCCACAGTAACTGAATTTAAACATGCCTGGGATAAACATATACCCATCCTAAGATCAAATACAGGAAATAGTAAAAGGGCAGACTAGATGGACCATGAGGTCTTTTTCTGCTGTCAATCTTCTATGTTTCTATGCACAGCATCTGACATGCACACACGGCTTCTGTACATGCGCTCACAGATGGCTTCTGTGCAAGCAGCCTTTCAAATTCAAACCTTTATTGTCAAAGTACAACATTCTGGGCCTGCTCCCCTCTCCATGTCTGCTCTCTGGGGCAGCAGCTACTTCTCTCTGCTGCTGCTCTTGCTGGGAGAGTGTCCTGTACAATTTAGCAGCTGTGGGCTGCCTCTTTCCTCTAAGTCCCATCCAGAAAGCACTGCAGCTGAAAGAAACAGCATTCAATATAGCTGCTGCTCCTCTGTGCCCCAGCATGTTCTGGATGGGACTCATAGTCACTAAATTGCACATGATGCTCTCCCAGTAAGAGCAGCAGTGGAGAGAAGCGGATGCCTACCTGGAAAGCACAAGGAGCATCTCTGCGAATTACTGAGGCTCAGCAAGGGGCAGAAGAAGTGGTTGCAAGATTTCCACCACAGCGCTTTCTGGATGAGACTTCTTATAGGTAAGAAGAACCATCCGGTCCATTCCCAAACTGCCTCGGCCTTTCTGCACCCATGCCTTCCCCCACCGCAACATCCCTTGGGCCTAGCATGGCAGGATGCAGGCCGAATGAATTGCTTCAGCCCAGCGGCTTAGATTGAGGCCGGGAGGGGCAGCAGCATGCAGGCGGAGGTCCGGGTCAAGTCTGAAGCCAGAGAACAGTCCATCCCTAGGCTCTGATCCAAGGCAAAAGGTGAGCAGGAAGCATGTTTACTTTTGGTGAGCACAGCAGGTGAGGCACAGAGATTAGTTATGCCACGTAGCGAAAGCAAGATATATAGGGTGGAGCGGGGCAGGCAGGATGGGATGGGGTGAGCAACGACTGGGCAGGTAGGGTGACCCATAACCAGGTGGGTAGGGTAAGCCGCAACCCAGCAAGTAGGTGGCTGGGGGCGGAGCCAGGTAGAGGTGCTATTTGCCGGTTCTTTGAACTACTCAAAATTTTCCCTACCGCTTCACCCAAACCGGTCTGAACCAGCTGAATATCACCTCTGAACTGAGCCCAACATTTATTTTTTCTAAATAAATGGCTCTTTGGAACCAGCTGCCCCCTGAGGTTTATGTTGCTCCCACCTTACTGGCCTTCTGGAAGGTCTTGAAGACCTGGCTTTGCTGGCAGGCCTGGGGCCATTGATAAATTTGACACCATCTTGATCTGGCCACCAAGGATATGAATGATTTCTTAATGGGTTTTAGATCATTTTATACTGTTTTTATATGTTGTATGCTGCCTAGAGTCCAGAAGGAGTTGGGAAGCCTAAAATAAATAGATAGATAGATAGATAGATAGATAGATAGATAGATAGATAGATAGATAGATAGATAGATAGATAGATAGATAGATAGATAGATATACTGAGGGCTGGGTGTGGTTCTCTTAATGAGGGCTAAAGGTATAAAAGGGAACGACGGCCCAAGGCAAACTGTGGCTGTTTATCTGTGTTATTTTGTGGTTCCTGCTCTGAAGTTTCTGTTTTGTGCCATTGGAGTTTTCAACCCAGCTTTTTCAGACAAGTGGGAGGTGAAAACTCTGGGACTTGCTGTTTGCTTCAAAGATTCAAAAGGACTCCTGAAATATCTTTGCTCATTCCAGGTTGTCTTTGTTTGTTTTTTCCTGTGTTTTTTTATGCGGCTGAAGTAAGCCTTGCACTATCATTGTTTTTGGACACTAAGAACTGTTTTGAGTAACCCTTTTTTATTTATTTAATATAAGTTTGCTGATTAGCAGAGCACGTGTGTGTTTGATTTCTTTTCCTTGGACTATTATGCATTGCCTGAGCCAGTCAGGCAGAACACCAAACATCTGAATTCTGATCATGGGACCGCGGGGATGCTGCAATGGTCATGTGGTAAATGGTGATAAGTCACTTTTTTCAGTGCCATTGTAACTTCGAACAGTCACTGAATGAACTATTGTAAGTTGGGGACTACATGTACTAGTAACTCCGCATAACTTTGTCATTTTGCAAATAAATCTGCCCTGTAGACTCATTCATTCATATTGTAAATATTTAAGAAAAACCCCACTTGACATAGAATTTGACCCCAGTAACTCCTGTAAGAAATAGACAACTGTGTCCAAATTGGGGGAGGTAGGGAGTGATCAGATACTGAATCAGTTCTTCTTTTTAACACTTTATACACATTGCATACAAATTAAAACTTGTGTTCCTTCAACTGTATTCATATCTACCAAAAGTTGGTGTCATTGACCGTCTCGTGACCTGCCTGGAATTAAAGATGTTAGTGAAACCTGTGGTTTTCCTTGTAAAATGCTGGCAGGTATGACAAAGGCATTTCATGTCCATATAAGCATCCCAATGTTTTATGAAATTGTGTAAGTATCTGCAGGGGGAAAAAACAAATCTAAAGATGGCTACGAGGGTAATCTTCCCAGCTGCAATGGTGTCATTACTTTTTAGCATTTAGCATTTAGATTTATATCCCACTTATATCCCACAGTGCTTTCCAGCCCTCTTTTTTTTTAATATATATTTATTAAGTTTTTCCATTTTTTTTAAAAAAGTACATGATCATATTTACAGATGAATCTACATCATATACATTCCTATCAATATTATCTTTTAATTGCTTTTGAATTTCTTAATATTTTATTTCAATGCTTCTTTTAAGTTTCTTTTTTTTTGTCCATTGGTACCATTTTGTCCAGGTTTCATAATAATCCGATTCTTTTTGATTATTAAGCTCCATTGTCAATCTGTCCATCTCTGCACAGTCATATATTTTCTTGATGATTTCATTGTCTTCAGGTATTTGCGGATTTTTCCAGTTCTGTGCAAATACAATCCTTGCAGCTGTTGTAATATGCAAGCTTAAATATTTTACATTTTTAGAATAGGTACCTCTCATAATACCCAGTAGACAAAACTCTGGCGTATATTCTATTTTTATATTTGCTATTTGACACAACCAATTATTTATTTTTTTCCAATATTTTCTTGTCTCTGGACATAACCACCATAGATGAAAGAAGGTGCCTTGAGTGTTTTTACATTTCCAACAGCCCTCTTTAAGCCATTTACAGAGTTGGCCTCTTGCCCCCAACAATCTGGGTCCTCATTTTACCCACCTCGGAAGGATGGAAGGCTGAGTCAACTTGAGCCTGGAGAGATTCAATCTGCCAAACTGCTGACAGCCAGTGATCAGCAGAAGTAGCTTGCAGTACTACACTCCAATATTATTCCCAGTTAAGTTTTCTTTTTCTAACAACAATAACTCTTTGGTGCTGTATCAGAACAAGGGGAACACACATGGGATCAATCTAGGTGTTTTGTACATGCACAGATCCTAACAATTCTTCCAAGGCATACAGTAGCCCTGGGAAGGTGGACAGATGTGGAGAAAATCTTCCCCTTCTGTCTGGCATAGCACCAACCAGTTCCAAAACATCAGGCTTGGCTTTTATTTTATCTTCTTTCCCCACCACTCTCCCTAAATGGAAGTTCCTCAGAGCTCTGGTCTCAATTGAAGCTTTATTCAAGGTGGGTTGTCTTGAATTCCCAAACCAGGTGACACATGCACCACCACCACCCAGCTCCAATTCAGCATTTGAAGCTGAGAAAATACAAGGTTTACTGTGGTTTCAAATCATATTTGGAGCTGAGCTGGAAATAAATCAATTCAGCTCTCAACATTGTCAACATTAAGGGATCACGGAAGTCTTAAGCTGCTTTTGAACCGGCACAGAGTCCTCATGTTCATTCAAGCCAGGTAAACTTGGGTGTGGGGGTAGGATGGAGGGCAACTTTCAGTGGGGTCACTTTTGAATAAGCTAGTATAGGATTGTACAGGTGGGCATCAAGTGCCATTAATGCACATCAGATGAATATTTTTCAAGCATTTAATGCAACCTTGGGGACAATAATAACACAATAGTGCAATTGCTACACATAACATGTCTTGCGATCGTCTTTCAGTTAAAAGTAGAATGTTTCGTAGGCAAATGCCATTCGTGACAGCTTCTTGCAGGCAAAGGAAACCCAACCACTAAAGAGTATGTATAAAAAGCACAAACTCATTCAATGGCTGCAGATACTCAATTCTCTCAGTCTAGCTGCCTGTATTTGCAGAATGAGAATACCAGCTACCTTATCTGTCTTGCTAGTTTGTTACAAATCAAATCGTCCAAAATGCAGTCACATGAGTGGTTATGGGCCTTCCAAAGCATACCCATATTTCACAATCACTCCGTGGACTGCATTGGCTGCCAGTTAGTTTCCGAACATAATTCAAAGTGTTATGACCTACAAAGCCCTACATGGTATCGGGCCAGATTACCTCTGAGACCACCTTCTGCTGCACGTATCCCAGCGCCCGGTCAGGTCCCACAGAGTCGGCGTCCTCAGGGTCCTGTTAATCAGACAATGTTGTTTGGCGGGGCCTAGAGGAAGAGCCTTCTCTGTGGGGGGCCCGGCCCTCTGGAATCAGCTCCCCCTAGAGATTCACACTGCCCCCACCATCCTTGCCTTCCATAAAAGTTTAAAGACCTATTTATGCCACCAGGCCTGAGGCCATTAGATCCTAGCCCCCTGATCAACGAGTGTCTTAGTATGTTTTCTGGAGTGAATGGTGATGAATGTTTTTAAACTATATTGGAGCTTTTTAAGTTTTTTAGTCATGTTAATTGGATTTTTAGATGTACTGTATTTGCTATGTTCTTTTGATATGTTGTGAGCCGCCCCGAGTCCTTAGAGAGAGGTGGCATACAAATCCAATTAGTAAATAATAAATAAATTTAAAAAATGGTTTAAATATTTCCCCAACCACCTTTCTCACTAAAGCAGCATGTATTTATCTACTTGCATTTGCTTGCTTTCAAACTAGTAGGTTGGCAGGTGCTGGGGCAAGTAACAGCAGCTCACCCCATCGCATAGCACTTAGGTCTCGAACCTGAGCTATCAGCATTCCAGCTGACAAGCCCAGCATCTTAACTGCTGAGTCATTGCATCCCCCTATAAAACCCTTTAAGAAACATATATGTAACCTGGTTTGAATGTTTGAAAGTGCTCCGTATGCACCAAGTCATTGCAAATTCTCAAAACAGTCAATTAATCAAAATCCCAGAGAGCTTAGGACTATTATTAGTATTGGGCAAACCGAACTCGCACAATTCGGGTCCGTGTGGACTTTGCAGTGTTCAGCATGCCAAACACGAACCTGATTTTTTTAAAAACTTAGGGCAAAGTTCGGGGTCGCGTTCGGCATTCGGTCACCTCGGCTGGCCAGGAAGTGACGTCTCCGTGATGTCAAAGCCCTGCCCCTGGAATCCCATCGTGGGGAGGCTGGGGGGGTAGGGGTGGGGGATTCCCCTCTGCCTGCCACCCCCCCTCCCCTTTGCCGTCGGAAGGAGGATGGGCGTGCACGGTGTGTGTGGGGAGCATTTCTCCATTGGGAAAGTAAGGCGGTGGCAAGTTTCTAGGTGTGTTAAAGTCGCTGCCGAGGTGGTCCCCACTGAGAAACTTGCTGCCGGCTTACTTTCCCAATGGAGAAACACTCCCCACACACACCGCGTGAGCCCATCCTCCTCATCCTCATCACCCGCAAACCCCACCCCATTCCTCGATGACCGTTATGGCTTTCCTTCCCCCCTCCCTTTAATATTATTATTTTTCCTTTACCTGCAGGAGACCGTGAATTGAGGAGTGGGGGGAGGGAAGTGGGTGTGGAAGACCCGCTCACTCACTTGCTCTCCTGCCGGCTGCAAAGACAGGAAGGCATGGTGAGGCGGCCGCAAGCTGCTTTGGCAAAAGGTGGGAGGGCGGAGCCAGAAGGGTTTGGTGGGTTCAGGTTTGGGTTCCACGAACTTGCCCGAACCAGCCGCCAAGTTCGCATGAACCCGCCGAACCCGAATTTCATTGGGTTCGCCCAACACTAACTATTATTATTATTATTATTATTATTATTATTATTATTATTATTATTTATTTTATTATTTAATTTGATTTGTATGCCGTCTCTCTCCGAGGACTCGGGACGGCTCACAGCATGTACAAAAACAGAACAATAATATAAATCCAATTAATACTACATTAAAAACAAACATTAAATTCCATTAAAAGAAAGTAAAACCTATCAAACCAATCATTCAACACTCATACTTAAAACATTCATTGGTCAGGGGGAAGATCTAAAAGTCCCAAGCCTGGCGACAAAGATGAGTTTTTAAGTTCTTTCGGAAGGCGAGGAGGGTGGGGGCAATGCAAATCTCTGGGAGGAGCTGATTCCAGAGGGTATGCTTCCTCCAAATTTTATCTGTTGTCTTTACGATCATTTAGAAAAACTACAGAAGAAAACATATGACAAAACTTTGTGGACAGAAGTGAGACACTGATATTTTGGTCTCTCAAAAATATTCTTTTTTTTTTGTAGCCGACACAGCTTGTTTGCCTCAGTCTGCTATGCCACCTACGAATCTTCAGTTCAGAACCAAGATTGGATAATGTTGATATTATTATGAGCGTGTTTTTAAAATAGCAAAAGGGGAAATGCTTCATTATTGTGTTTGCTTCTCTCTACAGCAGCCTTTCTTGAGCTGTGCCCTTCAATTGCATTTGAGTGGGAAAATAAATAATAAATAAATAATAATAATATTATTATTATTATATTATTTATTATTATATTATTATTTATTGGATTTGTATGCTGCCCCTCTTCGCAGACTCGGGGCAGCTAACAACAGTGGTAAAACAACATGAACAATCCAATTAATAAAAACAATTAAAAAACCCTTATTATAAAAAAACCAAACATACACACAAACATACCATGCATAACTTGTAATAGCCTAGGGGGAAAGAATAACTTAACTCCCCCATGCCTGGCGACAAAGGTGGGTCTTAAGTAATTTGCCAAAGACAAGGAGGGTGGGGGCCATTCTAATCTGTGGGGGGAGTTGGTTTCAGAGGGCCGGGGCTGCCACAGAGAAGGCTCTTCCCCTGGGACCTGCCAAACAACATTGTTTGGTCGACGGGACCCGGAGAAGGCCAACTCTGTGGGACCTTATCGGCCGCTGGGATTTGTGCGGTAGAAGGCGGTTCCAGATGTATTCTGGCCCAATGCCATGTAGGGCTTTAAAGGTCATTACCAACACTTTGAATTGTGACCGGAAACTGATCGGCAGCCAGCATATATACACACACACCCAAAAATGCATTGGAATCTGCTCCAAATATGCTCAGAAAATAGTCATTGTGGCAGAGGATTCTGAGACCTGCAAACCTACCATATCTAGTGATGAAGGACCACCAACTTCATAAAAACTGCCTTAAAATGCATTTGTTGATCTTCTCCCTTCTGCTCAGTTTACAGTGATATTTCTCCCATTCACCCTAGACTGGATGTTTATACATTAGTAAATAACCAGCACTCCCTCTTATCCCTTAAAATATCAGTCCCTTAGGAAAGAAGAGAACTTCCTCATTTATGCAGGAAACGGTGGCCTCAGCTTCAAACTAGCAGCTAAGTAAATGAGGGCAGATTTACTGACTATCAAAGCCCTACTGACCAGGGCAACAATATTGCTTCAGTAATAGGCTGGTAAAGGCAATCTTGCTTTCAGCCTCTGCAAACAAACTAATAAGAAACATTTTTAGCTGCTCAGCCAAAACGCCTTTGATCTCTTTCTTTCTGTGGATGCCAACATCAACATTACTGATTTGTGCTGTATTGATTGCACTTTCTGTGGGTAAATAATGTTGAAGTTATTCCATTGCTTTTCCCCTTCCTTCTCCAGAACTTTCTGAAATAAGTCCCTTCATAGAACAGGACGGTTCTATTTGCATCACCCATGTAAATGGCTTTATTTATATTCCACGTATGTCTGGTGCATTTCCCATTCACCTAGGAATATTTCCATTGCTTATCTTGAACGTTTTTATAGCAGCAATTATATATTTATCATTCATAGTCTCGTGCAGAGGGAAGAAGGAATGCAGGGTTGTCCAGTTCTGAGACATTTTTCCACAGGAGAAGGGATGACATCATTCACTCGAACAGACACTGCTATATGTTGAGTAGGGGTATGTGCAGCCTCTGGCTTACCCAACTTTTTAAGTAAAATAAATATTTGCAATGAATTTTCTCGGGACAATCAGAAAATATACATCCATGTCTTCCCAGCCATAAACTCACGTCTCAGAGATGCCAAATCCTTGCAGTTTTCTTAATAAGGCAACATATGCACTTATACTATTTCTCATGGATCAATACATTTTTATATGCTACACAGGGAACCCATCTCTTTGCCTTTGGAGCTGTAGACCCTTCTTGAAGTCTGTCTCTGGGTAGTTAGTTTTTATTAAAACAAAGACTCCCTTGAATCAAAATTAACTCCAGGTGACTTCATGAACATGAAGTTCATGTTGTTTACTTTAATACAATATGTAAGTAAGATACTATGGCCTTCTTCCAGGAAGTTTTTTTCAACTTCCTATTCCAGCTCACAACCCTTGGAATGTTCTCTTGGGTAAGATTTGATGAGCATATATATTCATTCTAAAATGAAATACAAGCACAGGTTTCAGAATTAGATGGCATTTAAAATCTCAACCTCAGTAAAATGAAGATTTGTACTGTTTCTATATATGAGAAGTTTATATGTTTGGTATGTATGTGTTGTTTGGTTTTTTAAATTGATAGGGTTTTTAGTTTTTTCTTAATATTAGATTTGTGCCTGTACAATATTGTTTTATCGCTTGTTGTGAGCCGCCCCAAGTCTTCGGAGAGGGGCGGCATACAAATCTAATAAATTATTATTATTATTATTATTATTATTATTATTATTATTATTATAGTTAGAGTTTATTACATTTGTTAGATTTGTATGCCGCCCCTCTCCGAAGACTCGGGGTGGCTTGAGAAGACAATGCCCTTGAGAATTAGGGAAATATGTCACTCATAGTGAATATAAGTACAGTAGTCCCTCGCTATACCGCGCTTCACCTACTGCGGCTTCACTTCATTGCGGGTTTCTGAGGAAGTCGATTGGCAGATTTAAACAGCCCGCCGAACTCGATCGGCAGGTTTTTTTTAAAAAAAAAAATATCTAAAATTGTAAATACTGTATTTAAATACTGTATCTAAAATAAATACTGTGTGGGAAGGGTTTATAAACACTTAAAACAATGAAAACTTACCAAACAATTACAATATAAATACTTAAATAAGTACTATCAGTCGATAAATTCCCCATCGCGGATTTCACCTATCGCGGCCAGGTCTGGAACGTAACACCAGCGATAGGTGAGGGACTACTGTAACTCATGTGGTTGATCTTCATGCCTTTTTCATGGATATGTCACCTCACTTTATCCCACTATATTCTCTTGGTCTTGGATCATTAAGTGACAATAGGCACTACCAAGAAATACTGTATATACATATTCATATTCATATTCATATTCATATTCATATATACGTCGCATAGACATGCAAAACATTACACAGGGCAAAACCCGAACTCAGAACAATCTACATACATATACCCGTGAAAATTTATGAAAACATATATATATATATATATATATATATATATATATATATATATATATATATATACACACATACATATACAGTGATACCTCTAGGAATCAATGTAAACGCAAATAATGCATGCAAACCCATTAGGAAATAAATAAAAGCTCAGAATTTGGGTGGGAGGAGGAGGAGGAAGAAGAGGAGGAGGACAATCGCTGCCGAAGGAAGAAGGTGAGGTGATGGGAACAAAAAAAAAATCCAAAACTTTAAGGCTTAAAAAAAGAGAGATTCTGAGGCGGCAAGGAGGAGTACACACAGCACGAGGCTGCCTCCCATATGCTGCCTCCCATACATTGGCTGCTGCTACTGCTACCTCTTCCTTCCCATGCTGAAGGGCACCCCTATCCTATCCTCTCGCTCACTCGCTTTGTAGCCGGTGCCTTTCCTTCGCTGTGGTGACTCCTCGAAAGGGAGCATTTCTTTTCTCTGGGTGCTGGCAGAGGTTTATTCCCTGTCCAAGCGCCCAGAGAAAGGAAAATGCTTCATTCACTCTGGACTGCCAAAGCCTCCTTAAGCACCACCAAAAGGCTCCTCTGGCAGCCCAGATGGCTGGGATTAAAGGGGGAATGGCAAGAAACTGACTGGGCCTTTGTACCGCTCTCAAATTTCCTTGCAAATTTTTCTGGGCTCGGGTTATTAAGTAGAAAATGGTTCTTAAGTAGAGGCAAAAAAATATTGAACACCCGGTTCTTATCTAGAAAAGTTCTTAAGTAGAGGCATTCTATAGTAGAGGCACCACTGTACATATACATATACATGTACATATGCATATGCATATGCATATACATATACATATACATATACATATACATATACATATACATATACATATACATATACATATACATATACATATACATATACATATACATATACATATACATATACATATACACACATATACATACATACATACATATACTTTTTCCAGTTCTTCCAAGTCAGTGGGATATTTAATTTGGATCCAATGATAATAGCATTTGTCGTTTGAAGATGGAATTAGATGCCATTCTCTCCTGAAACAACGTTCTCTGTTTTATTCTGCCCCTTGTATTTTTCTGATGGCCCTGCCCTATTGTATAGCTCAGTGATGGCGAACCTATGGCACGGATGCCACAGGTGGCACGTGGAGCCATATCTGCTGGTACGCAAGCTGTTGCCCTAGCTCAGCTGCAACATGCATGTGTGTGTCAACCAGCAGATTTTTGGCTCTGGGAGGGGGTTTTTGGCTTCCAGAGAGTCTCTGAGGGGATGGGGGAGGGGATTTTTACCCTCCCCCAGCTCCATGGAAGCCTTTGGAGCCTGGGGAGGGCAAAACACAAGCCTACTGGGCCCACCAGAAGTTGGGAAACAGGCCATTTTTGGCCTCCAGAGGGCCTCCAGGAGGCAAGGGAAGCTGTTTTTTTCTTCCCCGGGCATTGAATTATGGGTGTGGACACTCACGCATGTGTGATAGCGCATGCCCTCACTCTTTTGGCACTTGAGGAAAAAAAGGTTTGCCATCACTGGTATAACTCTACAACACCACAACTGCAACATGAGGGTTTTTCTCTGCTCAACTAAGGAATCACAAATACAAAGTAGAATAAGAAAAAAGAAGAGAGATGGACAGAATTCAAGTTCTAGGAGATAAAAAAAAGCCCTCTTTTGTTTACCATTCCGATTAGTAGGAATTTAGAAGGCAGTTTCTTCAGGGGTTTCCTTTTCTTTTGGAGATGGATAAATGGTAATCAAACAAGAGGTACTAAGGAATGGCAGTTATGTGCAAAAGGTTGGCACTTGGAATAAAAGTCCTTTTTCCATAAAAGCCATTATTTTTTTTCTCCTGGAATAGGGAAAGATTGTTTTGGTTAGGTTTGACTGTGTCATTTTTTTTATTGTGGACACACACACACACGCACACGCACACATATATATCTCCATCTGGAATGCATATAGAAGGAAGAAGCTTGAGAGTTTACCAGGTTGTTCCTCTATGGAACAAAACTGTGACTGAACTGTTTCCATTATGGATTCCATTCAGAGTATTCCTCTTCATACATCCCCTTTTGGCTTTGATAAACCTGTTGCCTGGAAATGTGTGAGGCCCATTTAGGACCCAC
The DNA here is from genome assembly GCF_031021105.1 of Erythrolamprus reginae. Classification (NCBI taxonomy): domain Eukaryota; kingdom Metazoa; phylum Chordata; class Lepidosauria; order Squamata; family Dipsadidae; genus Erythrolamprus; species Erythrolamprus reginae. The sequence continues at coordinate 243,573,638 of NC_091950.1, forward strand.
TGCCATAGTTCCCTCTAAGCTGAGCAGGTGAGCAATCGCTCACTTAAAAATCATCATCAACTCAGAGTTTTCCAAACCTGCCCAGAAGCCGAGAGGGAAATTTTATTATTATTTCTGTGTCGCCCAGTCCCGAAGGGACTGCCGCTCAGACACTATACTTTTCCGCCCACCCCAAAAAAAATTTAGAGAGAACACTGCCCACTGCCCTTTGAAATAGGCTTTGTTTCTGTCACTGGTATCAGCACATCACTCATATTAAACAGCATTCCCAGTATCTGATTGGCTCAATAAGAACCATAATCACTGGGCTTAGAGACGTATATTGGTTGAATGTTTCATGTCCATTATTGTAGATGAAGCAGAAATTGGAAATAGACTCCTAGCACAAGGTTTAATATTTGAAGCCAGGACTTCCTCGCTGACCACTTTAAGCTTTGCTTGATCTGAAAGAAGAAATGCCAGAGTAGCAAAAACATTTGCACAGTCCATAAAATGGCTGACTGGCTACTCCTTCTGTGAAAGGAAAACTTGAAAAATATGTAGTTCAGCTTTGTTTAAATCTTCCTTCTGTTCTACCTAAGTGGTTGGTTGGGTTCAGCTTTTTCAACAGTTGTGAGGCAGATAACTGGCTCTGCCTCAGTTTTGCATCCGTAAAATGGAATCAATCACTTTCCATGGCAGGGAAAAGACATATATGAAATTGGAAAGCAACTTGTGCTACGGAGTACTTTAAGATTTTTCTCCTCAAATATTAGCTGCTCACAATTATGGCTAATAAGCCTATATAGTCTCATACTTGGAATAGAGAGCCTTTGATGTATGTTCCATAAATTGCTCTCTTTGAACTAAGAATTCTCTCATTTCAAAAAAGAGGCTTGACATAAGCAGGTTTCAGAGACTTTTGCAGGCAGAAAAACCTAAAAACAAGTTTCCGTTCCTGTGTCATGGCCCTTTTCCCCCTTTGACAAAATCTGAGCGTTTTCGCTGTGCCTCTGACATACTTTTGCAAACTGAGGGTATAGAGTTTCTAAAGACCTGAAGCACCGACACCTTTCTTCAAATCACTTAATTGCTTTCATCCAAAGAACATTTTAATTCAAGGCAAGTATTCAGTAAAAAAAACGTTATGGAAAGAGACACAATGCCCCTTAGGGTTTGTGGTGTGTTACCTTTCCCCCCCTCCCCCCACCCCCACCTTGTCTCAGATAGGTAGAAACAAAGCCTTGCTTAAAAAAAAAAATACAGGAGACTTCTAAGCGTGATGAAGAAAGCGGTTTCACAGGACTGCTGGTTGGTGTGCAGGAGATAAAGTGCAGCAGCTCAAGTTGACAACTAATTTCTGATCTACACTCAATCTTTCAGGAAGGTGCTTTTATCCTGTCTTTCCTCAGATTACGTCTCCCTCCCTCTTTTGCCTCAGCTCCAAATGAATTGCACACTGTGGTGACGATGTATTTGATCATGATTTATAGAGCTCTGCCTGATTCATTAAGAATTCAGGCCCTTGGGACACGGATGTTGTGGACAGGAAAGAACATAAGTCCTTAAAAGCCTGCAGATACTCAAAGGCTTCCTGTGGCCGACTTGAATTAAAGCAGAAGCTGATTGAATATTGGAGAAGACGTAGAGGGAACAGCTTCAGCAAAACATTCATGGGCCATAAACATAACATCAGGATCATGTGTTAGCAAAAACTTCAGAAGAGAAGGATTTAGGGGTAGTGATTTCTGACAGTCTCAAAATGGGTGAGCAGTGTGGTCGGGCGGTAGGAAAAGCAAGTAGGATGCTTGGCTGCATAGCTAGAGGTATAACAAGCAGGAAGAGGGAGATTGTGATCCCCTTATATAGAGCGCTGGTGAGACCACATTTGGAGTACTGTGTTCAGTTCTGGAGACCTCAGCTACAAAAAGATATTGACAAAATTGAACGGGTCCAAAGACGGGCTACAAGAATGGTGGAAGGTCTTAAGCATAAAACGTATCAGGAAAGACTTAATGAACTCAATCTGTATAGTCTGGAGGACAGAAGGGAAAGGGGGGGGACATGATCGAAACATTTAAATATGTTAAAGGGTTAAATAAGGTTCAGGAGGGAAGTGTTTTTAATAGGAAAGTGAACACAAGAACAAGGGGACACAATCTGAAGTTAGTTGGGGGAAAGATCAAAAGCAACATGAGAAAATATTATTTTACTGAAAGAGTAGTAGATCCTTGGAACAAACTTCCAGCAGACGTGGTTGGTAAATCCACAGTAACTGAATTTAAACATGCCTCGGATAAACATATATCCATTGTAAGATAAAATACAGGAAATAGTATAAGGGCAGACTAGATGGACCATGAGGTCTTTTTCTGCCCTCAGTCTTCTATGTTTCTATGTTTCTATCATATGTTATGTTCAAAATGAGAAGAGGGGCAGCTATTTATCAGTGTCACAACTTAAATAGGTGTGGGGTTATTTTGTTGCTGCCATTATTCATGATAATTTTGGGCTTCCCAATAGGCAAAGCAAAGGAGTTAAGTCAGGTAGCAGAAACTAGGACATAAGTTGAGATTGGAAATGGCGAGCAGAGCTAACCACATCTGATCTCAGTATATTAATATACTAATATGACATCATGTACATTAATATATATTTGTATGTTCTGTGGTTCTGCTGCCTCTCCAGTCAGCTTCTGTGTATGGAATTTTTACGATAAATAAATACATTTAGAAAAAGCCAGACTAGTCATCATCTTGTCATTTGCCTTCCTTAACCTGAGCAAAAATAAGGATTTGTTTACCTCCTGCCTGGTCTCTAAAACCCAGTCATCCAAGGAAATGGTTGGACAGCAGACCCAGGACAGAGAAAAGTATGTGTTTATCTAATATACTTTATCCACTATGGCTGATTGGTTCACATTTGTCCTTTTTTTTTTTTTTTTTGTCAATTTATTCTACTTCATAAAGAGGGTTGTAAGGCTAAAATTGGGGACCAACAAGAACAGAAAAGGTAAGAATATAGTGTGAAGGTAATAACAACAACAAATGTAATTCCCTGTCATTAGAAGGTAGGGTGACCATTATTCTTTGTGCCTTAGTAGTTGTGCTGTGCCTTACCTTATTCTACAGAATCGCCTTTGAAAGCTTCTCCTATTTGAGGTGGATATTGGATCTATCCAGCTTAAAAAACACAAATAAAAGTTCTGCTTTTAAAAAATAAGGACCAATTCATATTGGAACCAGGATACAGAAAAACTGACCTTCCCTTCTTCTCATTTGTGCTCTCACTCTACCTCACTTTGTCCATTTTCATGTGCTGTAGGCGAAAAATAAAGACAGGGACAACAGACCCATTTTGAACCTATTTCAGATTCCCATTTCTCTGTAAAGACCAACTGAAGGAAATTACCACCTGGGTTTGAAGAACCTGATAAATATACCATGGTTTCATGCTGTAGTTTTAGAGTTAGGGTTAACCCTCCTGCCATAATTGAGATCTTTGTTTCACATTTCCAATTTTCAACCTAGATCTTATCAAGCTGGTTAACCAAATGAGTTGTGGACTTCAGGCAAGGTGAGCCAGCTTACTTCATACCTAAGGTAGGAAAAGAACATCTGGCCTCCCAGTAGTGCCTTAACCACTACTGTAGGCCAAACTGGCTCTCATTCTGAAGTTACAATAATGAAAATAATGGTTGTATGGATGTGCCCCTAACATTAAAATGGGAGGAATGCCACATCAATACTTCTTGCAGGTTTTGAAACATATAGGGCAGCAGTGGGTCGCTCCCAATTCGGACCTATTCTTAGAACCAATAGCAATGGTAGCAGGAGGCTCCGCCCACCCAGGACCTTCTGGACATGTGCAAGAGCATCACATGAGCACACACGAACTGATGGCAAAAGAATTCAGAATCCACAACTGATGTAGGATGTTATTGGCTTATTAGTAGTTATTTTTTTAAAAGCTAGATGAATTTTCTGCTTTAAGACATTTCCTACCACCCACATTTATATATGTATATATGAGTTCTTGTGTGGGGAGGGGACTTCTTTCAGAACAACTTAATGACAATTCAACTTAATAACTTCCTGCTTTAAAAAAAAAATCAGTGATGGATTTAGCATTGGCAATAACATGGCAGAAGTCATTTCCTTGGGGAACTGTCAAAATGAAAACAAATATTTAAGCGCTTTGATTCAGAGACTTACCCTATATTGCATATTGACAGCTTAGTAAGATATATTAGGCTGTTATCTGCTGACTAGAAACAGAATTTGTCAAATGAGGTATTTTAAGAAGGGTTAGGACATTTCAAAGAAGAAATAAAAAGCACACATACCGTGTGAGGAAATAGTATAATGTTGTAATTGGTAATGAGAATGAAGAAAGGTATGAAACATATTACTGCAGCCACTCTTCATCTTAATAAAAATGATGTTAACAGCTTAGACATATGCATGGTTAATTTCTCCTAACTCTGTCAACATTTGAAATCAGGCATGACTCTCTCTCTCTCTCTCTCTCTCTCTCTCTCTCTCTCTCTCTCTCTCTCTCTCTCTCTCTCTCTCTCTTAAGTTTTGGCAAGGATTTTATTTAAATGTTTTCATTTTTTTCATGTACTTTCTTACTTTTCTTTTGTATAATCAATCATGCTAAACTATACCGTGTTTCCCCGAAAATAAGACAGTGTCTTATATTAATTTTTGCTCCCAAAGATGTGCTATGTCTTATTTTCAGGGGATGTCCTATTTTTTTTCAATGAATTGTATCCTGTATCCTGCTGCAGAAAAAATGCATCCAAACATGCAGCCGCATGTTGGATGCGTGTTGGATGTGTTTTAAATCTGATTGATGCAGCATTTTGGGATGCAATTTAGGGACAGCAGTGTTATTCTTGACAAATGTATCTTTTTCTTTTATCTACACTGAGAGCATATGCACTAAGACAAATTCCTTGTGTGTCCAATCACACTTGGCCAATAAAATTCTATTCTATTCTATTCTATATGTTCTGTTTGGGAATGCTGAGAAACGAAACGTCTCCTATGTCTTACTTTCGGGGGATGCCTTATATTAGGCAATTCTACGAAATCTCTCCTACATCTTACTTTCAGGGGTGACTTATTTTCGGGGAAACAGGGTAGTTTGCTTCTGTTAATTTGGAGGATGCAGAAATATAGATCACAGGATGCCTAAAATGTTGTGTGTAAAAATACATTCAACTATCAAAAGGCCTGTAATGGGAGGCCCAGAGCTAGAGCCATCTGAAGATTCATCTACTGTAAATTAGGCTAGTTTATTTATTTGTTTTGTCAAGTACATATTGGTGGTATACAAAGATATAACAATATTTATGTACATGATACTAGTAAAAGAGAAACATTAGGACAGGGGACAGAAGGCACTCTGGTGCACTTATGCACACTCCTTACTGTCTTGTTAGGAATCAGGAGAAGTGAACAGTGAATAGTCTAAGGGTAAAGTTTTGGGAGTTAGGTGATGATACTGTCAGGTAGTGAGTTCCATGCATTAACTACTCAATTACTAAAGTCGTATTTCCTGCAGTTGAGTTTAGAGCAGTTTACTTTAAGTTTGTATCTGTTGTGTGGTCGTGTGTTGAAGCTGAAGTAATTGTTGACAGGAAGGATGCTGCAGCAGATGATTTTATGGTCTTGTTTAAGGCGACGTAGTTCTAAGCTTTCTAAACCTAGGATTGTAAGTCTAGTTACATAGGGTATTCTGTTGCAAGTGGAGGAGTGGAGGGCTCTTCTAGTAAAGTATCTCTGGACATTTTCTAGAGTGTTTATGTCTGAAATACAGTGTGGGTTCTAGACAGATGAGCTGTTATAGGTACACCAAACATGATAAATAATCACATGGTTATAGGGGACATAAAATGATTCACCTCCTCCAATGAGCTTCAGCAAATCCAAATGGAGGAGAATAACACGAGAGGCTTTGTAAAGGCCTGAGCTCAGTGTTGCTTGGAATGAATATCACAAAATCCTTTAGAATTCTATTTCATCTATTTCAGCAGGAAGATAGAGCCCATCAAACTCTTGGCAATTGTACTTGGGTGCAGAGTTTGAAACACTACCGCGTGCTTTGATTTCACACTCATTATTCCTGAAAGGCTAACAAACTGTACTGTAAATTAAACACTGCAATGCTCTAATACAATTTGCTCCATTTGGTGCCCTTCCATCATCCCCAGCCTGTGAGTCCGACACATCTCAAGAGCGATGCAGGGAAAAGGCACTTCTAAGAAACTGAGGAGAGAGCACTCTGCTAATCATAATGTCAAGATGAATTGTTGAGCCTTGAGGCCATGAATTTCATCTTGGCTTGGAAAGATCAGGTTTGAAGTATGATACATCTAACATTGCAGCCAAATTAAGCTTTTACTTATCTTGGCCTCTACTTCCTCTTGGTATCAGGGCTTCATATCCTACATACTATAAAGTTGCATGGAGGGGGAGGATATCTTTCCCCCCAGATGTTTCAGGATTCAGAACCGCAATTGTTGAGGAGAGGTATTTTAGCTGCTACACTGCCTGTTTTCTTTTTCTTATTGCTCTTATAGAATATATATATTGCTAGAATTTTTCAATAGGCATTAACCAGCCCATGCCAAGAAGTTTCATATCGGTATGACATATCAATGGATTTCTATCAAGTCCTCCAGCTAATGTTAGAGCTCTTTCTGACCCAAGATTGGATCCAATCATGTTTCAACCTATATGTCATCAATAACTGGGCATATTGTTCAGTGATTTAATTTACGGTTGTATTTCCACACTAGGAGAAGACATGCGGTGGGATTTTCTGCCTGAGGTTTCAAAATAAATTGGCTTATGTTGAGGGTGCTATATCATGATTTGGCGGGCTGGCATGAATGAGAGTGTTTGCTCTTTGGCCTCAGGCAAAGTATATGACCCTGTGCTAACTTGGGTACCATTTTAAAAAAACTGATAATGTGTATGAGTATGAAGTATAAACATTGGCTGGTTTTTACTTTCCTAAGGGGCCCAAATGGGAGGGGAAAATAACTATAACTTCCAGGTATACATTTGATTTTTCAGAAGTAACTTGGCAGGCAGACTTTCAGATACTTTCATGTTTTTAAAATTGCTGTGTTTCTTTTACCTTTCAGGAATGTTACTCAAGGGAACATAAGCTGTGAATCCATATTAAAGGCAATTTTCCTTTACTGGGTCCCTTCATGATTTGCTTTGACACCTGCATGGCATCTAATTACATCAATACATCTAGAGAGTATCATGATCAAGTAGGGGGCTAAACATCAGGCCCTCAAGAAGTGGCTTAGTTTGTCCTTGTTTGAGGCAAAGAGATAACACTATTGGCTCCAGGAGACATTTTCTGTGGCCTCACAGTCTCAACTTCTCTAACAAATTGATCATCACAATTGAGCCCACAACTTAGGTTGCTAAGCGGGACAGTTGTTAAGTGACTTTTGCCCCATTTTACAAGCTTTCTTATCACAGTTATTAAGTAAATTGTTGTAGTTGTTAAATTAATCTGGCTTCCCCATTGACTTTGCTCAACAGAACGTCGCAAAAAGTGATCACATGATCCCTGGACCGTCACAAGTATGAACCAATTGCCAAGTGTCTGAATTTCAATCATGTGACCCTGGGATGCTGCAACGGTCTTAAGGGTGAAAAACGGTCACAATTACTAGACTCAGTAGTGTCAACCCCTAACCCCCAACATTTCTCCCTTAGACTATCCATGATTGACCTCTCCAGGTTCCTAAGAGGTCAGTACGGGGCGTATATAAGTGCACTAGCCTGCCTTTCGTCCCCTGTCCAATTGTCTCTCCTTATCTCATATATCATACATCTTTTCTTCCTTTCATATATCTTCTCCTCTACTTTTATATCTTTTCTTTATATATAGTACTTCACGTCTATCCTCTTCAATATGTATTGTGTATTGGACAAAATAAATAAATAAATAAATGAGTGAGTGAGTGAGTGAGTGAGTGAGTGAGTAAGTAAGTAAGTCATTTTTTTTACTACCATTGTAACTTTGAAAGGTCAGTAAAAGAATAGCTGTATGTCAAGGACTACCTGCAGTTATCTTTTATCTCTTGAAGTTCTCAAGGAAATTCTTTAAATTGATATAATTTTCTTCATTTCAATTTTGTAGTCTATGGTTATTTGGAAATTCATTTGGAATCCGAATTTGATCAAGTTTTGTTATTGTTGTTTCCTTGCTCTCTGGAGGACATGTAACTGTATAACAGGGGTCCACAACCCTGGGGCTATAATCTGTTTGGAAAAGGGCCATGAAAGTGACATGCAAGCATGTGTATAGCAGACCATGCATCTGCCACTCACACAAATGAAGCTGCATGTACACACTCACCTGCTGCTTGTCTGGAAGCATCCCCTCCCTTTCCCTGCCTGTTGGTCCATAAAGCCAGAAGGTTTGAGGACCACTGCTATATAAGGCAACTTCACTTGAACTTTCATCACAGCAATGCCCACCTTGAAAATCTAAGTAGTCCTAGCACTCACTTGTTTATTTATGTCATTTCCCTTCTACTGGAATCTGAATGAATTCTAGGTGGCTTACAGAATTTGCAAAGTAACTACAGTACAACCTCAATAATAAAAGCAAATATGAGAATCTATTGAGTTCTCCAAACTAAATGCTAAAGCAATAGCTAACAATTAATTTGAAAGTTGGTATGGCATTTTTAATTATAATTAAGCATGATCCCTCATGAAGTTGTAAAGGCTCCATTACTGGAATGGTATAGAGCAGTGATGCGAATCTATGGCACAGGTGCGACAAGTGACATGCGGAACCATATCAGCTGGCACGCGAGGCTCTCTGGAAACCAAAAATGCCCTCCCAGAGCCTCTGTGCAAGCCAAAAACACACATGCTCCAGGCTGGATTTTGGCTGGCACAGAGGCTCTGGGGGGGCATTTTTGGCTTCCAGAGAGCCTTTGGGGGGTGGGGGAGGGCTTTTTTACCCTCCCCTGGCTCCAGGGAAGCATTTGGAGCCTGGGGAGGGTGAAACACAAGCCCACTGCCCCTCCCCAGGAGTTGGGAAACAGACTGTTTCCAGCTTCCAGAGGGCCTCTGGAGGGTGCAGGAAGCTGTTTTCGCCCAGGCATTGAATTATGGGTGTGGGCACTCTCGCATGCATGATAGTACACGCTTAGGCTCTTTTGGCACCCAAGGGGAAAAAAAGGTTCGCCATCCCTGGTATAGAGGATCCTGCTTGAGACTAGAAGACATTCAAGGTCCTTTCCAACTCTGATATTGTTATTGGTATTATAGTTCTTGTAGAGTCTTGTGTCCTTTATCTTTTATTTCAGTGAGGTTTTGCTAAATGAATGCACTTTAAGCTAATGATGAATTAAAGAAACTTTTTTGGGGGGAAATATACAAGAAGGTGGCAGAACTAGTATCTTCCGTATATTGTCAAGCTACAATTCTTATTTCCAAACAGTTCCCAAACTATTAGAATGCTGATCATGGGTGCTAGAAGTGAAATAGATATTGGTTGCTGTACATCTTCTGGTTTTGTGTGTTTAAGTTTTCAGAGGGTTTTTTTTTCATTTTTGATATTGTTAATCATCCAAAGTCACATATTCGAGGTGGACAGTCACCTAAAATTATTACTGAATGAATTTTAACAATACTTGCAGATAAAGATTCCCCATATTTGAATAGCTAATGTATATCTATTCAACAACAGCACCATTGTAGAAATTTAAAAAACATCATGTGAGCACAATCAACATGTAACTTTTTGAGAGGGAGGGAGGGAGGGACAGGGAGAGAGAACTTTGAAAGGCTATTGCAGTTTACATATCATTTTAGGACATGTCTGCCCCAGATCTTGAAGCTATTCCTGTTTCATTTTCCCTTTTGCTAGAGACTCTAAACTATTTCAAGAAAATTATTTCGGGGAAGTCTGTTTATTGTTCACTCCCAACAAACAGGTTTGAGGGTCATCCACTGAACAATCCCGTTTGATAGCTGTGCTTTCCTATGAGAGGAAAGCACTAGACATACCTGATTGTATAATGTAATATTAGAGGGGGGGTGTATACATGTGTGCATGTATGCATACAAAATTCCTTTCTCACCTCTATAGGTGGCATGTGTCTTCCTCAATCTCAGGTCCTCTATCAGACGCCTAGAAATTCAAGAATTCTGTGTAGGATTTTAGCTGTTCATAGCACTGGATTCTTCTGGATAGAGAACTCTGATATATGCAGGCCCAAAAAATCAGCTTTAAAATAACATTTCTTTTTTTGAATTTCCCCATTAAAGGCATAAGTCTTTTTAGCATACTAGTAGCAGTATTTGCCTTCAGAATGGTAACAGCTGAAACATTTGTCTTATTAATATTTTTCCATTTTATCACTTTTTTACCAAATTCATTGATGTGTTTTTTATTCATTTTTCCTGTCATTTGAAACTAAAGAGTCTTGCTCTCTTGAAATGGTTGGTGGCTCCTTTCCTGCAAAATCTAAACTCCCAATATGGGCACGCCCTTAAACAATATGGAATCAGTTGAAAACTTAAAGACTAGCCAGCTTACAGCATCAATGTTCATAGATCATGGGCCAATGGATCTCAGTACCATGGTGTATTAACTTGAGAATGGGACACAACTCTGGGACCCAGCTATTGTCCATCCATTCAGGAGTACCAAAGATTCTCCAACCTGAAATGACTGCTGAGTGCTTCTTCTACTGCTGTCTGCTCTTACCTGGTTTCCAGGGGTCGGCTACTTCCCGAATGGGAGGGAACACAGTGGGGTAGCGAAAATGGAGCTCCACCCCAGAGCACCCAATTTGCACTGAAATATGTTGAAAGAAAATGCAGGGCGTCCTGCATAAGCCACGGCCACAGTGTGGTAGTAAAATTTTTGGTAGCCCTTCACTGCTGGTTTCTAATCCCTCCCCAAACCCCCATTCCAACCCAAAAAAAGAAATTATTTTAGTCACATCATGGGAGCCATTTAGTTAAATTAGTGTCAGAAGTATTCTAATTATATAGTAACAGTAGCTGTTGCATAAGGGATTTGGACATGTGGCAATAACTTGATTCTTCCAAACCTTTAAATGAAAAGTTACATTTTTCCATGCTCCAGGGATTTCTTCTCACCAAGAAACGAACACAGTTGCGTCTAATATTGCAAAAAGGAATTAAATATACTGGGATTAAACCTTCAAAAACCCTAATAAGTGTGTTTACAATAGCCTTTGGATTCATTTTCAACCACGGAGTATATGACCTTCTAGTAAATTATACCACACTTGGAGACTTTAACTGCCTTTCTAACTTTTTGTAAACATGTAAACCTGAGCCATCTGTGCTTTTTAAATGCTTCCTGTAAGGTTGATCGCTGCATCCATCTGCTGTTTCAACTGGCTTCACAAGAAGCCATTGTGTACTAATTTTTCCCAAAGGCATTTGATCTATTTTATTAAATACTTTTTTCTTCCTCATTAAGGCTTTTCCACAACAATAAATGTGTATTTTGAACAAACACGTACACAAGCCAGAAGACATTTGTGTTGTATGGGGGATTAAAAGTATGTGTATGTCAAATGCTTCCTTATTTTGTCAGCAATAAGGGATTTGCCTAAGACTTTGAGAAAGAGGTTGCTGGGGATGATCTACCAGGGCAAAAATATCTCAGAATGTGACAGTATACTAAAGGGATCTGTTCTGGAATCAATGCCAAAGTTAGAATTAGAACAGAATAGAGCTGGAAGGGACCTTGGAGGTCTTCTAGTCTAGCCCCCTCCTCAAGCAGGAGAACCTATACAATCTCAGACACATCACTGTCCAGTCTCCTCTTAAAAACCTCCAGTGATGGAGCATCCACGATTTCTGGAGGCAAGCTGTTCCACTGGTTAATTGTCTTCACTGCTAGGAAGTTTCTCCTTAATTCCAGGTTGCTTCTCTCCTTGATTAGTTTCCATCCATTCTTTATTGTCCTGCCCTCTGGTACTTTGGAAAATAATTTGACCCTCTCTTCTTTGTGGCAGTCCCTCAAATACTGAAATACTGCTATCATGTCACCCCAAATTCTTTTTCTCTTTAGACTAGATAGACCCAAAACCTGCAGCCAGTCTTCCTATGGTTTAGTCTCCAGACCTTTGATCATTTTAGAACGTTTTCCAAAGTCTCAACATCTTTTTTGTAGCATGGTGTGCAAAATTGGTTGCAATAGTCCAGGTGTGGTCTTACTAGGATTTGTTCCAACTTACTTGGTTGGTTCACTAAATGTAAGTCTTCAAGGAAGATTAAAGCTGCTGAGAAGTTAGAAGCAGCCTCCTATTATCTTTCCCAATTTGTATATTGATGCATACATTCAACTGACTTAACAAGTTTCACGTGTTGTTTCTTACAGATATTAATCAATACATATTGGCTGTGTTCTTTCTAGTTGGTTCCTCCTTGTAGTTGATTTGGGTTCAATAAGAAGGATATGCTGTTCTCTGGGATGTTCCTTTTCAAGGTCTGCTCGCTCACAAGTAACCTACCTAAGATTACCCTTGAAATACTAGGTATTATCCTCATTTGTAAAATTTTCTTCTTGAAACTTAGATGGTCAACCCTGAAGTATGTGAGAATCAGAATATGATGTCTGCATTCATGCTTTGGCTATTTGGTTCTTATTCGCCTTCAGTCACATTTCACACACACACAGTAATTATTTCCCAAATCTGGCTGTCATGAAGAAAACAAACATCCCAGCCTAGCATGTGAAATTGCTGTCCATAAAATCTACAGTAGCAGGCTGCTCTCTGGGTCATCTTGTCCTCATTAAAGAGCAATTCTGAAATCTGAAAGTCAACCATTGGCCAGTATATTTAACATGGCAGGCACATCTGCAGATGTGGATAACTTTACTATGGTCACTGACCAGTCACCTATGACAAAACAACATAAACTTGAAAAGCATAATTTGTTTTAATTAGGTACAACATGCTAAACTTAGGTAAATGTTTTCCTGTGAAAAGCACTGTCAGCCATAAGAAATGTTGCAACTCTTTTGAGGATGTCAAGTTCCTCATTCAGTAACCTAAAAATAAATAAAATCAGTCTCATTAAAAGAGGAACTTCCAATGGAGTTATAAGAATAGAGCATAAGTTTCTAGAGAAGAGGTCTTCAAACTTGGCAGTTTATTTCTTCTAAGTAGTGTTGGGCAAACCGAACCCGCACAATTTGGGTCCATACCGAATTTTGTGGTGTTCGGCATACTGGACCCGAACCCGAAATTTTTAAAAAATTCGTGCTTTTGTTCAGCGTTCATGCCCAATGCCGCAAAAGCCACCGCCCGGCTGTCATCTGCTGAGAAGAGGAGGAGGAGCTGGGCGCCGATGGCGGCGGAGGAAGGCGAACACCAGGGAGATGTTGGCCGGTCGGGAGGATGGGAGGGAGGCACAAAAGGAGCTGGGGAATTCCTCCCAAGAAGAGATTCCAGGGGTGGAGCTTTGACGTCACGTATACCGGCAGGTTGCTAAGGACGCCAAGGTGATCCTGAATTCCATGGAATATGTGACATCAAAGCTCCGCCCCTGGAATCTCTTCATGGGAGGGATTCCCCAGCTCCTTTCAAAGGGAGGTCTTTTCACGTAAAAATAAACATTGTTTATTTGCTGGCGCTGCAAGCAAAGGGCGGTCCTTTCATGTAAAAATAAAAATGTTTATTTTTATGTGAAAGGACCTCCCTTTGCTTGCAGCACCCTTTTTTGTAAAAATAAAAATAAATAAAAATAAAAAATCCGTAAAAATAAAAAACGATGGGATTCCGGGGGCGGAGCTTTGATGTCACGTAGCGTTCGGAGTTCGAATTCGGGTTCGGTTTAGGTTCGGCCGAACTTTACACGAAGTTAATCCGAACTTGCCGAACACAAACACCGTTGGGTTTGCCCATCACTACTTTTAAGTAAAAGGAGAATGTAGAGAAATAAAATAATTTTTAGTTATAGAACAGGGGTCACATGGCTCTTTCATCCCTCTGCTGAGGCTCCCTGTCACTGGTCAGCACCACAATTTTGAGAGGAGTTTCTAGTTAGGGTGTTTTTAGTTAGGGTGGAGAGGAGTTTCTAGTTAAGGTGGAGGGAAGGCGGGCGCATCGGGAGGAGACTCTATGGCAAGGGACAGGTTTTCCGGTCAGCTCTACATTTTATAGGACAGGTAGAGGAAAAAGTATGTCGTGCTAGGAGGAAACTCTATGGTGAGGGAACCGTACTTCCGGTTGGATCCAGAATTGAACAGGAGACTTCCTGTTAGGACCTTTGTGGGTCTTTGAGTGTTTAAAGTTGCCAATCCCTGCTATAGATGATGAGGATGTACTTTTGTCATTATGCACTTATGTAATAGAAACATAGAAACATAGAAGATTGATGGCAGAAAAAGACCTCATGGTCCATCTAGTCTGCCCTTATACTATTTCTTGTATTTTATCTTAGGATGGATATATGTTTATCCCAGGCATGTTTAAATTCAGTTACTGTGGATTTACCAACCACGTCTGCTGGAAGTTTGTTCCAAGCATCTACTACTCTTTCAGTAAAATAATATTTTCTCAGGTTGCTTCTGATCTTCTCCCAACTAATCTCAGATTATGCCCCTTGTTCTTGTGTTCACTTTCCTATTAAAAACACTTCCCTCCTGAACTTTATTTAACACCTTAACATATTTAAATGTTTCGATCATGTCCCCCCTTTCCCTTCTGTCGTCCAGACTATACAGATTGAATTCATTAAGTCTTTCCTGATAAGTTTTATGCTTAATTAAGACCATTAAGACCACCAATGGTGGCTTAATGCCACCACTTTTGTAGCCCATCTTTGGACCTGTTCAATTTTATCAATATCCTTTTGTAGGTGAGATCTCCAGAACTGAACACATAATTTTGTATTGTGATGCACATGGCATTGTTTTGACATCTTTATGACATCTACTGGATACCTACAAGATTAGCCTTTTGCCAAAGTGGTCCTAATGAACCTTCTCTTCCATACACTCCCCCCAAGATTTTTATCAGCCATAAAAAGAATGTATTTACGATATCAGTGGCCAGTTTGGCTAATAATAGCTTGTGGGTATAGCACATCATGACTCCCTGAGTTTAAAATGCTTGCTAGCAATGCCTTTCTTTTAACTGATATAGGTTTAAGTGATGTCTAGTTTGACTCTAGCAACATGTAAAGTCCTAAGATAAAATACAGGAAATAGTATAACGGCAAACTAGATGGACCATGAGGTCTTTTTCTGCCGTCAATCTTCTATGTTTCTATGTTTTTAAGTAAACAATAGCATTTCCCCCCCAGCCTTTCAACTTTCTGTTGCACTTCATTTCCAAAATCATTTAAATGCCCAAACATTGCTAGACTGGCTAATGACCTGAGAAGTTTTAATGTTAGAAATAAAAGAGAACTCCCCAAATGAAAATATGGGTATCGTGCAGTTTTATGCGGCATGTTCCAAGGTGCTCTGAATAATGTAAATAGCTATTACGAGCTCTGTATCTAAGCAGATAATCCTGCTCTTGAAGAAGGCTGCTGTCAAGACACTGCTTCCTGTAATACCAAAGAATTTGTGGTATCTTAATTGCTGATAATACGTTTGCAATAACCCTCCTGTATCAGCTCTGACCTAGCATCTGCTGTGACAACCTTGGTACAAAGCCTACCTACCTTGGGTCACTCTAACAAAAGCTCTTTCAGCTACAGGCCTCCCAAGACTTATTTCCCTTGGAATGTTCCTCAGCCTCTTCGGGGGGGGGGGGGGGGTGCAGTATTATATACTGTATTTCTGGTGCATTTTTTTAAACAAAAAGATGTCTGAGGCAGTAAAGTTATCTAGCTGGTTTAGTCCTGGTCTGCCCATCTGTTGTGGTTAGCTCTGGCCCAGCTCCTGCCCCAAGGACTGTGGATGTGGGGGAGACATCCACATGCTGCAGGCCTGTTTTGCCCCAGGTGGAATCTCCTGATGAAGGCTCCTCTGACCAAGAAGACATGAGTGACACGGAGGAGGAGAGTGTGGCAGACAGCTCAGAAGGAGATCAATTATCTATCTCCTCCTTGGATTCAGAACAAGAGTTAATGATACAGCCACGCATGCAGAGAGCGATGCATAGGCAACAACAACTGAGATATTATTATCAAATAAAATGAGGCCACCTGTGGTTGGGTGGGGCTGTGGTATTTAGTGAGGCTGCTATAAATAGCAGCCTGTGGGTTGGGCCATTGTGGAGGATTATCTGATCGTTGTGTTTCGTGACTGCTTTACTGACTTGGACCTTTTGTGTACTGATTTTTCCCCGCTTTGAAACTAAACCAGGGCAAAGTGTGTTTCACTTTGTGAAAGAAGAAGGACTGTGAATTGCCTCACAGCTGCAAGCTAAGTATCACAGAACTGATAAGGGACTTGTACCAATTACCAGTTTGTTTGGAGACGAGTGCTCTTTGCTACACCAAAAGAGGGCTTGGTTTAAGTGAATTTTCATTATAAAGAACATTGTTTTGAATTTTCAAATGTGTGTGTGTGTGTCTGAAATTTGTACCTGTGAATTTTTGGGAGGATTCTACTAGAGAGCCTGACAGAACACCATCCAGTTGTTACATTTTTGTTAGAAAAGTAAGCTAGCCTGTCTCTCTCATCCACCCACTCTTATTACTCTGCTGTGCAACAACAAGGGAGATCTGAATGTTTGAATGGGCTTCAAGTCCTCAGATGTGCCTAAACTACAGCCATCCTGCTCATCCATTACATCTCTTTTGCTGCTTCTGATGCTGGCTGATGCTGCTAATGAATGTTCTGGAAATGTAGTACAGGCAATTGAACGTCTTGGGTAGACCTGTAGCCACATCTACAGGCAGCAAACAACTTTGGGGCTGAAAATTATTGTATATCTCACAATCCCTTCTTTCCTATCAGCATGCCTTCTGTCAATTTCAGGATGTAGCCAATCCTGTAAAATGATCTATGTCGGGGGTCTCCAACCTTTGTGACTAACTCCTACGAATTCTGGGAGTTGAAGTCCACAAAGTTGCCAAGGTTGGAGACCTCTGATCTATGTTATCTCCTTGACATGTTTATCTATTTCTGTTTGCAGATTCTTCCAAGACGTTTTTCGCTGTGTCCTGGACTGGGCTTTCTCTTTACACCAGACAGCTAGAGCAGTGTATGTCCTGGCTTTCTTAGACATCTTATGGATTCATCCATGTGGATGGGCCTGTGTTGGTGATCTTGCTGCTTGGTGGCTGACTGGCAGTCATGAAAAATTAGCATTTTAAAAATTTAGATTACACTAAGAAGGGTATGTATTATCAATATTAGTTTAACATCTATTGTAGTATTATAAAGATTGTACATCATTTGCGGTAATCTATTTCACTCAATTCAGACCTAATTCTAGCAGAAAAAAGGGGCACAAAGAAAATGTGGCACTCTCCTAAACTATTCTATTAGGCCAAATTATCACCTTTGCAAAGGTAATAAACTCAGTCAGTAGCATCACACTCCCCAGCTTTATCCATATATTGAAGGAAAGTTGTCATTGCAATTGAGCCAAAAACTCCTCTGGATCTCTTTCCAATCTCTCCAAAGTTCTTGAGGAAACGAAATTAAAAATAGAATGCGGGGAGAGGTTTGAGATCAGAGGTGGATTCAGTGATGGTGGATTCACCAGAAGAGCCCTTCGCTCACCTACTCGTAACAGAATACCCTACGAAACTAGACTTACAATCCTAGGTCTTGAAAGTTTAGAACTACAACGCCTTAAGCATGATCTAAGTATTGCCCACAAGATCATATGCTGCAATGTTCTGCCTGTCAAAGACTACTTCAGCTTCAACCACAACAACACAAGAGCACACAACAGATTCAAGCTTAATATTAACCGCTCCAAACTTGACTGTAAAAAATATGACTTTAGCAATCGGGTTGTCAAAGCGTGGAACTCATTACCAGACTCTGTAGTATCATCCCCTAACCCCCAACATTTCACCCTTAGACTATCCATGGTTGACCTCTCCAGATTCCTAAGAGGTCAATAATGGGCGTACATAAGCGCACTAGAGTGCCTTCCGTCCCTTGCCCTATAGCCTCTCCTATATCTCGTATTTCTTCACTACTATATCCTCTATAATCTTCATTGTGTATTATTGTGTATTGGACAAAATAAATAAAGTGGCTCCTACAGGAATGGTCAGGAACGCAGTTCCGGTAGCAAAATTTGGAGCTCCACCACAGAGCACCCAATTTGCACTGAAAAATGTTGAAACAAAATGCATAAGCCACACCCACAGTGTGGTAGTAAAAATTTTGGTAGCCCATCACTGGGTGGATTCCTACCAATGCGCACTGGTGTGGTAATCTAGTAGTGGCCCACCGATTGCGTAATTTGCACGCGACAGCTCCAGTGCTGTCTTTCCCAATCCATGCATAGCACCTTTTTTTTTTTTACTAATTCCCGGCATTTCTTTTTGCACATGCGCTAAAGGAAAATCGTGCAAGCACCCAATTTGCACTGAAAGATGTTTTTGCTTCTCTGCATGTGTGAAAGCAAAATCACATGAGGGGACGTTCACCCACATGTGATTTTCAGCTATTTTTTGCTTCCGTGCATGC
The DNA here is from genome assembly GCF_031021105.1 of Erythrolamprus reginae. NCBI lineage: Eukaryota > Metazoa > Chordata > Lepidosauria > Squamata > Dipsadidae > Erythrolamprus > Erythrolamprus reginae. The sequence goes on from NC_091950.1 coordinate 243,592,274, forward strand.
ACGGAATCAAAATTCAATGAGGGAACATGCACGCATACGCACGCATAGCAAGCACACACACACAGAAAATGTTGTGATGCACGTGCAGCACAGCAGTAGGGAGAAAAGAGGAACCCACCTCTGGTTGAGATGATTTAATCAAGTCTCCTTCAACTATCTTAAACAGCTTGGAGTCACACTGATAATACTAGATAATACTAAATAAACATAGAAGTGGATAGAGATGACTGTTCTGAAGGAAGAAGAAAGGACAGGAAACTCAAAAACAGAAGTTCACCAAGAAGATAACCTCCTGACAAAGACAGGTCCTCCCATCAAGGACAATGAGTCTGATTAGAAGGCCTGATTGGCCAGAAGTTCCTTTCATCGATTTCAGTGCTAGGAACTTAGCCAGAAAGAATAGGGTTGGGTATCAGCCTGTAAACTGACATGAAAAGGAAAAGCAGCATTAGGTATTGTACCCAATTGAAGTCTGAGTGGTAGGTTCTGGTCCCAAAATCTGCATCTGAATTCTGCCATGATTTCTCAAGCTTTAAGTCAGATTCCTGTCTTTTTATAGGAAAGGATATGAATTGGTTGGTTTGTTGTGATGAATTATAGTGTAGTTGTTGCCTAAAATGTAATGCTTGTAGAATATACAAATGAATCTATTATGCTAACCCCAGGCCATTTTCCCAGTAGATGTAATGCATAACTTCATACCAACGTTTAGAGTACTGTAGATGACATCAGGATTTTCAAGAAGAAATTGCCAAAAGCAGTAATTACTTCCTTGATTTGCAGAGTTCTAAAACTATTTCATGGGAGTTGGTCTAAATATGGACACATATGAAGTGTTCTTTTTGTCACTATGCCTTGGAGGTTATTACCAGACCCACTCAAATTAATTAGTGGGTCACTTTTTGCCCTGGTCACAGGGTGTATGTCAGTGGTGTGTGGGAAAGTAGAAAGACAAACGAGAATGAGATATTCGAGTTGTGAAGTATCTCGTGAAGGCTTTCAGTTTGACAGCTCTGGGAGAAAATGAATTTAGGATGTTGATCTTTCAAATGCTTCAAAACAAACTGCACTGCTACATTGGCTCCAGTTAGGGATATACTTACACAAAATGTTTTTCAGGCAAGAAAGTTCAAACGAAAGTACTAACATAATGTGGTTATAAAGCTGCACTTTCAACTAGCGGATACTGCTTAGATCAGAGGAACAGAGAAAGTTATTGCATGCCAAAACTTCTTTGGTGGGTATTGTGATTAAATGCTACTTGCTCACTTTGCCTCTCCTAATGACAAATCTGCTTAATCCATTGCTGCTGGCTCTGTTTCATATACTTACTTTGGTAGCATGTAGGATTCCTGTGAATGAGTCAGTGAGCATTGGGCTAATAGGGTTTGGCAGAAAGAGTAATCTAAATAATGTAAGAATACTTCCCACATTACCCCAAAGGTGCTTTTTCAAGAGACAATTGGACTTTCTGGTTTTTCTTTGAAGGCATTTTGCTTCTCATCCAAAGAGCTTCTTTAGCTCTTCCATTCTGTTCCTATCATTCAGTCAGAGCGAAAGAAGCTTCTTGGATGAGAAGCAAAATGTCTTCAAAGAAAAATCAGAAAGTCCAGTTGCTTCTTGAAAATAGCACCTTTGGGACAACCATGTCATGGATGATTGAGATTCTCCAAAAATACTGCCCACATTATATTGTCCACCACTTACTGCCTCCTTTTCCCTCTTGCCCATATGCCATTTTATCTGTAAAGTATGGTTCCTAAAGAAATCAATCACACTTATAACATTTATTTTGGAAGCATTCCCTTTAGTGTTCATTTTAGTTTTTCCATTTTAGCCATTCTGTACCAAGATTTTAACTATCTTGGAGTAATTAACCCAAAGACAATAATTTTGGTTACATATGAAAATATTTGAACTGTTCGTGTTTAATTAATATTGGTAGTTAACATTCCAAAGACCACATAAAAAAGAATATTAATGCTATACAATATTGCTATTCAAATTATAGTAATAACTTGATATATTATAGGAATTTTTTACTTTAATTTTTATATAAAGGACTAACTGCGAGATTTTAAAAAATATATCAACTATGATGATCATACAGTGATGCAATTTTTTTCAGCTTTAACATTTTGAATTCAAGTTTGAATTTTAAAAGGCATAAAGTTTTACTCATATTCTCTAAGAAATCCAAGTAACCAGAACCATAAATCATTATAGACAAAATCAGAAAGTTATATTCCTTGATATTCTAATAGACGTTTGTTTTGAGGAAACCTAATGTGTACCTTTTGTGATACAAATTCTGTCTTCTGTGACACTATCCAAAGTATAATCTATCTAATCCTCAACCTGGCTACGATTAAAAGAACTCTGAAAACTGGCTGTCTCTCAGCCTCATTTACCGTGGTGGTTAAACCCTCTGCATGTTTTTAATGGTGGTTTTTTCTTCAGCATTTAGGTTTTAGTTGTATTTTATGATTGTCTTTACTGTACTTTGCAGAGTTATTGCAGAGTTGGGCAAATTTATATATATATATATATATATATTAAAAATCTCTACACCAAAGTGGAAAACTTCTGTTAAAAAACTGTTTAAATATATAGGTGAAGATTCTCTTTTAATGAGAAGAGAAGTAATAGGCTCTTTCCAGGATCAAGGAGATTATAAAAAGGTAGAATACTTGGGTACATTCCAGCTTGAAGAAACAACTGAAGCTTTTTGTTTTTAATTGAAAACATGGCCTTTTACTACTGTAAACATTTTCAAAGAACTGTTGTAGGAGAGAATCAGTGACTGGAAAATCTATATAAGCACTGTTGTCATAATGGATTCCCAGAGGGATTACTTTAATCTAGGGAATCCATTAAAGATATGGTTGTGACTAAAAAAAAATTTTTTTAAACCCTCCTCTGCTTTTTTCCCTCCTTTTCCCCTAGACACATTCATCAAACTCTATATTAGCCTGTCATATTATCTGCACAGCTTGTTGAAGGACTGAAAGAAAACATTTGATACTGCCTTGTGAACTGTTACATGTTATCGGGATCGAGGCATGAATGATCCAGTAATAAAGACAGAGCAGATAATAATTCTCTTCCATTGGAAATGTAGCCTGAGTACATTTCATACAGCAGGCAAGGCATGGATGCAAACTGCATAAGGGAAAGCAAGGCTAAACATATCGAGAAATGTTTGCCTTGCAAGGTAACTCAAGCCAGAAGAACAACCAAGAGTACCAGCTCTACTTTTATTGTAAGGTTACATTAACAGAATCTTTACAGAATCTTGCAAGTCTGAAACAACCCCTTCAAATTTACTCTCCCTGAAACTAGGAAAGTTCCCTTCTGGGATACTTTTGCCATCCTTCCAGCTTCAGGCCCAGCTTTTATTTATCAGATCATTGATCACCCGTAATTCAATGCCCTCCATGCACTCTGCACCCCTGGACATGTGCACATGACCCCACTATGCTACCCTGCATGCATGCATGACTCCCCTTCTCCCCCATTTCCTGAATTCCAGTGGGACCACTTTTTGCCTTCCCCAGGCACCAGAGGCTTTCCTGGATCCTGGGGAGGGCAAAAATGGGTGTGTGCATACCCACATCCATAATTCAATGCCCCCATGTACCCCGCACCCCTGCACATGGGCATACGGGGGGAGCGTACTACCATACATGCACATACAGTTCCCCCATTTCCCAAATTCTGGTGGGCTCGGGAGGCCCATTTTTCACCCTACCCAGGCACCAGACGCTTCCGTGGAGCCTGGAGAGGACAAAAACAGCCTCCCCACCCCCCAGAGGACTTCCAGAAGCCAAAAACGCCCTCCCAGAGCCTCTGCACAAGCCAAAAATCAACTCACATGCCGGCAAATATGGCTCTGCGTGCCACTTGTGGCATGTGTGCCATAGATTCACCATCACAGATCTAAGCTGTGGCTCTTCCTTCTATCTCTCAAGGTCATTTTCTACATTTCCATTACAGCTGAAAAAACAAATACAGGTACAGCCAGTGAAGGGCTACCAAAATTTTTACTACCACACTGTGGGCATGGCTTATGCAGGATGCCCTGCATTTCCGTTCAACATCTTTCACTGCAAATTGGGTGCTCTGGGGTGGAGCTCCATTTTCGCTACCCCACTGAGTTCCCCCTCCCCTGTCCTGGCAGCAGCCCACTCCTGAGTACAGCCACAATTGAGCCTAAATGAGCTTTGTCCCATTTTGTGACCTTTCTTAACACCATTGTTAAGTGAATCACTGCAGTTGATTAGTTAGTAACCTGGTTATTAAGTGAATATGGCTTCCCCACTAACTTTGCTGGCCAGAAAGTCGCAAAAGGTGATCACGTGGCCATGGGATGTAACAACGCTCATCAGTATGAACCAGTTGCCAAGCATCTGAATTTTGATCACATGATCATAGGGATCATAACTATGAAAAACAGGTCATCAGTCACATTTTTCAGTGCCACTGTAACTTTGAATGGTCACTAAATGAATATGTCGAGGACTATAACTGTGTGCCTGTTTTCTCATTGTTTCCTATAGGATCAGCAAGCCTTTCTGCATTCAATGCCTTTTTAAAATTTCAAAATCCGCTGAAATTAGATTTTCCAGAAGGCCAAATTAAAGCAATGAGAGGGACTTTTATTTCACAGCCATGTTCAGTTCCTCTCTTATTGCAGCTTCAATTTCTAACATTTTCCAGGTGTAGTGGCTACGAATTGCTGAATATTTATATGCTCTGGAACAAGGTGGTGGCAACCGCACTGCTTTGAATTCTATATACCTTAAGACTCTTAACAGATGACCTTTATTTCTTTCATCCTTGAGGGCTGAACAGCAGACCAATCAGAAGCTGTCAGATCTAAATAGTTGTGTATGAGTTCAGAGATTCCATTCCAGTGCAATTTTATTACTAAACGTTACTGTAAGCTCAACTTACTCGCCTTTGCCAGTATAACGTTAGATGACTTTCGGAGGTCACATACAAGTGGATAAGTCTCTTTTTAAAAACTGATTATTTTTCTTAACTGAGAAGTGGTTTAAAAATGACAAGAAGGCAATGGGAGAGGCCGTTGCTCAATGTAAGAGCACGTGGTTTTCTATGTAGGTTCGTCCCATGATCTTTGTTTCTTTGTTAATTTTACTTACTTGTAGTATATTTAATCTGGACTTAATAGTGTGTTCCATCCTTAAAAGACTTTGAGAATTTGGCCTATGACTCTAGAATATTATTTGCAAATAGTGGGAGAACTAACAAATCAATGAAGACAGCATTGTGAATATTTTTGTTTTATTATCTTATTTTATTTATAACCCACCTTTATCATTTTTATTAATAAAGCAAGGTTACAAACATGCCTAATATTCCCAAATGTGCTTTTTCAAGAGGCAACCGGACTTTGTTTTTCTTTGAATGATGTTTCCCTTCTTATCCAAGAAGTTTCTTCGGTTCTTCGTGTTTTTAATTAAAAGACTTTACAGAAGTCTATATATATTGCATTTATTGTTTTGCCCTGGTCAAGTTTTGAGGTCCATATGTTTTTGCAGTGTTTTTGCAATGCACCAAAGACAAATTCCTTGTGTGTCCAATCACACTTAGCCAATAAAGAATTCTATTCTATTCTATTCTATTTGTAGTTTGCAGGATAATTTTTTCCTGAAACCAAATTGCTTGTTTGAAAATAGGTTATTAGTTTCTAGGTGAAGGGTAATGGATTGGTTTATAATTGATTCCATGACTTTGCATGTGACACAGCATAGAGAGAATGGTCTGTAGTTTTCTCCTACACTGGGATCTCACTTTTTGAAGATGGGGATGACTATAGATGTGGTAGGGAACAGGTCCTGTAGGATTTTTCAAAGATTATGCTTAGTGACTCAGCTATCGCTGTGGAGAGCTATTTTAGGAAGTATGCACATAGTCCCTCAGGTCTGATTGGCAGAGAAAGTTTTAGGCCGTGCAATGATTTTTCAACCTTGTCTTCAATTAATTCTATTTGTGTTAAATCGTATTTGTGGTATGTCTAGGGAATTTGGGGCATGAGCCATTGCTGTTTATAAAGATTGAGCCAAAGAATGTGTTGAAGAGGTTAGATTTGATTTTTTTCATTGTAGCCTTTTTTGTTGTTTGGTCCTTTTAGTGGTGGGAGAGATCTCAAGTCTTCGAGTTTGTTATTTACAAAGTTGTAGAAGGGGCAGTTGGATTTGGTGCAAAAATCCAATTATTTTCTGTGATATTTGGAGCATTCTGTCTTTATTTGGTGGCATATATTTTTGTGGCGGTTTTTGAAGTTACCTACATAACCTTTTTTGTTTTTGCTAGAGGGATTTGGGGGTATTGTGGCTTCCTTATTGGTAGGGATAGTTTGTTTTTCTTGGTTATGGTCATTAGTGGGCTGCTGCATGGATGGTCCAGTAGACAATCCCAGTTGGAAAAATGGAGATGCACACACATCTCCATGTCCCTGACACATGCACACATGCACCCGTGTAGGATTTGGCTTCTGTGCATGTGCAAGAAGTGAAATCACATGTGAGGATGCTTGCACACATGAGATTTTGCCAATTTCTGCATGCGTGGAAGCAAAGAAATTGAAATCTTGCGTGAGCATCTTCGTGCAAGATTTCATTTCCTGCACATGCACAGAAGCTGAATCTCAAGCCAGCATTTAAAATTCAGTTTAAAATGGTTTGCACAAGGCTCCGATTGTTAATTAATTAATTAGATTAAGTTTTGTTAATCACCAGGCAGTCTATCATTCAAGTAAAATTTCCTTTTCCCCTTCAGTCACGTGATCTTTTTTTTTCCTTGAATCATGACAATCACCGAAAAAAGTTTTAGGTTTTCATGTTCTAGAATTCTAGTTGTCTAGTTCTATGATTCAGATTGTCTAGTACAGTGTTTCTCAAATAGTGGGGTGAGTCCCCCTGGGGGTGGGGCACGAGCAATGCCAGGGGGGGCACTTGTCCCCAGGGAACATGCCTTTTTTGCCATAGGGAGTAGGAGTTTTTTGCACCGAACAATAGCACACAACAAAGAGTAGGAGATATGAAGTGCATATAACAAATCCTTAAGAGACACCATGGAAAAATATTTAAAGAGATGTAAATCTCCCAAAAGCTAAGACGGGGAAATAGGATGAAGCATATGTAGTGCTTGGCTTCACTATGACTATGGTGGGAGACGCAGAAAGACCAGTATGTTTACTGTGTTTAAAATGTTGGCAGCGGGCAGTGTGAAGCCAAACAAATTAAAGCCTCACATACATTATACCCCAATTATGCTGATAAGCCCCTTGAGTTTTTTCAGAGAAAATGTGCTGAATATTGCAAACAATCGTCCCGGCAGAGAGTTGGGGGGGGGCACAAAAGATTTACTTCTTTCTAGGGGGGACGTAATAGAAAATAATTGGGAATCACTGGTCTAGTGTGAAGATTTAGGTTCTAGTTAATCCCTGGCAATAGCTGGGCAGTAGTGAGGGCAGTCCTGCTTCAGCTGGGGATTCATCTGGAGATTTAAAGTGGGGTAGGTGGGTTTTGGTCAGCTATCTCTATCTATTCCCTCCATAATTGTCAGAAACTCCAGAATAAATTTCAGAATAAGAGTTTCTGGAGAGAAACGCTTACAAAATTGCATAGCTCAGTAGTAGCAGAGTTTGTTTGCCCTGTAGAGAATTCCAGCTTCCGTCTCAGCATCTCAAGTTGAAGGATTCCAAGGGGTGTCCTTACCAGACACCAAACACCTGAAGCCTTTAAGGGCAAATGTGGACTAAACTGGCCACAGTTTGAATTCAAGAAAGATGGTTCAGGTGGTCAATGGTATATTTTCTTTACAACCTCACCTTTATCTAGATTCCTAGCTCTTACAAAGCAAAATGAAACTACTGTTTTTTTCCTCCTGGTCTTCTGGCCACAGACAGTGTGCAGAAATGTCTAAAGCTGAAATAGTTTCTGCTGTCTATAATAAAAGTGGTAGCATAAGGAAAATCTTGCAGTACACATAAATCAAGACAAAGTAGCACCCAGCTTTCTAGGGAGCCAGCAAAGTCAATAACTAGTGAAGGGTTATTCAAATAGTTATAATAATCATATTTTATTTGGCTTTGGATTTTATTTATGATCAAAATGCATTTATTTAGGGTGCCAAAACTTTTTTTGTTACACTGGATTATTTTAATTCCTTTCAGATTTTGCTAATCTCTGGGAAATCTATGTATCAGCCTAATCAGAGAATTAGGAGATTCTTTCTGAATAAAAGAAGAAAAAACCTGCTCTGTTAAGTCAATATGTCATGCTGGCTTATGAGACTTTGGAGATTTTAGACTTGTAGAAAGAGAGGCTTTTTTGCTTCATGTTATAGTTAAGCTTCTCTAACCACCAGGCTTAAAATAATAATAAGAGAATCTACACAGATTGATATTTGAGATGCCCAAATACTTAGAACAGAAATTCATTCACAAAAAGGCTATGCAGTACATTAGTAAATTTGCTACATGTCCCGGGACTTCTTAAAGTGAAAGAGGAAAGATGGAAACAACCACTATTTTGTAACGTAAAAGAAACATATATTTGTGCTGTACCATACAACTTTGGAAGCATATTCTACTATAATCCTCCAATGCCGTTTAAAAATCAGAAAAAAAAATTTTCTAGCAATAATCTACAGCAGTGTTTTTCAACCAGTGTGCCGTGGCACACTAGTGTGCCGCGAGACATGGTCAGGTGTGCCGCGAAGCTCAGAGAGAGAAAGAAAACAAGAGAAAGAGAGAGAGAAAGAAAGAGCAAGAGAGAGAAAGAAAACAAGAGAGAAAGAAAGCAAGAGAGAGAAAGCGAGAGAGAGAAAGAAAGCAAGAGAGAAAGAGAACAAGAGAGAAAGAAAGCAAGAGAGAGAGCAAGAGAGAGAAAGAAAGAGAGAGAGAGAAAGAGAGGGAGGGAAGGTGGGAGAGAGAAAGACATAGAGGGAAGTAGGGAGGGAGAGAGAAAGAGCAAAAAAGAGGAAAGAAGGAAGAGAGAAAGAGGGATGGAGAGAGAGAGAAAAAAAAGAGGGAGAGAAAGAGGGAGAGAGAAATACTGTAGAGCGAAAGGGAGGAAGAGAGAATTTTTTTGTCCAAACTTTTTTTAGCGCGCCCTCCCCCCTCAATGTGCCCCATGGTTTTGTAAATGTAAAAAATGTGTCGCGGCTCAAAAAAGGTTGAAAATCACTGATCTACAGTACAGCAGAGTTTTCAATTTGCAACCAAAGTTTGAAGTTACGGTTGATCTCGAAAATGAGACTTACAATCTGGTTTCAAAGTTCTGATGCCTCCCCACACTATCCCTCCATCCACACAAGTACATGATCACATGTTGACAATTGTCAACTGGCCTGCGTTTATGACCGTTTGCAGCACCCCATGATCACGTGACCATGATTTACAATGTTTTTGCTGGAAATCATAAACTCTGGCAAAATCCAGTTCCTGCAAAAACTGTCCTATTGCAACCTATGAGTTCACTTAATGATTGCCGCAAAATGTCATAAAATCAGATCAGATTAGGTGGTACCATGCTTTATGACTATCATAACCTATCATCGAAATTGTGGGCTCAGTTACAGTCATAAGTCAAGGATTACCAGCATTTGGTATTAAACATATTTTAGCAACAGTGATTTGGTGGTTTTGTTTGCTTAAGAAAAATGGTTATAATACTGTAACAGCATTGTTTGATTTTGCCTGTATCCAGATTCATACAGGAAACCTAACCATGGTATGTTTACTGAATATACAATAATTGGCAATATCTGATAATTGCAAAAAGTTGTAGACTTTCTGAGCTTAGGACCAAATTCCAAAAATCAATGGGTGGTGCAGGACCTATCCTACAACTTACACTAAAATGTAATTAAATCCAATAACTAATATGGTTGCTCTACAATTATGTACTTAATAATTTTACTTTGTTGTAGGGGCTGAGGCTGTGCACCTGAGGCATAAACGCTGGTCTGAAATTACAGTCATTGGGTTGATATGACAAAAAAGGGAAGAATTTTAATACTGGAATTAGCAAACTGTTCCAGGTTTGCAGGTGAGCAACTATTGCAGGTTAGCAGGGGACAATAGAGAGTTTCTGGTTATCAGAATTGCTCTTCCAAGAACAGGAGAAGAGGGGTGTGGAGGGTTTTTTTTAACATCCTCTTTAGTCCTTAGATACCCTTCAGGGAACTATGTGGCAACAGATTTAAAATTTCTCTCTATATATATATATTGTTATAATAGCCATTTCACTGCTACACAATGTTGTGATTCAGTCTGAGGCTCCTCAGGGAACGGCTGGAACTCTGCCGGCTCCATGCTCAGAGGGGGAGGACGAGGAACAGGAGGAGGAACAGGCAGACGGGGAAGAGGAATGTCAGGACGAGGAGGAGGGGGAACAGCCTGAGACCCCCGGGGGGGAGCTCTCCCCAGCGAGTAGCCTGGAGTCATTGGATGAGAACGCACAAGCCATCATAGATATGAGGCAGAGAAGGGCAGCACAACGAAGGGGACAATTAGCCAGGTATTTCCATCCCTAATAGGCAACAGCTGGGTTTGGGTGTGGTTCTCCTCAGAAAGGTTGAAAAGGCAGGCCCGCCCTTCCTGTATTGTGGAGAGTTATCTTTTGGGAGTCCTGTGACCTTGCTTCCATCCTTGGCGTCTCTGATTCTGGCTTGTGGCCTCGAAGGCTGAAAACTTGGGGGAGGCGTGGGTTTTATTATCTACAGTGGTGTGTGTGCCAGCAAGAAGCCTGTTGTATTGTCTGGCCGTCGTGACTCTTCTGTGAAGCTTCACAGCATTCCAGTTTGTAAGAACAGTTTTTGTTATCTGTGTTTGTTTTCAAAGATATAAAAGGACTTTGCTTTTTACCAGCGTGTCTGGATACTCTTTTTAGTTGGTGTTGGCGTCTGGGGGAACCCAGACAGAACACACAAGCTATGAATATTACATTATATATTACATATTAATAAATAATATGTAATTTCTAATTATTAAGCCCAAGTACCTTTCTTCAAATGTCATGTGATTCTGGAAAAAGATATGGTTACTTTAAAAACTTCAGATGGCTTCAGCATTCAGATGCAGACTCAAAGCACATTTCAAATTTAATTTGAAGTACTGCACAGTTGAAGAAATCCAGGTCTTAATTAATTTTAATTGATTAATTTTATCAATTTTATTAATTTTATTTTTTGTATTTCAAGCAAATTAATGACACTAGGAATTTTTTTAGTCGTATCTGAAAACCAGATTTCGATAAAACAGAATATTTATAGCTTAGGGTTTAAATGAGTGGTCCTTACTGCTCTCTGAGCTTGGTTGTTTTCTTACAGATGTTTCATTAAACCAAGCTAGGTAACATCATTAGTACTAATATGGAGTTTGGTTTACTCTCAAGTTTATATTCTAGTATAGTGATGGTGAACCTATGGCATGGGTGCCATAGGTGGCATGCGTAGCCATACCTGCTGGCATATGAACTATTGCCCTAGCTCAGCTCCAACATGCATGTGTTTGCTGGCCAGCTGATTTTTGGCTCACACACAGACTCTTTGAGGGTGTTTTTGGCTTCCAGACAGCCTCTGGGGGGGGGCGGATGTCATTTTTACCTTGTCCTAGCTCCAGGGAAGCCTTTGGAGCCTGGGGAGGCAAAACACGAGCCTAGTGGGTCTACCAGAAATTGGGAAACAGCCCATTTCCAGCCTCCAGAGGGCCTCCAGGGGGCGGGGGAAGCTGATTTCACCCTCCCAAGGCATTGAATTGTGGGTGTGTGCACTCGTGCATGTGCAATAGCACATACGCATGCTCTTTCGGCACCCGAGAACAGAAAGGTTCACCATCACTGTTGTAGTAACTTGTCCCGTCACTGTTCCTGAGAGTGCTGTTGAATTTTTTGGTTGAGCTGTTTATTGTTAAGCTTATTTAGTAGTTCCTTGATTAGAGTATCATTTTTTTTAAATTCTTGATCTGATGTTAATATTGGTGTTAATTGTGCTTCTTTGGGTGTTGATTGCTGGCGGAGAGATGTTTTGATCTTTCGTTCCCTTTTTGGCTCGTTGATTATCTCTTTTGCACAATATATAGGGATTCTATTGATCGCTAATTTGTCAGAAATTCTCCAGGTGTTTGGACTTGGCTTGATCTAGTATGGGCACAGTTTCCCAGTTGAAACTAATACTTAAGTTTGTACATAGGTTGTGAAATTAAAGTGTCTTGACATGTTTTCTTACTGCTGGTTGGTGTACATGGATGCATTGTGCTCCTGCTGGACTTTTGCCTGTTTGTCCTACGTGATGGCTGTTGCAGTCATTACACTGTATGCAGGGGTGGGCTGATGAGGAGGAATGCAGTGGAGTAGTGAAAATTGAGGTCCACCCCAGAGCACCCAATTTGCACTGAAAGATTTGGAAAGAAAATGCAGGGCGTCCTGCATAAGCCACTCCCACAGTGTAGTAGTAAAAATTTTGGTAGCCCTTCACTGGCTGTATGTTGTAGGTGACTTCTGTTTTGGGGGCTGCTGGGTCTTTTGGTTCACTTTTTGGTTTAAGTAAACCAAAGTGCCAAGCAATCTAACAGTAACAATATTCAAATGATTAATAGTGAATGACTCAATTTCTAGGGGAAAAATAATCTCTTCAAATACAATTTTTACATTAAAATTAGACTTTTACCTGTGAAACTTTATAGCTAAACATTGCAATTTATATTTTGTGACTACCATCAACTTTGCAGATCTGTTTTAAAGCTGGGTAAATTAATACATGGCATTGTCTCAAAATCTTTCAAGATCACTGAAAAGATATTTTAAAAGAACATTTAGCAAAATCAAACCTAGGCAGTTGAAATACATGACTGCCTTTTATCCTTAAGATTTAAATACTGTAATTTAAAAGACACTGGTAGACGAATTACGTAGACTTGTGATTTCAACTTACATTAACAAATCATTATATTGATAATAGATCAATCCCTTATAAACTATTAAAAGCAGAGGCTTTTAATAGTATCAACTGGTTTATTTTTCATCTGGTTTATTTTTCTCCTCTAAGGAACAACAGAAGACCATAAATACACTGCTCAAAAAACTAAAGGGGACACTTAAACAACACAATATAACTCAAATAAATCAAACTTCTGTGAAATCAAACTGTCCTCTTAGGAAGCAACACTGATTGACAATCAATTTCACACGCTGTTGTGCACATTCAACTTTGTACAGAACGAAGTATTCAATGAGAATATTTCATCCATTCAGATCTAGGATGTGTTATTGGAGTGTTCACTTCCCTTTATTTATTTTTTTAGCAGTATAGTTTCATCAGACCTTTTCTACATCTGAAAGGCCATGATTTTGATTTTCAGAATCAAACAGAAATTTTTAAAAAAACCTTTCTTTTTCCCCCCTTTCATTTTTTTGAAACACCTCCACTTCTGATAAAGAAAATAGGCAAGTGAGATTCCTTTACTGAAGATACTCAGGCTCAATATTCAGTTCACAGGTTGCTGCCCTGAATGCTAAGAGAGCAATCCTACTTCTGAAACACATCGGCCAGGAGAAGGGGAATTTCCAAAAAAAGTGCAGGAAAAGGAAGGCCTTTTATAAAATCTGAGCTGAACAAGTTAATGCTTGACAGGCTGGATTTATGTGAACTTTAACAAGGCTGATAATTCAAGTCCTTGTTGCCCTTGGTAACGTTCCAGGAGAAATGTTTTCACAAAGATGAACTATTTTTAGACAGTTTCTCCAGTGTATAAAAAACAAACAAGCTTTCCTCATAAATTCAGCTAGGCATGCCTGCATATTTCAGTTCTTTTCAAATGCTAACAATGCCCGGTTCAATTCGGCAAGTGACACTCCTAGCAAAAAATCCATTCCTTTCACTGGGCCTTTGTAGACGTGATCAGTGAGACCCAAAAATGGAGCATCAAAAGAAGAAAAAAACATTAAGCAGCCAATTCTTTTTTTCCCCCTCTCTCTCCAAAGGTCTGTGGAAAAAACATGAATGTGCAGCTTCCTGTGTGCTTTATGCCTATATTGTAACTAGTTTTTTTCTCTCATGTGGCAGCTCTTCCTGTACTTCCATTATGGCAGAAGAAAACGTGGGGAATATAATGAAGTCGACATGCCCATTTATGGCTCCCTGCTTTTTTGTCCAATCCAGACATGGTCTTCTCATTAATTCATTCAGTTGGCAGAATATTTAAAATCCTTCTGTTTACGGATAGTTCTTGATCTACAACAGTTCATTTAACAGTTCTTTCAAAGTTTCAGTTTCCGGTCACAATTCAAAGTCTTGGTTATGACCTATAAAGCCCCACATGGCATCCAGGACCGCCTTCTGCCGCACGAATCCCAGCGACCGATTAGGTCCCACAGAGTTGGCCTTCTCAGGGTCCCGGGGACTAAACAATGTCATTTGGCGGGTCCCAGGGGAAAAGCCTTCTCTGTGGCGGCCCTGACTCTCTGGAAGCAGCTCCCCCCAGAGATTAGAACTGCCCCCACCCTCCTTGCCTTCCATAAACTCCTTAAAACCCACCTTTGCTGCCAGGCATGGGGGAATTGAGATATCTCCCCCAGGCCTATGCAATTTATGTATGGCATGTTTGTATGTATCTTTGATTAACAATGGGGTTTTTAAAAATGTATTTAAATTATTAGATTTGTTATGAATTGTTCTATTGCTGTTGTGAGCCGCCCCGAGTCTACAGAGAGGGGCGGCATACAAATCTAAATAGATAGATAGATAGATAGATAGATAGATAGATAGATAGATAGATAGATAGATAGATAGATAGAATACCTCCAGGACTGTCTTCTGCCGCACGAATCCCAGTGGCTGATCAGGTCCCACAGAGTGGGCCTTCTCCGGGTCCCATCAACACCTTCCCTAATTACTGTTTTATGTATGGTTTGATTGGGTTGTGTGATTATTTTATTAATAAGGGTTTTTAAATTGTGTTTTTAGATACTGGATTTGTACTTTGCTACTATTGTTGTGAGCCGCCCCGACTTCTCGGAGAGGGGCGGCATACAAATCTAATAAATTATTATTATTATTATTATTATTATTATTATTATTATTATTATTATTATTATTACAGCACTGGAAAAAAAGTGACTTGTGGCCATTTTTCAACCATTGCAGCCTCTCCACAGTCATGTGATGAAAAGTCAGACAGTTGCAGTGTCTTGCATATGATCACATTTTACAACCTTCTGACAAGCAAAGTCAATGGGGAAGCCAGATTCACTTAACAATTGTGTTACTGGCTTAACAGTTGGGATGGTTCACTTAACCGTTGGGTCAAGAAAGTGTCACTGTGTCATTGTAAAATGAGGCAAACCTCATTTTTAACCTCGTTAACAAGTGTCCTGCTTAGCCACAGAAATATTGGGCTCAATGGTGGTCGCAAGTGTAGGACTACTTGTATTCCTGAAACTTTTTCTATTTCAACAATGCTTTCCATTTTATCTCACTCCATTGGGCAACAATTAAAAGAGAAGAAAGAGATCATGAAATCCTCCAACGATGGTTTAGAACTCAGTGTCTTTCAGCTCCTTCATTTTTCAAGTTTCAATTTCCAAACATTAGGAGTGCTCAAAAGTTGTGACATGCCTTGGAGTATAAAGATATTTTCACTACTTTAATATAATTTAGATATACAATGGTACCTCGGTTTTCGAACGCTTTTCAGTTCAAACAAATCGGTATTCGACCAGGAAATTCAAGAAACTTTTGCCCTGAAATCCGAACAAACATTTGGAACTCAAACACTCGAAAGAGCTGAAGCTGGCAAGCTACAGAGAGAGAGAGAGAGAGACGGGGACAGAAGCGGGCGAGCGAGAGAGCTGAAGATGGAAGCCGCCAAGTTACAGAAAGAGAGAGACGGGGACAGAAGCAGGCAAGCTAGAGGGAGAGACAACTGAGGAGGGGAATTTATCTTAAATTGTTTCAGTTCTCAACCAAATCGGTTCTCGACCACACTTCATTAATGTCTATAAAACAGGCTGGTCCTTGTTTAACTATTTTCTTCTGGCCCCTTTTAAGTTAAAAAAAAAGTCTAGCTTTCATTATACCACCAGTGTCCATATACCAATCTATCTTGATGGAATATTAGTGGACAGGAACAATGTCTGAAGTGAAGCTGACAGCTGATCCAGCGGCGCCATTCTGATTTGTCCCCAAAGAATCAGATCATTTCATACCAAATTTTGGTAGTATCCAAAGTGTCTATAAATACTCTAACTCTGGCGATTACCGGCATGTGAAATTTTGCATATATAAACAATGGTAGGAGGCTTTTTCTAGCTTCTGGAAAGCTTCTGATGCCTCTACATCAGGGGTTTCTAACTCAATTTCATTGAGGGCCACATCTCAGTGGTGTTTGAGCTTGGGGGGCTGAGTTGGGCTTGGCCAAGGTGGGCATACCCAGCTCAACGTCACTCATGTCAGGGACACCTGTGGTGAGCCAAGTGCTCAGCCAGAGAAAATGGGCTCCCGAGCTACATTTTTGTCTGTGACTGCCTTCTGTAACCCTCTGCCACTGAAAATGCTGCTCCGAGGGACTGGCCATGGCTCTCCTGAGCTCCATTTTCTCTGGCAGAGGCATCACAGGCCTCTGGGCCATATGCAAGCACCCCATGGACCGCATCTGGCCCTGGGCCTTGAGTTTGATACACCTGCTCTACATTAACAGCAGTAGCTTTGGAAAAAGTGAACAATTGATATATAAAGCTGAGTTATGCTGCTGTGTTATAGAAACATGGAAACATAGAAGATTGACGGCAGAAAAAGACCTCATGGTCCATCTAGTCTGCCCTTATACTATTTCCTGCATTTTATCTTAGGATGGATATATATTCATCCCAGGAATATTTAAATTCAGTTACTGTGAATTTACCAACCACGTCTGCTGGAAGTTTGTTCCAAGGATCTACTACTCTTTCAATAAAATAATATTTTTTCATGTTACTTCTAATCTTTCCCCCAACTAACCTCAGATTGTGTCCCCTTGTTCTTGTGTTCACTTTCCTATTAAAAACACTTCTCTCCTGAACCTTATTTAACCCTTTAACATATTTAAATGTTTCGATCATGTCCCCCCTTTCCCTTCTGTCCTCCAGACTATACAGACTATACAGATTGAGTTCATTAAGTCTTTCCTGATAAGTTTTATGCTTAAGACCTTCCACCATTTTTGTAGCCCGTCTTTGGACCGTTCAATTTTATCAATATCTTTTTGTAGATGAGGTCTCCAGAACTGAACACGGTATTCCAAATGTGGTCTCACCAGCACTCTATGCAGTAGGATCACAATCTCCCTCTTCCTGCTTGTTATACCTCTAGCTATGCAGCCAAGCATTCTACTTGCTTTCCCTACCGCCTGACTGCACTGTTCACCCATTTTGAGACTGTCAGAAATTACTACCCCTAAATCCTTCTCTTCCAAAGTTTTTGCTAACACAGAACTGCCAATACAATATTCAGATTAAGGATTCCTTTTGCCCAAGTGCATTATTTTACATTTGGAAACATTAAACTGCAGTTTCACATAACACATTCTCACATAGAAGGGTTCACAATCATGCCAAACATGATTTAACCATGGTGTGTGCAATCAATGACAACCACAACTATATATCAAGCCATTAAGTATATTTTATAAACCATAATATTGGTTTCCACAATACGTTAAGCCATAAACAATGGCTTAAAAACTAAAGTGGCTAATTCTTAAGATACGCTAAACCAGGGGTAGGCAAAGTTGGCTCTTCTGTGGGCTTCAACTCCCAGAATTCCTGAGCCAATCATGCTACCTCAGGAATTCTGGGAGTTGAAGTCCACATGTCATAAAAGAGCCAACTTTGCCTACTCCTGTGCTAAACCAAAGGCAAACAAACTACATTCTGCATTCCTTGATGTGCGAATCTAGGTGTAATATACACTGCTCAAAAAAAAATAAAGGGAACACTTAAACAACACAATATAACTCCAAGTAAATCAAACTTCTGTGAAATCAAACTGTCGACTTAGGAAGCAACACTGATTGACAATCAATTTCACATGCTGTTGTACACATTCAACTTTGTACAGAACAAAGTATATAATGAGAATATTTCATACATTCAGATTAGGATGTGTTATTTAAGTGTTCCCTTTATTTTTTTTGAGCAGTATATACAGGTATAACAGATATATTCTACCTGTATAACTGAATGCTTAAATTAGGTAGAATCTCACTTGATTCCACTCCCATTAATATATGGTGGCAACAATTGCCTGAAAGGGCAAAGATTAGTTACTTGTATAAACTATAGCTGAGAAAATCACCTGATTGTGCGGTAGATGTTTGTTCAGAGAGGCTAATTATAAAGTAGCTATTGAGGCTTTGAAGAATTTATCTATAATTACTGCAATAGTAGGAGTAAGTTAGGGACCACAAATATATCATCACTGTAATCGTACTTAATATTTACATCGCACTTTCAAACTTCAAAGTGTATCATAGCCATTAACTAATTAATCTGCAATGCCTTATATCTTGCACATCTTTTGCTGACATAATGTATAAACATTGTATACACCATCCTTGGGGAGGAATTTTCCTCTAAAACTACATTTAGGTGGGGCATTTTTTAAAAAATTCTCTGTAGCTTGTTGAAATCAAGACATGAAATGATGAGATGGTATCTTCTCTTTAACAACCAGCATTGTTAATGTTGTTGAAAGTTTCTGACTTTCATGAATTTTCATAAGACCAAAGTAAAGTTGCACACAAAAAGGAAGGAGAGAAGGACACTTTTATAGGTCGTTTTAAAGTTAGTGGTTTCTGCATACAAAATGCCAACTGGGCTGCTAATTAAATTACTCATTGTCTACATATGAGTAGTTCATGCAACACATCTATAACAAAGCAGGATATCAGAATAGTGGCAAATGTGCAACTACCGTATATGTGCAATTATATCATCACACGAATTACACCATACATTATAACAAAGTATACTAATAGATTCTAAGCACATTAGCCAGGGGATTTCATGTTTCACTGCTGGGGCCTTGACTTAACTAGCTTAAAGATATACAGTATTATGAGAGCTTCTTGTTCTTCTTATTGGAAATTTTATTTATCTATCTATTTATTTATCTATCTGTCTATCTATTTATCTATCTATCTATCATCATGTAATGAGTCTCTCTCATATATTACACTTCACCTTTTAAGTTGCTTTACTGAAATAAATGAACTTTTGCACAATATTCTAATTTTTTGAGTTTCACCTGTATTCCTAGAAAAGAATGTTGATTAATTATAGTCCTCTTCAATCACCATGCAAAGTTTTTTCTACTCTTGTCAGCTCCCATCTTTCCCAATTCCTCAGGATGATTTTTTGGAGTAATGCCACTCTCTGTCTGTTTTGGTATAAGCTCAACTTTTCCCAGTCAAATAACTCAGCACAACGAGATATCCCAGATCATTTTATTACAGGAATTCTCACAATAACTCACAGTTATGATGCAATTTTTCTGCAGTATAATCTTTCCCATTGTGCAGGTAAAAACAGGGTGAATTTACCCCCCAGCTCTAGGTGTAGCATCTACATGCTGGCTGGCTTAGTGAGTGAAGACAAAGACCCTCTGGAATGTTCTCCCCAATTACCCCTCATCCCGAGTCAGAGCCAATAGGAATACACAAATGTAGTCACATGTAAAACTACATTACCCAGAGTGCAATTTCACTACATTTCCCTAATGCAATATCTTAAAGAAACATGCCTAAATACAGTCCAACTATCTCTGTCTCTGGGGACAGCACACTGTCCATAGTGACGTTCAACTGATTGAGGAGCTTACATTTTCCAGAGGCTTCATCCATGTGAAGAGCCTCTATAGATGGCTCAGACACTCATCCTCCTCTCAAGATGAGCAGGTCAAGGAAGGCAAGTTTGGTATGCTCATCTTCATCCCAGCTTGAAGCAACAAGATGGCTTCTCTGTTGCCTCTGTTTCAATCCTTCCTTCATTTTCATTAGGCTCTCCTGCCATTAACATGTTTTTATTGAATATAATACCTTCCTCCATTTATGCAATTCATACAGAATTCCTTCCTTCCTTTCTCCCTCCCTCCCTCCCTCCCTCCCTCCCTCCCTTCCTTCCTTCCTTCATTTTCTTCCTGGAGGAAACTTTGTTTCAAACTTTCTCCAGTCTCCAGACCTCCAAGATGAGATCTATATACCCAAACCAAACATTTTTTTTCAATAATTTTTATTGAGTTTTCACATTTAAAAAAGCTATAAACACACAACAAAGACAAACAAGTACAAAAATTTACAAACAACAACGATTAATAATCCAATAATTTACAGCATTGTCAAAATATTTTTTTCATATCTATAGCTATATATACAGTTAATCTTCTCACCCTATTTTTTTAACATATTTATTTATTTGTTTGTTTATTTATTTGATTTTTATGCCGTCCTTCTCTTTAGACTCTTTAGACTTACAATAGCACTTTTTTTTAACAGAGCCAGCATATTTCCCCCACAATCCGGGTTCTCATTTTACCCACCTCGGAAGGATGGAAGGCTGAGTCAACCTTGAGCCGGTGATGAGATTTGAACTGCTGAGCTACAGATCTACATTCAGCTTCAGTGGCCTGCAGTACAGCACTCTACCTGCTGCGCCACCATGGCTCTATATGTAGTCCATATCTTATTTTCAACTTATGGAGAAGGGTTATAATTATTTATGGATATTTCTCAATACATCTTTATCCTTGTAACCAAATTTATAATTTGGGGTTTCGTTTAATCAAGTTTGGAGACTCTTATCCACATCTGAGCTTACAAACAGTCAATGGGGACAAGGCCCTCTCTTTCCTTTTTGGATAAAGGTCCCTAAACGTGGGACACAGTGTATGGGGAGGTGCACACACATGCTTGATTGCCAGCAGAACCCAAACATATTATATATAGAAATTATAGCAACTAAGCGTGCACACTGAACTGTTTCTTTTTCTCAGCATTACTAGTTGGTAGAAAGAAAAACAATCACAGATCGACTTCATATTGCTTCTGTTAGGGTTGGAGGCTGAAAACAGCGATATTAGAATAGTGCCCTAAAATTGATTCTACGTTTTTATTTTCCAGAACCAGAGATATAACAAGTCTGCTAATAATATTGAATTCTTTTTTTAATTTTATGTTCACTGCTGCCTGCACTGCTTTTATAGCCACACGTTTTCCTCTGTATTTTTATGTAAACATCAAAGATTGCAGGCAGAGGAACAAATCCGACAAGGATATGAAAGATCCTACTGTAATTTTTTGCCTTCTCTGTGTTCATCTGCAAAAGCTGATGACATGCCAGTATGAGCCAGCTCATCAGATGGGCACAGATCCCCACTCTTTCTTTCTTTTTTAAAAGTCTTCCATGAAGGTGGCAGATAAAAAATAGGGCATTCCAGTAGCTGACAGGCTAACCTGTAAGTGCCTGTCCTGGGCAATCTACTTGTCAGCTTTGCTGGCTAAGAGAGCAGAGACAAGCTTCAGCTGTCAGCTCTGTGTCTTCTCTTCTCTCTGTCTTTCATCATTCTTAGGTCCATGAATAGAGGTCTTATTTAGGGTTGACTTAATTTAACCAGTGCATGGAGCAAAGCTCTTATTCATCCTGTTGCAACAAGAGAATCCATGTACAGTATTATAGATACAAATGATATATGGGATTCTGACAATCAGCTAAGTTAAACAGAATAAGACATATTGTATGTGGCTCAATATTAATATCAAAAGATCAGGGAGAGTAGTTATCAGAAAAATCTAAATCCAGAATACTATATTTATCTGGGCTATTGGTCTGAGTTCTCAGCTTGGCAATTTGGTTGCAAACATTTCTTCACCATATGAGGAGGCATAATCAGTGTGCTTTGAATTGTGCTCATCTGCCTTTAAATACCTTTTTATGTGAGAGAAATTAGTGTGCATGTTGTTTTGTTTGGCTACTTCTGAATCATGGTCTGACTTTGGACTGTTTGATTGGCTGGCTGTTGTTACAGAGGGATAGTCATGATTGTTTATTTAAAGGCCATTGTTCTAACAGATAAGCACAATTCAAAGCGCACTGACAACATCTCATTGAATGGTGACAAAACGTTTGCAATCAAATTGCCGAGTTCAGAGCTCAAAACAACTACCAACCTGAGCTACTTACATTCAAACACATTTCAATTATATTTATCTATCATTTATCTCCTTACCACCATCACATCTTTCTCCTCATCTTCTTCCTCCTCATTGTTCTGTCGGGCTCTCTGGTAGACTCCTCCCGAAAATTCACAGGTACAAATTTCAGACACACACACGTTTGAAAATTCAAAACTACGTTCTTTATAATGAAAATTCACTTAAACCAAGCCCTCTTTTTGTAGAGCAAAGAGCACTCGTCTCCAAACAAACTGGTAATTTGTACAAATCCCTTATCAGTTCTGTGATACTTAGCTTGCAGCTGTGAGACAATTCACAGTCCTTCTTCTTTCACAAAGTGAAACACACTTGGCTCTGGTTTAGTTTCAAAGCGGGGAAAAATCAGCACACAAAAGGTCA
The DNA here is from genome assembly GCF_031021105.1 of Erythrolamprus reginae. Taxonomy (NCBI): domain Eukaryota; kingdom Metazoa; phylum Chordata; class Lepidosauria; order Squamata; family Dipsadidae; genus Erythrolamprus; species Erythrolamprus reginae. Next base: position 243,614,910 of record NC_091950.1, read on the forward strand.
AAGTCAGCAAAGCAGGCATGAAACACAACAATCAGATAATCAGATAATCCTCCACAAACCCACAGGCTGCTATTTATAGCAGCCTCACTAATTACCACAGCCCCACCCAACCACAGGCGGCCTCATTTTATTTGATAATAATCTCTCAGTTGTTGCTGCCTATGCATCGCTCCGTATCATTAACTCTTGTTCTGAATCCAAGGAGGAGCTAGATAATTGATCTCCTGAGCTGTCTGCTACACTCTCCTCCTCCTGTCACTCATGTCTTCTTGGTCAGAGGAGCCTTCATCAGCAGATTCCGCCGGGGGGGGGGGGGGCAAAACAGGCCTGCAGCATGTGGAGGTCTCCCCCACATCCACAGGAGCTGGGCCAGACCTAACCACAACAATCATGATCATCACTGTCAAGAGAACTCAAGAAAACTGGTTGTCTATGCAATACCAAAGTCTGAAGAAGCTAAGAAATAAATAAATATAAAGTTGCATTCAGGTTTCCATTGCAACTTGATAACATCTACAATGCTAGGCCTAGTGGTGTTTGAATTCAGGGGCTCAGAACAGATTGTTTATTCCCTACAAAATTTGTTTGTCACATCAAATAACACAGCAGAGAAATTCTATATTATTTCTTTTGATTTTAATCTAATTAGTATATATTTTGCACACGCTTTATACACTGCTTTGCAGATGCATAAACAGCCATCCAGAATTTTATTTCAGACATCACTTTATTGAAAATGTAAATTACATCTCTCCACATTATTCAGATATGAAATTGCAAGGATAAGAAATGTGTCATGCATTACTTAGATCTCTGGCATAATAGCTAGCAATTGTAAAAAATTATTGATAGTAAATTGATTTTTAAAAAATTGTGTTTCTGAAAAGTATGTCAGCTGTATATATCATTTTTAACTTATTAACTAAGAAAACTGTCAGCTATGAAGCCTATTTTATAAAATTCAGTAAGATTTGTTGGGTTTAGAAAATAAGTTATTCTCATGAATTATTTTTTAAAATTTTCTGCCTAAACATCTCAAAGATTATTCAAATTTACTTACTTTTCCTCTTGAGAGAAATTTTACAAATTTTACATTTTTATCTAACCATCACTGTCTGTCAACTTGCTGTGTTGTAAATTGGCTTCATAGGACAGCCTCTTCACATTACCATTTGTTAGTCTGGTTCTCAAAACTTTTGCAGAACACCAGTTTGTCACCTATCCTTTCTAGATTCAGTCCTAATAGCATTCTTCATTAAGCAGATTAGTAGAGATTCTCCCACTAGTTGGTGATAGTCAGTGGAAGGGGAGGAAAAAATACCACAGGAATCCACCAGATCGTTTCCTTGATATGCCCTGAATTTAGCAAATAAAGATAGTAGCATTTGCCTGCAATCCTGAAAAAGACAATATCGGTGCTGACTAATGGAGACTGCTAATTTTATTCTGATATAAAAATATGTGGGTTATCATTAATATTGATCATAGGAAAAGTTCCTCTCGTCTTGGATCTCTCTTCTCTTCCCACCCCATCCTTCTTTCAATTTCTGTGTCTAGCTGCTGCCATCTTATCTTCACTTTGACTTCTGTAGTGGGTTCCTCTGCCATTTCAGACAAATGGTGTCTAATCTCTTCTCTAAAACCTCCAATGATGGGGTACCCACAACTTCTGAAGGCAAGTCATTCCATTGTTCCAACTGTCAGAAAAATTCTCCTTAGTTCTAGGTTGATTCTCTCCTTGCTTAATTTCCACCCATTATTTCTTGTCCTGCCTTCAGGTGTGTACAGCAACATGTCCAGCCGCCACCGTTGGTGCCTCCGTCCCTGAGCTCCGCCTCACAGCTGCCCACCCTGCTGCCATCTCACGGCTCCTGCCCGGTGCCGCTGCTGCCGCCGCCCTCCTGCTGCCGCCGCCCTCCCACCAGGCCCCAAAGCTCACCTGCTGTCGCCGCCAGGGAAGCTCCAGCCAGGCGGGGGCACTGCAGCTGCCAGAAAACTTGGAAGGCGCAAAGAAGGAAGCTCAGCTTCCGGTCTCACAACTTTTTGCTCTTCGCACTCTCAGCAAAAAGTTGTGGGACCAGAAGCTGAGCTTCCTTCTTCGCGACACACCTGACTATGTCTTGTGGCACAGTAGTGTGCCGCGGCACACTGGTTGGGAAACACTGCTTTAGAGGCTAGCTTGACTCCCTCTTCTTTGTAGTAGTCCCTTAGATATTGGAACATTGCTGTCATGTCACCCGAATCCTATGATTCTTGACAAATGCATCCTTTCTTTTATGTATACTGCGAGCATATGCACCAAAGACAAATTCCTTATGTGTCCAATCACACTTGGCCAATAAAGAATTATATTCTATTAAACTAGACATGCCCAATTCCTGCAAATATTTTAGCCTCCAGTTCCCTAATCGTCTTTGTTGCTCTTCTCTGCAGTCTTTCTACAGTCTCACCATCTTTTTTAAATCATGGCCACCAAAACTGAATGCAATATTCCTAGTTTAGCCTTACCAAGTCATAATAAAATGGTTGCTAAATGAATGTTTGTAAATCTAGGACTCTCTGTAGTTTGAGCTTTATATTTAATCATAGCCCCATTTTTTAAAATTGTGCTCCTTAATTTTCATTACAGTAGTTTTTGCATTATTTGTATTTTCAGCTATCGGCCTTACCGTTAAGTTGCTAATTTGTCCCTCAGATGTTCCCTTCTTCTGTCACACTCAGTAACTGTGTTTGGATTCTTGTATTTTCTCCATTATTTCCATTCTCAAACCCTCTCTCTTTCTACTCTCAATGGGGTGAGATATTGTTGCAATGTGTTCTGTACAGGTAGTCCTCAAATTATGACCAATCATTTAACAACTCAAATAATTTAACAACTCACATAAAAAGCCTTAGAAAAGATGCTTTACAGCTCATAAAACACTTCCAGCTGTTGTAAAACATCCCAAAGTTACACACACACACATACTTCAGCTTCAACCACAACAACACAGGAGCACGCAACAGATTCAAACTTAATATTAACTGCTCCAAACTTGACTGTAAAAAATGACTTCAGCAACCGAGTTGTCGAAGCATGGAACTCATTACCTGACTCAGTAATGTCAACCCCTAACCCCCAACATTTTTCCCTTAGACTATCCACGATTGACCTCTCCAGGTTCCTTAGTGGTCAGTAAGGGGCATGCATAAGTGCACCAGTGTGCCTTCCGGCCCCTGTCCAATTGTCTCTCCTTATCTCATTTATCTTTTCTTCCTTTCAAATTTGTTCATCTATACTTTTATATCTTTTTTTCTATTTGTTTCTTTAGTTATATTACTACATATCTATTCTCTTCAATGTGTATTATGTATTGGACTAAATAAATAAATAATAAATAAAATATCCCATGGCCACAAGTTCACAAACTGGGTGTTTAGCAACCTATTGACACTTATGACCTGTTCACAAGTGCCCCATGATCGTGTAATTTACATTTGCATTCTTCTCTGCCAGCTTCCGCAGAGAAGTTTGAAAGCTTCTTGTGGAAAGAAGCACGGAATCACGGTCATAGTGACCGCAGCAGTTTTCCAAAATGTTCGGAACACCCCTATTTTTAGAAATTGACTGTTCTGGTTAGGAATAGCTTTTGTTTTCTCACCAATATGAGTGTAAGCAACATCGTGCTTGCGTGAGTTTGTTGTTTTCTGCAGCGGCATTTGAATTTGACTTGTGTTCATTTTGACCGCAGATCTTTGTTAACGGATATTTTTTTATAATGTTTCCCACCAAAAAGAGTATGATTTGGTGATCCAAACTTTGAAGAAACTGTTCTAACATGGTATGAAGAAGCAGAGAGTGATTTGAGTGAAGTGGAATCAGATTATGATGAAAATTTTGTAATGGACAATGAGGAACTCGCTGTCCCACCGATTCTGACATCAGTGGTGATGAAGGCCTGGATGAAATTGATGACCAGGTACAATCTACATCATTCCATAATTTATATGGCAAGAACAAATTCAAATGGTCTTCTGCACCTTTTGGAAGCAATATATCCAGAACCACTAGTCATAATATCATGGTGCAATTGCCTGGACTCTGGCAGCAGCTAGAGCAGTCATTATGACCTCATGTTTGTAATAGCATAGCCAAAACAGTAGTAGTTCTGTGGTTAAGGGGTGAATAGTTGGAAAAAATGATGGAACTAGAAAAGATGGCTAAATTAACTGCTTTAATCAAAGAAAAGAACACATGCAATTTTGTTTCTACTTGGAAACCACTTCCAGAGTTTGTGCTTTAGATGGAAACAAATAAATATTGTCTTTTGGTTTAGCTGATTAAATAGGTTTGCTATTAGAGAAATGGCTATTATATATTAAGTATGTAAAAGCAAGAAGTTGAGACTGTAATTTGTTATTATTTTATTCTATTGAGTTAACAGGAATTGGGAGTCAGTGCTTTTCTTTCTTTTTTCCCTTTCCCCTACATCTTTTTCTCCCCTTTCCCCCACTATTTTCATTTTCATTTGTATTTTATACTTCAATAAAACTTCAATGAAAATTAACAATTAAAAAGAGGATTGCCCCTTGTCTCTGGGAGCTGGATGAAAAAGCTGACCGCCAAGGGCAACTGAACTCCAGAATGCAGAAATGTAGCTCAGATCCTGATAATTTGAGTGCTGTGATTAGACTGCAGTATTGTAGGCTAACTTTGCCCACTGCCAAGAGTTTATTTATTTATTTTATTTATTTATTTTATTTATTTATTTATTTTGTCCAATACACAATGAGAGTTTTAGTGGGCCTTCCAGCCTTCCAAGGTTGGTAAAATGAGGACCCTGATTGTTGGGGGCAATATGCTAACTCTGTGAACTGCTGTTCAGAGAAGGGCTGAAGGCATTATGGAGCAGTATGTAAACCTAAGTGCTATTGTTATTTCTGCACCCTGGTAAAGTAGTTTCTGTTAAGTTTGAAATGAGTCGAAGACATGTGGTTGCCTGATTCGTGTTTATTAGGAATCAGTTTGTGTAGCATAAAACTTGTAACACTGTACACAGTTGAAATTCAGTGCTAAAAGATGCCGCGCGGCCAGGGTTTCCCTTTTTAAAAGATTTTTTCCCTTAGTAGGCGCGGCTTTGCCAGCCGCTTGAATTTCCCAGCCGTGGTTTGGCCAATCCACGGCCGGTATGCAAATGATACAATTTAACATAAACTATTTACATACTGTTTATTTACATAAATACATAACAGTTTCCATCCATTTCGGGAAAAGATTATTTCAGTGGAGTGGAAAAAGCCTGATGATGTGTTTTTTTAAAAAAAAATTCACATTTAAATCAATTTCAGTCATATCTGGTACAATTTGTTCTGCTTCCATTACCATCATTTACACAGAGATTATCTATGATAACATTTTATTTATTTTATTTTATTTTATTTTATTAATTTAATTTAATTATTTTATTTAATTATTTTATTTTATTTTATTTTTTGTTTGTTGATTGATTGATTGATTGATTGACTGATTGATTGATTGATTGATTGATTGATTGGATTTGTATGCCGCCCCTCTCCGGAGACTCAGGGCGGCATACGTCTGAGTCCCTTATTGAAAAGTATCCTTCAATACTAATGTATTTTGCTTCATTCTCTGTAAGCAAGATGAATGTATGGATTCTTCTCATTTAGTTCCTCCTGATCCCCTCTAGTGCGCAACCTTCATAATCATATCCTTTCTCTCTTTTTTTAGTATTCAAAACTACAGCCATTTCCCATGGGAATGATTCTTATAATTAATCTCAAAACCTTATTTCAAATCCATCCAGACCCTTAGTCCATTTTAATTAACAAATAAACAACAGTCTATTATTTGTTATTCATTCCTCCCTCCAAAAATGAGACTTTTCTCCCCACCCCACCCCCAAATCCATACCCAAGACTTAGGATTGAAGTTAACTCACCTAGTGAATGCCATAAAACTGGCTTTTCCAAAACTTCTTAATATTTTTTATTTTATTTATTTATTTATTTATTTGTCCAATATACAATACATATGGAAGAGAATAGACATTAAGTAATATATATGACGATAGAAAGTAAAAAGAAGAGAAGTAGATGGGAGGGAGAGAGTATATATGATATAAGAGATAAGGAGAGAATATATATAGATATGGATATAGATATATAGATATAGATAAGGAGAGAATATATATGACATATGAGATAAGGAAAGACAATTGGACAGGGGACGATAGGCACATCAGTGCACTTATATACGCCCCTTACTGGCCTCTTAGGAACCTGGAGAGGTCAATCGTGGAGAGTCTAAGGGAGAAGTGTTGGGGGTTTGAAAAGCAGTAACAAAATAATTCCAAAAATGACTGAGAAATGAGGCTTGGCCGAACTTCTCACTGTAACTGTAAGCTTATTTGGAATCTCTTGACTCTCAGCCATTCAACTCACCATCCAACCCCAAAAACCTCAGTATCTGCAATCTATTCATGAGGTGCAGCTGTCTGGAGTACATGTGGTTGATATCAGGATATCTCCTTTCTCTGGAGAGATTTTATTAACCAGCACCTACCCTTTGACTGCTGGTCTCTGCCAAATTGTCATCCCCTCTCCTTCAGGGACATCTAACTCACCATGTTTTTTTTATCAGGAGTCTCATTCTCTGCTCCTTTCTTGACTGCCATTTCAGCAAAATATTCCTGCTTATTAAAAAGATAAGATCTCTTTCAAATTTGACTGTAAGTGACTTCATGAACACAGCCAACTTAAATATTTTCCATTCTATGTGTACCTCTATTGTTGACTTCTTCAGTGAACAGTAGTCTGTGTCCACATGCTTTCGCTTCTTCTGCCTCAGCAAAATTGGAAGGAGAAACCATGCCTCCATCAGTGAAACTTTTGTCTCCCTCAGTGAAATGTCTCCTGTGACTACACGTTGATGCTGCTGGCCATTGTGACCTCAAAGACTTCCAACATCTTTTCATCTCCTAGTTACCACACGTTTGGAATGTAGTCAAGATGCATAATCAAGTCTCAAGATTGAATCCCCCCTGCTGAGGAGCTCCTGAGATTGTGTGAATCAAGACCTAGATAAGTCTAAAAAGTATGCTCAGATATGAATGAATCTTGCCACAAGAGATGGATTGTATTTTATGATTATTGATGAATTTATTTTTTTTATTTTATGTACACTGAGAGCATACACACCAAAACAAATTCCTTGTGTGTCCAGTCACAATTGGCCAATAAATATTCTATTCTATTCTATCTGAGGTAAGAATAAGGCAATGAAATTATCTTAAAGAAGATGGTGAATATTCTGCAGAGAATTTCATGAGGTAGAATTTATCTGCCACTTCCTATGCACAGGTAATTGCCTGGTTAATCAGATTTAAAGAGAAAAGGGAGAGACAACTTCATTACATATTATATTTCTTTTCTGAAAAGTTCATCATAAACAAAGCCAATAAGACTATATTCAAACAGTAACTTTCCTGTATTTCTGGCGGTGCACTTAGGGCTAAATAATGTTATTTAGGGCTGTTTCAAACTCTGCTACATACTTTCAGTGGACTTCCCCCTTAGGACAAACATAGCAAATAATGTCTTAGGAACACGTAGGTGTCAGGAACAGCATCTGACCAGTAAACACTTGAATTCCATTCAGTCACTCTGACTCCACCCGGATAAAAGGGATAACAGCATCATTAAAATAAACAAAATCTTTATAATGTTTTGCTTTTTGAATAAGTGGAAGTTATACATTTCAATGTCCGGGTATGAATAATGCTTTAAAGATAGAAGAGACTTATAAGGAATAAGAACATTGGTTCATTAGTGCCTATAATGCATGAGAATCTTTGCAAAACTGCTACCTTGAAATAATTACATGTTCAATTAACTTTCCCCACCTTTCTTCTCTGGCAAAGATTCCAAGAGCTAATATTTCTGATTTTAATGTGATTTCAGTTTTGTTCACCTTCCTTCAAATTTGTGGATGATATTATTTCTATCGGTGGCTTAAAGAAGAGCAATTTTTAAAAAATTAAAAATCCTAAACAATGAAATATTAAAATGCTAGGTGAAAATATAATATTTTTAAGAATCACCTGAACACTAAGATATAGGAATCAAATGCAACTTCTCCCATATCCAGGGATGAAGACAAAAAGGCTGCTTTCCAGGTATCAAAACAATAGATTCCTCATAACCAGATCTTCTGAAGATCTTAAAAAATTAAGAAAGATCATAATGGGAGGTGCAATCCTGCCTAATTATCAAAAGTTTCCCATTATGTAACTTATGCTTTTAAATATCTGTACAATATCATACATTTAAATCGTGTCAAGTAAGCAACTGGTAAGTTTTTTTTAAGGCTGGTATTTGTTTGTTTGTTTGTTTGTTTGTTTGATTGATTGATTGATTGATTGATTGATTGATTGATTGATTGATTGATTTGTATGCTGCCCCTCTCCGCAGACTCAGGGCGGCTAACAACAGTGACAAAAAACAGCATGTAACAATCCAATACTAAACAACTAAAAAAAACCTTATTATAAAACCAAACATACATACAAACATACCATGCATAAATTGTAAGGCCTAGGGGGAAAGAATATCTCAGTTCCCCCATGCCTGACGGCATAGGAAGGTTTTAAGGAGCTTATGAAAGGCAAGGAGGGTGGGGGCAATTCTAATCTCTGGGGGGAGTTGGTTGCAAAGGGCCGGGGCTGCCACAGAGGAGGCTCTTCCCCTGGGTCCCGCCAAACGACATTGTTTAGTTGACAGGACCCGGAGAAGGCCCACTCTGTGGGACCTAACTGGTCGCTGGGATTCGTGCAGCAGAAGGTATCATACAATTACTGTCCATTTCATTGATTAGAAGCCTATTTATTCCACCTGAAAGTTTTAGATTCCTTCCAAGGGCAGCCCTATTCATTGGTTGGTTGGTTGGTTAGTTCATTGATTCATTCATTTCCTACAGCTACCCATCTCAACCAAGTGACTCTGGGAAGCTTACAGTTCTAAAATTATAAAACAGTTAAAACATGTACACAACAGAAACACTTTAACAATAAATACTGTATCTAATCCAATCAAGGCCTGGAGCATTATCACCAAATTTAGAAAGATCAGGAAGAACACAGGTTGGACTCTTTAGAATTTCTGCCTTTTCTAGATTTAAATTCAGTTGGCTCTGCCTCATCCAATCCATTGTAGTGCTTGCATATTTCTGCTTGAAACACCATAGGTTAAATCTGCCTCAATTTGTCTTGCTGATATTATACTCAGGAAATCTGACTTAACAGATTTGTTTAAAATGGTCTTTTATAGGAGACACTTGTGCTGTGATATTATTCCGCAACACAAAGAATCCAGTAGGATTTGTATGTCAGGCTCTAAATTCAATATGCCCCTTGCAAATAAGTGATTTTGCTTAAAATTATCTATGTGCTAATTCCAGAACTGAAATTTCGGATGGGTTGGAGCGGAATCAGCATTCTCTGTTTCTATTCTTGGTAAGGTTCTTAAAAATAGTGAACTTTATGCTTTACCTCTTTATGTGCCGCTCATCAAGTAGCAAGCTAATCACCATCATCATCTGTTGCCCCCCCCACTCAAAAAAAAAAAGATCCTCAAAGCAAATATTTCAAAGGCAGGAAGAAGAGAATACCTGAAGCTGTGTAATTATCCATCTGGAGCTATGTAGCGTGCAACATTTAAACCAATGATAGAGAAGAATTATTAAGAAGGAGAAAGCTGGTTTGATCAACCACAGTCAGGACATTAATCCAGAGTGTGTGTTTGGGATTTTGGACCTTCCAAAATAACAGGTTAGGTTCAACAGCTTCCCTTGGTGCCCGGCTGGCAAAGTTCCTGTGCTAGTATTTAATATCCGTTTGATGTTCTTGTCTTTGTGTCAAATGTACAAACTACTGTTAAGAAGTTGAGACATATAGTTCTGATTAAAATAATTCATCCATTAATTTATAATTAAAAGGCCAATATAATTGCAATCACCACTCTATGTAGCAAAGCGAGTCTCACCTTTGAAATCAATCATGCGCCATCAACATTGTTTGTAATGGGTGATGGACTATTAGAGTACAGTCCTTACATGCCAATTGTTGATAATTAAAGTTCTTTTTTAAAAAAAAGCTGAGAAAAAAGATTGAGAAGCATTGCACTTGGCTAATTTCTTTCTGCTTTTATTTCCGTCAAATGCAAGGCTTCTGGTTTATTGGGCTCATAAAACTTCTAAATTTAGGAATGTAAATACCTCAGCTACATAAAAAATTATTGTGAGGCAACCTCTAGAGCTGTGATGGCAAACCTATGGCACTTGGGCCACAGGTGGCATGCAAATCAAATCACAGGGCACACAACCACTGAAGGCTTCAGTGTGAAAAACAACCCAATGAGCAAACTGGAAATCTGTTTTTTCAAACTTTCAATTGGCCCATTTGGCCATTTTTTATCATCCCCAGATTTCAGGAGTCTGGAGGCTTTAATGAGGTCTATGCGCATTTGCAGGAGGTAGTGCAGGGGTGTGGGGCAGTGTTCCCTCTAATTTTTGGGGGGGTGGGCAGAAAAGTATAGTGTCTGAGCGGCAGTCCCTTCGGGACTGGGCGGCACAGAAATAATAAATAAATAGATAGATAGATAGATAGATAGATAGATAGATAGATAGATAGATAGATAGACAGACAGACAGACAGACAGACAGACAGACAGACAAACAAACAAACAAATAAAAAACCCACCCTGTTTTGCCTCAGAGAATTTCAAAATAAAATACTGTACTGTGTGTCTATAACAGTGAGCTCATAATAGGGCAACTCTATCAATATCAAAATGCCACTTAAATAGTTGAGCTACTTTCAAACTAGATTTTGATTTTCTTTCTCTCTTCCTTACTCCCATTCTTTTTCTTTTTCTTTTCCTTCCTCTCTTTTTTCTATCTGTTTCTCTTTCTTCCTCTCTTCCTCTCTCTCTCCTTCCCTCTCACTCTTTCCCTCTCGGCTTCTGGGCAGGTTTGGTAAACTCTGAGTTGATGATGATTTTTAAGTGAGCGATTGCTCACTGCTCAGCTTAGAGGGAACTATGGTGTGGGGGTGTGCATGTGTTGTGGGGACAATGCAAGGGTTGTGCACATGTGTGGATGGAGGGCAGGTGTGTGGGTATGTGCAAGCACACTAGCATGCACATGTACACCCTTTTGGCACACCAGCCAAAAAAGGTTCACCAGCACTGTTCTAGAGTAATTCACTGATGCAGAGGTCATTAAAATTCTGACAGGTTTTTCTGTTTGCATTGAGACAGTATTCTACTGGTCTCTTTTGTTTTTTTATAATCAAGCAAAAAAGGTCAGCCATAAATTCTCCTAACATTTATGTATACAGTATTACTTCCTTCAATTTACGTAAATGTAAATATGATTTTCTGGAAGAAACCTCTTTTTAAAAATGTTAAGCAGTGTGATTATCAGTCTTATCAGGTAATATTCTCCACTCTGTTTTTTAACTTTTCCTGTAGCTTTGAGAAATGTTTTGGATGCATGTTTACAATTATATCAAGTTTGTTTACAATTTTTAATCAGGGATAAATAGAGGTGAAGATGGAAATCTGGGGTGGGCTACTGTGCAGATGGGGGGGACACAGTGGGGTAGCGAAAATGGGGCTCCACACCAAAGTACCCAATTTGCACTAAAAGATGTTGAAAGAAAATGCAGGGCATCCTGCATGAGCAGTGTGGTAGTAAAACAGTGTGGTAGTAAAAATTTTGGTAGCCCTTCACTGACGGAAACAGACTAGCGTAAAATGTCTGAGCTGCTGCTAACACCTTTACAACATTTATAAAGAAGAAAATCTACCATGGATATATTTTAAATCTCTGTAAAGCTATGAATATTAATGTCTATTAATGCTCTTAACTATTATATGAATTAGTTAATACAAAGAAGCTGAAACGTACTGAAGATTATTCAGTGAGTTTTTATGGATTTGATGGTTTTGGTCTGCAAGCTCAAATAAATATAACCATTATTCTGGCCTACAGAAACAAACCAGGGTGTGAAGTCTAACGTTTTAACATGCATTACATCAGTGTTTCCCAACCAGTGTGCCGCGGCACGCTAGTGTGCCGCGGGACATGGTCAGGTGTGCCGCGAGCCCGGCCTGGCTGGAGCTTCCCTGGGGGTGACGGGAAGTGAACTTTTCGGGCTCGGTGGGAGGGCGCCGGCCACTGTTGCTTCTAAGCTGCGTGGGCGTGCGACCGCACAGTCATTAGCCCCCCCCCCCCCCGCAGAAATTTTTGAAGTGGCGCAAAGCCACGCAGTCCTGAATCGCTCCCTTCTCCGGCCAGCAAAGTCGGCTGCCCGGAAAAGCGCCGCCTTTGAAAAGTGCGCATTTAAAAACCGCGCCGTTTTCCCAGGCAGCCGGCTTGCTGGCCGGAGAAGCGAGCAATCCGAGACTGCGTGGCTTTGCGCCGTGATGACAACGGTGCCGTGGTGGCCTCCAAGTGCCACCCTTCGTGGCGCCCCACCACCCATTCCTGCTGGTAGAAGTCGGGCGGGGTACCGGGAGGTGGAGGCGGTGCATGGCCGGGCGCTGAGCGCCATAGACACCTGGGAGGGCGAAGGGTTGGATGTGGCTGCTGCCTCTTAGGCGGTGGCGAAGGCAATGGCGGAGTTTGCGCTGGGGCCATGCGGGGCCGCTGATCCAGGGGGCGGCGGACCGGCAAGCCGCCCTCCACTCTCTCTCTGCTCTCTCTTTCTCTCTATGTTGCCGGCATGGTGCACAAGAGAGAAAGAGAGAGAGAGAAAAAGGAGGGTTAGAGAGAAAGCAAGAGAGAAAGAGGAAGAGAGAAGGAAAGCAAGAGAGAGAGAAAGAAAGAATAAAAGAGATAGCAAGAGAGACAGAAAGAGAAAGAGAAAGAATGCAAGAGAGAGAAAGCGAGAAAGAAGGGGGGAAGGAGGGCGAGAGAAAGAGCAAAAAAGAGAGGAAGGAAGAAAGAAAGAAAGAAAGAAAGAAAGAAAGAGGGATGGAGAGAGAGGGAAAGAAAGAGATAGGGGAGAAATAGAGCGAAAGGGAGGAAGAGAGGGGTTTTTTTGTCCAAACATTTTTAACCCCTCCCCCCGCTCGCCCCCCCCGCACCCCCCCCCCCGCCCCGCTCAGTGTTCCCCAGAATAATGTGCTGTGGCTCAAAAAAGGTTGGGAAACACTGCATTACATTAATCATGTCTTTTCAGGCAAGGGCTCTGCAAGTAATCATAATCACCATATATGTTTATGAATCCTTTGACTTGGATCACTCTATTAAGCACACCTAGAAAGCAAGGGCGAAATAATGTTTGCCTTGCCCAGATCCTGAGCTTCTAAATTCAGCGAGGCTCTTAATTTCACATTCTGGAAATGAAAGGACTCAATAGCACTCTAAAATCTAATTTGGGAGAGTAGACAAGAAAGCTCAGGATTAAAAATATGATCAGATGAATTGTCTCAAATGTGATAAGATCTATTAAATAATAATGGACTGGCCAAATGTGAGCATTTAAATTTTGTACAATAATATTTGCCAGGGCTTTATTTTGCTGTCTGTCAAGCAGAAAGGAGTGCACTGTTTGGCCCAAATCCATGATCTTACATATAAAGGTCTTATTTCTTTATATCAACAGTAGAGACCTTCAAATTTCTAGGTTCTATCATATCTCAAGACCTAAAATGGTCACCTAACATCAAAAACATCATCAAAAAAGCAAAACAAAGAATGTTCTTTCTGCGTCAGGTCAGGAAGCTCAAACTGCCCAAGGAGCTGCTGATACAGTTCTACAGAGGAATCACTGAGTCTGTCATCTGCACCTCTATCACTGTCTGGTTTGGTGCTGCAACCCAACAGGACCGACACAGACTTCAGAGGACAATCAGAACTGCAGAAAAAGCAATTGCTGCCAACCTGCCTTCCATTGAGGACCTGTATACTGCATGAGTCAAAAAGAGGGCGGAGAAAATATTTACTGACCCCTCACATCCTGGACAAACTGTTTCAACTCCTACCCTCAAATCGTCACTACAGAGCACTGCACACCAAGACAACTCGACACAAGAAAAGTTTTTTTCCAAACGCCATCACTCTACTAAACAAATAATTCCCTCAACACTGTCAGACTTTCTACTAAATCTGCACTTCTATTCTACTAGTTTTTCTCATCATTCCTATCACCCATTTCCTCCAAAGTTGACTGTATGACTGTAACTTGTTGCTTATATCCTAAGATTTTTATTAATATTGATTGTTTCTTCATTGCTTATTTGACCCCTATGACAATCGTTAAGTGTTATACCACATGATTCTTGATAAATGTATATTTTATTTTATGCACGCTGAGAGCATATGCACCAAGACAAATTCCTGGTGTGTCCAATCACACTTGGCCAATAAAAAATTCTATTCTATTCTATTGGTTTCCTCCTCTTTTCCTTTTGGATGTTGCCTGTTACCAGAGTTGCTATTCTAGGCAGTTCTCCGTTGACTCTGATTATGATCATTTTTGAGCATGGGGGTGTTCCAACAGTCATAAGTGTGAAGATCAGTTGCACAGTTACTTCTTCAGCACCGTTTTAATTTCAAACTGTCCTTACACATTAAGGGAGTACTAACAATAAGCAGGATATATACTGTTTGTGTGGATATGTGCATTTTTCAAGATGGATAGTTTAGGAGAAATACTTTTTTGCAAAAAAATAAAAATAGAATTCAAACCATACTTGCTTTTTAAGTGTCCGCAAAGACATGCCCAGGGTCCTCGAATCAGAATGTAAAAATGAAAATGGGCCCAGCAATTCATGATGGATGGCTACCTTTCTATACACATATAAAATGGATGTATTCAGAAAACATATATGTGCTTCTGTCTACATATAAGCCTTCTGTATTTCTGTATCTGTCCTATGTACCAAGCAGAAGAGGATTTCTACTGGTTCATCTCAATTCGGGCAAACCGGTAGTGGTAATTTTCCCTGGGTCACCAAACCAATAGAAACCACTTGCTGGCCATGCTCCCAAACCAGTCAACCAATCACCACTCATTTGTCCCCAGATCAACATTGCAGTTCTCCTCTGCGGACCGGCTGGGGGGACGGAGAACAGGAAACGCTTCCTGAAGCACCCTGATGACCAAAATGTGCCCCGGTTTCAGCCTGGACAGCCTCCTATAGCACTTGCCAGCCAAAATGGGGTGCAAGGGGCAGCATGCACATGCACACACACACACCGCACACCAGAGGCTGCCAGAGGCACCGCAGGCTATTTCCAAGCCAGCCCTTTGGGCCAGATTTAAGCATCCTGTGGCCCGGATCCAGCCCCTGGGCTTTGAGTTTGACACCCCTGTTCTAGGACTTCAATAAAAGCAAACAGATTGCCACCCAACCTTCTGCTATTCCAGACAAAACCTTATAGGATTTCCTCCCCGGTTCTGCTGGAAAGAGGCAACTAAGTGCTATTTTAAACAGTCTTACGCAGTTAATATTCTTATGTGCAATGGATATGTATTTATGCTGTAATTCAGGAAGCTTCCTCTCTTGTTCACCCCGCTTTTAACACATTCAGGAGGCTATCTGAAGTTTTAGCCAACAAAAGCATTGCCTTTCTACTTTAGAAAAGGGGAAACACTTCCCACAGATGACAGCCATAGAGGAGAAGGAGGGTTCTTTATCCCAAATACACAGAGGTGAGGTCATGCCAGCTTTAAACAATGTTTTTTTTCTAAATAATCAAAATCCCCTTGATTCTCTTTTTATTGAGACCACTGGTATCAAGCACACAGATTAAAGGCAAATAAAGCATTTCTTCCTGTCTTCAGGCTCTACAAAGCAAGCAAAAAACCTGAGATTGTTGAGGTGATGAAGAAAATGGCAATGATGAGGATCAAAGGACCCATCTGATACATTTCTAGGCAGTAGTTTGGAAATAAGACCCAGTGATGCCAGTTAACCAGTTTCAGGTGAGCATGAAGGTAAAGAATATAGTATAAGTGTATATAACAACTAGTTTAGGAACAGATTTGCCCATACTTAAATTCTTGCTGTATACAGTTGAAACAAATTGTCCTAAGCTCGTGATGACAAACCTATGACACGCATGCCTTAGGGGGCACACAGAACCATATCTGGCGGCACATGAGCTGTTGCCCTAGCTGAGCACCAGCTGATTTTTGGCTCCCATGGAGACTCTGGGAGGGCATTTATGGCCCCTTGAGGGCCTCCTCAGATGGCAGGTGAAGGCGTTTTTGCCCTCCCCGGGCTCCAAGAAAGCCTCTGGCACCTGGGGAGGGCAGAAAACAGGCTTACCAGGCCCATTGGAAGTTCGAAATTGGGCCGTTTCCAGCCTCCAGGGGGCAGGGGACACCATGTTTCCTCTCCCCAAGCTCCAGGGAAACCTCTGGAGCCTGTGGAGGAAGAAAAACAGGCCTACCGGATCCAACGGAAGTCAGGGTGTACGGAGGGGGGTCATGTGTGCATGCACAGGGAGCAGGGTAGCAAATGGGTCACACATGCATGCACAGAGGGTGGGGCATTTTGGTGACATTGAATTATGGGTGTGGGTATGCCCATGATAGCACGCATGCACTTTTGACAACTAAGGGAAAAAAGGTTGCCATCACTATCCTAAGCTATAATGTGGTACTTTTGGCTCTGGCTATATGTGTTGTACTTAACTGTTGTACAATTGTGTGTTGTACTAAACTATTGTGGCTTATAGATCATGGTTTATGGTTTGGCATGCTACATAAATACCTCATAGATACCCTGGGATAATAAAACTGATGTAGGAAGGAGCAAGGAGAGAAACAAGGGCAAAGTAATGTGTCCTATTGGGATGCCATTGTTGTCCCCAAACTTCAAAGTGCTCTGATTTCTGTGAAATTCAACTTGCTCTTTCAAGTTTCACAACATTCTGCTGAAAGAAAAAAGTTAACATTCTTTATATATTTTTTTCTCATGTTAGACTAAGAAATAACAGGTCTCTAATTTTTTACTGAATCTCAGTATTAGCTTCAAAATGAGTTACAAAGAGTTGGCATTATGGTATTTATTTATTTATTATTTGGATTTATTTTAATTTTAATTATTGATTTTCATATTAACATATAATAATTAAACATTCACACAACACATAACAGTGTGCCCAGTGTTCTAAGTGCCCACCACCAAACAACATTCATACCACTCCAGCAAGATGGGAGCATTTTTTCTTTATACCATTTTAACTTAAGAGTAAGTAAGTAAGTAAGTAAGTAAGTAAGTAAGTAAGTAAGTAAGTAATAAAGTAAATAAATAAATAAATAAATAAATAAATAAATCTATTTACATATTATAAAGTAATTCTAATTTATTCTTTGTACCTTGGTCTCGAAATTCTACTGACCACATAACCTCTTACCTCGTACCATCGACCCATCAGTTCCCGCAGATTACTTTCATTTCATTGTCCTCTTATCCATAATCTCAAACTGGATATGATCCACCATGTACCGGTACCAGTTTTGTATTGTCCATTTTGTTGCATCCTTCCAGCCTAGGACTATTACCGCTTGAGCGCTTTCTATCACTGCTTCTTTTATTTCTCTAAATTCTCCCATCCCGTTCCTTTTGACTCATTTATTATTTGGATTTATATGCCGCCCAATCCCTAAAGGACTCTGGGCAGCTCACAACCAAATAAAATGTAATATTAAACAGTTTAAAACAATTTAAAACTAACAGCTAAGACAGTTAAATAACTATATATATCTGTTTCATCATTTCATCACTGACATGGAAGCCTCTGGAAATTAATATCACCCCTGATAATATAGACATATATAGATAGTCCTTCACTTACTACTACAATTGGGACAGAACTTCTGTCACTAAGTGAATAATCCACACCCAGATTTACACCCAAATTTACCCTTTGTTTGCCATGATAGTTAAACAAATCACATGGTCATTAAACAAATCTGACTTCCTCTATTTTCAGATTAACAATTTGAATTATTTTCAGATTAACAAATAAATTATGGCTACTTTTAAAAAAAATTATATATTCTCATGGATAAACCCACCCATGGATAAGCTGAACCTGATTTTTTAAGGCACCTAAAATTCTCAGTATATAGTATATTTAGTTCACCAGCAGAGTGGATTCCCATCAGTAAATGATGTTGGTAACTGGTAAGTAGTATAAAATACATAGAATATGATGGCACAATGGAGAATCTCATGGTGCAGGGAATATCAATGGAGAATCTCATGGTGCGAGTCTTCGGAGAGGGGCGGCATACAAATCTAAATAATAATCATAATCATAATCATAATATCTTCTAGAGCATTTTATCCTCCTGCTGGCTTGGGGGATTCTGGGAGCTGAAGTCCATCCAAACTTCCCAGGTTTGAAAAACACTGCTCTGGTCCTTGAGTGTTGCAACTGTAGATAAAAAGTCAACCGCCCTTGCTTCTAAAGGTTCACTTTGCTTAACCAGCTGCTTCTGATCCACTTGCTGAAGAATTCACCAAAGGACAGATGACCTTTCTATCATCCGACTTGTCAACGCCAAGTCACTTGCCACTATCTCTTTTTCCCAGATTCTGGACCCAAATGGAGGCAAACAGGAACTGAACTTTTGCTTCTAGGAGCACCTGGCTTTGCTATCACTAGGGATAGAGGCTGTATCAGTCCATGCCTTGTCCTGGCACTTGACACACAAAGTGGCCCTGGTGTTTGCTCACCTCCAGATGCAGATAGTGCCTGTCAGCAGAGAGAAAAGCTCAAATGGGAACAGAGGTGCTCTCTGCTATAAAGGAAGTGTTTCAGATAGCCTTGACATCGTCCTGTTTTTCCCACATACACATTTAATTTTACAACCCCAGGACTTGGGTTTGGGGAAGGTGGTGTCAACTCTCCACTAACGTAAGATGAAAATGATATTAAAGTCATCCCAGGTATAATGATTTACCTTTTGTGCATTTGCACATTGCATGGCCTGGCATTTGAAAAAAAAACTGTCTAGGCAGGGGGAGAAATCTAGATGTTATTGATGAAATTCATACTTCCAAAAAGCTATGCATTTCCAGGAAGTCCAAATGGCAAGGAAAGGTATAAGGTCAAAGGCTAGGAATAGTTGGAAGAATAATAATTTATTTATTTTATTTATTTATTTATTTATTCGACTTCTATGCTGCCCAATCCCGAAGGACCAGGGGAAGCTTACAATAGTAGTATAAATACAAATATAAATAAATACAAAACAATAAAAAGGAGTCAAACATTATCTGAGACTAAAGCATTATCTAAAACTAAAACCCCATTAAAAAATTGTGATAAAAACCAGTCATAATCATATACATGCACACCATTTATACAGTTGGCCAACAAGATATAAATAAGCTTCTGGTTCCATCATGCAAGTCCACCATGAAAGTCCTCTGCCCAAAATTTTCTGGAGTCCTAATTGTTACAACTATACTTGTTACAACTATACTTGGGAATTTGGATGTACAGTGTTCCCTCGATTTTCGCGGGGGATGCGTTCTGAGACCACCTGCAAAAGTTGAATTTCCGCGAAGTACAGATGCGGAAGTAAATACACCATTTTTGGCTATGAACAGTATCACAAGCCTTTCCTTAACACTTTAAACCCCTAAATTGCAATTTCCCATTCCCTTAGCAACCATTTAGATTATTACTCACCATGTTTCTTTGTTAAAGTTTATTAAAAAAAATATTTATTAAAGGTGGACAAAAGTTTGGCGATTACATATGACGTCATTGGGCAGGAAAAACTGTGGTATAGGGGGAAAAAACCACAAAGTATTTTTTAATTAATATTTTTGAAAAACCGTGGTATAGACTTTTCGCGAAGTTCGAACCCGCGAAAATTGAGGGAACACTGTACCTTTCTTTTTAAGGTAGCAGAAGAGCATATATTTACCAGAGGTCAGTAACTACCTCCTCTTTGATGGATAAAAGCAATAATCATGACTTGATTTTAGTGCAATACTATAATGTGCAGGAATGAGGAGAATGAATAACACTGTGTGCTTCGATAGGCTGAGTTTTTACTGTCGCTACTATTAGAAGCCATTGATTCATATATGCTAGTAGCAATAAGGGGATGTGAATTTTTTTCTTTGGACTGTGTTCTATTGCATATACCAACTAACAATTGAAATGTTAAGCTAAAAACCTATTAATTTTGATATGAAAGAAGAAATCATTGCAACAGCAGTCAAACATTACTACCTCCCCTCTTCTCTGCACCCCATCCTCCTAACATTAATGTGACAGTGGACATGCAGGGTAGAGAGCTCTGTGTTTTGTAGTGACTGGTTTCATCCTTGCAAAGTCCTTGCTAGGAGTTATTATTATTATTATTATTATTATTATTATTATTATTATTATTATTACTACTACTATTATTATTACTATTACTATTATTATTTATTAGATTTGTATGCCGCCCCTCTCCGCAGACTTGGGGCGGCTAACAACAACAATAAAACAGCATATGACAAATCTAATATTAAAATAACTAAGAACCCCTTATTAAAAACCAAACATACACACAAATATACCATGCATAACATATATAGGCCTGGGGGGGGAAGAATCTCAATTCCCCCATGCCTGTCGACAGAGGTGGGTTTTAAGGAGCTTACGAAAGGCAAGGAGGGTGGGGGCAATTCTGATCTCTGGGGCGAGCTGGTTCCAGAGGGTCGGGGCTGCCACAGAGAAGGCTCTTCCCCTGGGTCCCGCCAAACAACATTGTTTAGTTGACGGGACCCGGAGAAGGCCAACTCTGTGGGACCTAACTGGTCATTGGGATTCATGCGTCAGAAGGCGGTCCCGGAGATATTCTGGTCCGATGCCATGAAGGGCTTTATAGGTCATAACCAACACTTTGAATTGTGACCAGAAACTGATCAGCAACCAATGCAGACTGCGGAGTGTTGGTGTAACAAGGGCATACTTGGGGAAGCCCATGATTGCTCTCACAGCTGCATTCTGCACGATCTGAAGTTTCCGTAACCCCATGTAGAGAATGTTACAGTAGTCAAGTCTCGAGGTGATGAGGGCATGATGTCCTGTGTTTCTATGATGTCCCAGGGCTGCATAGCTTGATCGGGCCTTTCCATGACCCGTTAGTCAAAGGAGATTGATTGATTAATTGATTTGTCAAGTACATATTGGTTTACATAGATATAATTTTGTTTATATACATGAGATGTATACTAATAAGAGGGAAACATTAGGACAGGGATCTAATTTCTAAGCCTAGGATTTCAACTCTAGTTGTGTAAGATATTCCGTTCCGAGTAGAGAAGTGGAGGAATCTTCTCATAAAGTATCTCTGGACACTTTGAGCTGTATTCAAGAATTGGTCTGGTGAAAGTTTTGTATGCTCTGGTTAGTAGTATGATATTACTGGAAAAGAAGCTACGTAAGATTAGATTAGCAACTCTTAAAGCCTTTTTGGCTATGTTGTTGCAGTGGGCTTTCACACATAGGTCATTTGATATGAGTATTCCAAGATCTTTTACAGAGTGAGGGTTGTCTGCAAAGTCTTGTATCTGCTTGTATTTGGTGTTCCGATTTTTTTTGTCAATGTATAGGACAGAGCATTTGCTGGTTGAGATTTGGAGTTGCCAGATGTTTGACCATTCTCACACAAAGTCAAGTTCTTTTTGGAGGGTAGCAGTGTTAATTTTTTTTCTGAAACCAAATTGTTTTCTAGAGAGCAGGCCGTTGCTGTTTACAAAGACTGAGCCAAAGAACATGCTGAAGAGGTTATCTTTGACTGTTTCATCATAGCATTCTTTGGCGTACAGTCCTTTTAGTGGTAGGATGGGTCTCAAGTCCTTGAGTTTGTTATTTACAAAGTTGTAGAAGGCGCGGTGGATTTGGTGCGCAGTAGGTTTTCCTCTTGTTTACTGTGATAGTTGGAGAATTCCATCTTTATTTGATGGCATATATTTTTGTAGTAGTTTTTGAAGTTGGCTACATAGCCTTTTTTGTTTTTTCACCAAAGGGATTATTTTGGGGGAGGATTGTAGCTTCTTATTGTTATGGGTAGTTTGGTTATGGTGGTTATTAGTGATATATGTAATCTGATAGTTCTGTTGACTTTGAGCAAGAAGATGTTATAGAGGTCATAGGCAGTGTTAAAGCCAGAGAATAGAGTTGCCAGTCAAGAGTTAAGAGGTCGGCATCTATGAGTCTATGAACTCATAGACGCTGACCTCTTTTTTAAAGTTGTACTTGGGTGTCCCATTTGTAAAGGTGATTCTTGCAATTTGTAGATTGAGGTTGAAGTCTATCATGCTATGGTCACTGTTGGAAAAGGGTTCTTTTATTTGTAGTCCATACATTGCGTTTTTGCTGTTGCAGAATATGAGGTCAAAGCAGTTGCTAAGTCTAGTATTATTCATTACTAATTGGTCAAGTCCCAGATTGCTAACAGCATTATATAGGGTTATATGCATGAGAAGAGTAGGGCATTCATATAGGGTCCAGTTAATGTGAGGTAGATTGAGGTCTCAAAGAAAAATAAGGGTGTATGGGCAGGAGGCTGTCCACATTAGCAGCGAGGTTAATTTGTTTGCATGGGTGATGTCGTAGTCTGGGGCTCTGTAACAAAGTATAAAGCAAAGTGTGGCATTTAGGAATAGATCCCAGACAATGGTTTCGGGAAGGGTGAGACCATGTGTAACTTGGATATTTTTTAGGTTTAGTGTCTTTTTGTAGAATATAGCTACTCTGCCTCCTCTGTGGATTTCACAGTCAGACCAGAAGACAAAGTAGTTTCTTGCTGTGATGATGGAATTAGGGAGGGATGCATTTAGCCATGTTTTGCAGACAAAAATTATTATTATTATTATTATTTATTGGATTTGTATGCCGCCCCCCTCCGCAGACTCGGGGCGGCTAACAACAGAATAAAAACAGCATGTAAATCCAATACAAAACAGCTAAAAAAACCTTAATTCTAAAACCAAACATACATACAAACAAACAATCATACCATGCATAAATTGTAAATGCTTAGGGGGAAAGAATATCTCAATTCCCCCATGCCTGATGGCAGAGGTGGGTTTTTAGGAGCTTGTGAAAGGCGAGGAGGGTGGGGGCAATCTAATCTCTGGGAAGAGTTGGTTCCAAAGGGCCGGGGCCGCCACAGAGAAGGCTCTTCCCCTGGGCCCCACCAAACGACATTGTTTTGTTGACGGGACCCGGAGAAGGCCCACTCTGTGGGACCTAACCGGTCGCTGGGATTCGTGCGGCAGAAGGCGGTCTCGTAGATACCCTGGTCCGGTGCCATGAAGGGCTTTATAGGTGATGACCAACACTTTGAATTGTGACCGGAAATTGATCGGCAACCAATGCAGACTGCGGAGTGTTGGTGTTACATGGGCATTTCTGGGAAAGCCCATGATTGCTTTCGCAGTTGCATTCTGCACGATCTGAAGTTTCCGAACACTTTTCAGAGGTAGCCCCACGTAGGGAGCATTACAGTAGTCGAGCCTCAAGGTGATGAGGGCATGAGTGACTGTGAGCAGTGACTCCCAGTCCAAATAGGGCCACAACTGGTGCACCAGGTGAACCTGGGCAAACGCCCCCCTCGCCACAGCTGAAAGATATTTCTCTAATGTGAGCTGTTATAATATTATTATAATATTAAAGGTATCAGTGTTTAATAGGAGGAATTTGGACATCTTGTGAATTATGCTTCTTGCATTGATTAGTTTGCATCTGAGTTTAGTACTGGATTGGATTGAGGAAGTAAGGGGCATGCTCTCCTGGTCTTGGTTGGTGGTGTGGGGGATGTGCACTTGTGTTGGGGGATGGTAGGTTGGATGATGTGGGATGGATTGCAGGTCTTGTTTTTGATGCATTCAGCACGGTAATCTATGATCCAGTCATCTTTTGAGTTCCCTGCAGTGTTCACGGGAACAGATAAGTTGTAATAGAGATAGACCCAGTCTGCATCTAAGTTTGTTGTGATTGGCAATGGAGTTTATAGTATAGATAAATTGGTGTTGGCTGGACTCATTTTTACACACCATTCTGCAGAATCGGGGATTGTGCTAGGCTCAAGGAATGAATGATTTGGCTTCAGATGAGGCAGAACCCTGTGCTCCTCCCACGCTTGCACAGTAGCCCTTGTTCATGCTGCCCTAGAAAGAGAGATGACCAGACCCAAAGGGAAGTTGGAGAGATGCAGCCAAAGCACCTGCTGTAGAGAAAATTCAGTTCCCCTAAGAAGCATCCAAAACTGTGGAGGCATTTACTGGCTGCTCTTTTATTTATCAGAGCAGCTGCAAGTGACAATTCTGCCTTCTGACTGGCCTGGGCCTTTGTTCCTGCAGAGCTGAAAATGCCCCCCAAATCCTTTCTTTGTACCAGGATTATATGCTTGAAAAGAACTGAACAAATTGCATTTAGACTGATCCAAATGGTCCATTTCCCTTATTGTGCTGCCTTTAGAGTTGGGGGTGGAGGGCTGGGAGGGCGGGAATGACCGTACTTAGGAATCAAAGCAGAGCTGGCAACCAACAGCCTTAATGCATGATAGAAAGATTGAATTGGCTTTAATTATCAAATGTAATTACAAGAGGCTGCTTTCCCACAACCTCCCTCAGACTTCACGCAGGCATCTCCAGAATCCACTCGCAGAGCTCGAGATGTGAGTTAATTGTCAGTAACAGTATCTTTCCACAGTATTCTATGGTCCCTACTACACATGCGCTTTTACACAAAACAGAACCTCTGAAACCACCTCTGTGGAATGAAACATTGCTTTAGGCAATGCAATGTTCCCCTTGCTCTCCTTGAATGGCGGGTTGAAGACAGGGGTGAAATCCTACCAGTACGCTCTGGTTCGTGTGTACCAGTAGTGGCGGCCGCTGGTGGTTTGGAAAACCAGTGGTGGCGCCAGTGCAAGGCTCCGCCCATCTACCTGGACGTCGACATTTTCTTGTTTTTAACCCTCTGTGCAAAGCCTGCTGTGCATGTGCAGAGGGTGAAAAAGCATGTGCAACAATGGTGTCCACACTTCCAAACTGGTATGGAAGGTAAGTAGATTTCGTTGCTGGTTGAAGAACTAGAGCTGTCTTGCCATAAATGAAAATTACACTTTGGCATATCTTCCTTCATCTTCTGACTTCATTGTATTTAGACTTAGGCATATATCATAGGAAACAATGATTTAGAGAAGTGGTGTGATTTGATTTTATTTTTTTATTTTTTTATTTTGTCCAATACATAATATACATTGAAGAAAATAGATACGTAATAATATAAATAAAGAAAAGAATAGAAGAAAAGATATAAAAGTATAGGTGAACATATTTGAAAGGAAGAAAAGATAAATGAGATAAGGAGAGACAATTGGACAGGGGACGGAAGGCACACTGGTGCACTTATGCACGCCCCTTACTGACCTCTAAGGAACCTGGAGAGGTCAATCGTGGATAGTCTAAGGGAAAAATGTTGGGGGTTGGGGGTTGACACTACTGAGTCAGGTAATGAGTTCCACGCTTCGACAACTCGGTTGCTGAAGTCATATTTTTTACAGTCAAGTTTGGAGCAGTTAATATTAAGTTTGAATCTGTTGCGTGCTCTTGTGTTGTTGTAAGTGAAGCTGAAGTAGTCATTGACAGGTAGAACGTTGCAGCATATGATCTTGTGGGCAATACTTGGATCGTGTTTTAGGCGACGTAGTTCTAAGCTTTCTAGACCTAGGATTGATAGTCTGCTTTCGTAGGGTATTCTGTTTCGAGTGCCTAAATTATATGCCCCAAAAAGTGAACCTGCCACTATTAAGGGTACCACATAGAGTCGCGCTGGATTAACAACTGAACAAAATTATTTATTATTATTATTTATTAGATTTGTATGCCGCCCCTCTCCGTAGACTCGGGGTGGCTCACAACAATAATGAAACAATATACAACAAATCTAATATTTAAAAGTAACTAAAACCCCTTATTAAAAACAAGACATACACACAAACATACCATGCATAAACTGTATAGGCCTGGGGGAGATGTCTCAATTCCCCCATGCCTGATGGCAGAGGTGGGTTTTAAGGAGCTTACAAAAGGCAAGGAGGGTGGGGGCAATTCTAATATACGGGGGGGAGCTGGTTCCAGAGGGTTGGGGCCGCCACAGAGAAGGCTCTTCCCCTGGGTCCCGCCAAATGACATTGTTTAGTCAACGGGACCCGGAGAAGGCCAACTCTGTGGGACCTAACTGGTCGCTGGGATTCGTGCGGCAGGAGGTGGTCCCGGAGATATTCTAGGAAACTACTTAGGGTACCACAGAGTTTCCCCCCACCTCCCAAGTAATTATGTCCTTAACTTTTTCACTGCTATGTTCAACTTCAATTTTTTGTAACTGTCCTTACCTGCAGTGTTCAACTTTAATGTACAAAAAGGTTTCCTTTGGTTTCTTTCTTTGACTATTTTTTTTTTAAATGGTTGGAGATGTTATTTGTTTCCCACTAATGGCAATGAGAGTTTCCGTTCCATCAAAAGGGCACCATTGTTAGGCTGTGCTTAAGTCTCAGTTAACCTTAATCTGGCTCTGGTATAGAGACTTCTAAAATCCAGACAACCACTATATAGCAGCAATACAGGAGAGTATCTGTATCTCTCTCCTGCCATTCCATAGTCACTTGGAGCTTTGCAGTCCTATGTAAAACATCATGTCAAAGAGTAGAAATCTGTCCTGTTTCCTTCATTGGGATAGTCAGAACTGCACTATTTAAATTTTAAATAAAGCTTGCTTGTGGTTTTCACTCCATATTTTAAAAACAAAAACTCCTGTACACAGAAAGCTAATATTTATTTATTTATTTATTTACTTACTTACTTACTTACTTACTTACTTACTTACTTACTTACTTACTTACTTACTTACTTACTTACTTACTTATTTATTCAATTTTTATGCCGCCCTTCTCCATAGACTCAGGGCAGCTTACAACATGTTAGCAATAGCACTTTTTAACAGAGCCAGTATATTGCCCCCACAATCCGGGTCCTCATTTTACCCACCTTGGAAGGATGGAAGGCTGAGTCAACCTTGAGCCGGTGATGAGATTTAAACCGCTGACCTTCAGATCTACAGTCAGCTTCAGTGGCCTGCAGTACAGCACTCTACCTGCTGCGCCACCCCGGCTCCTATGTATGGCAGAGAAATTAAATCTAAATCATCTACATCTTCTAAACTAAACTTCTAAATGCTCTTCTCTTTCCCACAGTCAATAGACTACAGACCAAGGGCACATTCTAACTTACCTTGCCGCAGGTTTGCTTCCTTCTACGCGTGTATTATGGCCATGTGGCCATGCACGTGTGTACATATGCAGTGCTAGAAAACAAGTACAAAATAGCAAAAAAAAAAGTGGAAACAAAATGGCAGTGCATGCAGAAATCTCAGCTTCTGCACATGCACAGAAGCAAAAACTAGCAACACATTAAAAAAAATTCCCCAACATTTTTTTCCTCCCCAAAAAAAGATGGCGGCATCCACAGACTGGCACTGACAGTACCGGCTTTGTGATGTCACCACCAGTTTACTACCAGTTCTATAGAACCGGTGCAAATAGGAGGAACCCACCTCTGTCCCAGACCCAGAATAGGATGAATTATTCTATATATAGGAGTAAAAAAAACATAAACTAGCATTCATAACTAAATCTTATCACCTACCATTCTTTCCTCAAGCCAGGCTAGCTTACACTGGGAAACTGAATCTTAAAAAGGACACATTTTTTAAAAATATGGCTTTTGCTACCACCAACTTCCTATGAATTTCCACAATAGAATGGGAGGAAGGCTCATTCAAATAACTTTTCCTAACTGAGTGCTTTCAGGATTGGCGGCATCCACAGACTGGCACTGACAGTACCGGCTTTGTGATGTCACCACCAGTTTATTACCAGTTCTATAGAACCGGTGTAAATGGGAGAAACCCAACTGAATGAGGAAGGCTCATTCAAATAACTTTTCCTAACTGAGTGCTTTCAGGATTGGCCAGGCTCTTCTCCTTCTCTTCCTGGAGATTATGGAAGATGTAATCCAGCACAGAGAGCAGGCACCTGCCTGAGAAAGGCTGTTATAAGCCAAGTATCCAGGGAGGCATCATGTGGGAATTATAGTAAGCTTCCTCTTACAAGGGAGAACAAAAGGCTTCCTGAATTTGCTCATTTTTCTTTCAGTAAAAAAATACTTTTTTTTCTTGCCAGGTGATCATATCTAATGGGTCTACAGGATGTACCCCATATCCCAGGCATCCAATATTTTTTTCCAAAGAACTGTTGAAATAAATACTGTACTGCAAATTCGGGGGGGGGGGGAGGTTATGTGATTTTTGGAGATGCTGGTCCAAGTTGTAAGTAGAGAGAAAAAACAAACACACATACACACACAAACCCAGTCCTCTGAATGAATGATGTAGGGGAAATTGCATTATTGCTGGTGAGAGAAAGGCTGAGCCTGGGTTTGGCAGATGATCACCCACCTGCACACATGCTAAATCCAAGGGGAAAGGGTTGACTGACAACTTTTAAAAGCTACTGAAATTTCTCTTTGAAGTGTTCTGATTCTCTAGAAACAGAAGGGATGTGCTTTCTTTTGTTGAAAAGACATGGGCTATGGGAAGTAAGCTTAGAACTGCGGCGCCTAAAACATGATTTAAGTATTGCCCACAAGATCATATGCTGCAACGTCCTTCCGGTCAATGACTACTTCAGCTTCAACCGCAACAACACAAGAGCACACAACAGATTCAAACTTAATATTAACCGCTCCAAACTTGACTGTAAAAAATATGACTTTAACAATCGAGTTGTCGAAGCGTGGAACTCATTACCAGACTCAATAGTGTCAACTCCCAACCCCCAACACTTCTCCCTTAGACTCTCCACGATTGACCTCTCCAGGTTCCTTAAGAGGCCAGTAAGGGGCTATATATATATATATATAAAAATAGATATTTGTTTTCGTAAATTTTCACGGGTATATGTATGTAGATTGTTCTGAGTTCGGGTTTTGCCCTGTGTAATATTTTGCATGTCTATGCGACGTTTCGGTGAAATCACATTCACCATCATCAGGCTGAAGTTCCAAGCTTCGTGCTGTTGTAAAATGGAATGTTTGCAACTGTCATTTCTTCCTAGTATATAGTGTGGGGGTGGAGATTTGGTTTACACCAACCAATCAGATCACTAAAACATAATCACCCAATCTATTTGCCACATTCAAACCAAATCTCCACCCCCACACTATATACTAGGAAGAAATGACAGTTGCAAACATTCCATTTTACAACAGCACGAAGCTTGGAACTTCAGCCTGATGATGGTGAATGTGATTTCACCGAAACGTCGCATAGACATGCAAAATATTACACAGGGCAAAACCCGAACCCAGAACAATCTACATATATATATATATATATATATATATATATATATATATATATATATATATATATATATATATATATATATAAAATATATATATTCTCTCCTTATCTCTTATATCATATATATTCTCTCCCTCCCATCTACTTCTCTTCTTTTTTACTTTCTATCTTTATATATATTACTTAATGTCTATTCTCTTCCATATGTATTGTATATTGGACAAAGAATAAATAAATAATAATAAATAAAAAGATAAAAAGAGGGGCAAAGAAAGTCCATATCCCCTCCATACTCTTTGGGACCTGCTACTAGGATTGCTAAAGGACCTCTGTGAAATTAATCAACAATTTGGACAAAAGAAGCTCCAAAAAAATTCAATGGCAGCTTGTGCAGATAAGTCTCTAGGATGCTTTCTTGCCCTTTAGGTGAGAAAATAGCCCTAAAAATGGTTCAATCAACCTCATCTAATCAGTAGAATAAAATGTGGTACAGATCAGGGGATCTCCGCAACTTTTCATTTTGCAGATAACATGAGTCAAAACAACACAGTGACAAGCCATAGTTAGTCATTAACTTTCTGGAAGGAGAAGATACTTGAACTGAGCTGAACTGAACTGATTGTATGAATAGAGTAGCATGGACATGATGTCTCCCAATTGTGAAATGCACTCTCAGAGAAGGAAGTGAGCACATATATTTAGATTGCAGCAAGAGAATTTGGAACTGCTTAACCAGCTCATGCAGAAGACGGTGGAATACCAGATGTTTCACTTACATTTGTGCTTTGAGGTTTTTTTAATTGAGTGTGAAATGGTTCTATTGTCTTACAAGCCACAGCTGCACTGGCGTATTATCTAAAAAATTAAATACAGTTCCTCAGTTTGGGGGGGGGTCCTTTTTTTCCCATTTTTTTTCGAGCTTTAGGACTTGGGATTTTTTGACTAAGAGCTACAAAATGTTGCCCTTCAGGATGCAATGAGAGAACCACACGTGTATATTCATACACGGATGCCTCAAGAGTTGATAATTCTGGACATGAGCCATGCAGAGTAATTTCTAAAGCAGGGGCGTCAAACTCAAAGCCCGGGGGCTAGATCCGGTCTGTGGGTACTTAGATCTGGTTCATGGGGACACCCTGAAAAGAGCAAAAGAGTGGCCTGCAATGCTTCTGCCAAAGAAAAGGGAGCTCCTTTTGCAGGAGGGTGTCACAGCCAAAAACAGAGCTCACGTGGATTGCATGTGGCTCTCCCAAGCTCCATTTTTGCTGGCAGAGGGTTGCAGGAGGCTATTGCAGCTGAAAATGGAACTGAGGAGCCTGTTTTTGCTGGCAGAGTGCTCAGGCCATCACAGGCGCCCTCAACACAAGTGACATTGAGCTGGCCACGCCCATCCTGAACACACCCACTCCACCACCACCTCCCCAGAGGTCAAACACAACTCTGATGCAGCCCTCAATGAAATGGAGTTTGACACTCCTGTTCTAAGGGGTTACCAAGTAGGTATAGTCAAGTCGTCTTTTCTTTACAATCTGCTTCATTATCGCGCATAAAATAAGTGAGTTGTGATTCCAGCTCAGTTTGTTTTGCAGCTCAATAAACAGTGCAATACTTATCAGATCAGTCCGTAAAAAAGGGTAGCATCTTTTGCTCTTTCTGTCAACATGAAGGAATTTCATTCTGTGGAAAGTAAACTGTTATTTACAACTTCTGTGTGCAATACAAGCTACTATGTTCATTTTGAAGGCTTTCAGGTCCAATTCAGTTCATGTTCTTTCAGCTGAAGCCCATGATGAGCTTTTCCCTATCTCCACATATTGAAGGATATAAGTCAATGGATGATGGTAAACAAATTCCAGATAGTGGAATTCCAGGGTTTTTCTCTGAAACTTAAGTTAAGCATCCTTATCTAGAATCAGTTAAGGTCTGCCTTACTATTCTTGAATGGGACTTTGGGGGGGGTTGTCTGTTTGTTTTTTGATGTGAGGGGCAACTCTATTTTTCCTGGATGAGAAGACATCACAGTGTCCCTCAGATTCACATTATTTTTCTTCATTCATCTTCTTCTAATCACATTTGAGGGGTCCTTGCTGCTCTCTGAGCTGGGTTGTTTTTCTTGCAGGTATTTCATTCCCCAAACTGCATTTCTCCATTATAACTGCCTAACTTCTGTAAATTATATCTATAATTATTGGGCATCTCAGAATTTTCTCATTGACAATTTACATTTTGAATGAGTTTCTTTCCTATATTCCAGATACAATAAATATTATTGTTTTGTTTTGTTTTGTTTTGTTTTGTTGAGAATGTAACAATGGAGTCAAGTAGAGCATTCCAAGCATTGATCACTCTATTGCTGATGTCGTATTTTCTACAATTGGAGCGGTTTACCTTGAGTTTGTATCTATTGTTTGCCTTTATATCATTGCAGTTGAAGCTGAAGTAGTCGTTGACAGGTAGGACATTGTTGCAGACAATTTTGTGTACTATGCTTAGGTGGCGTAGGGTTAGGGTTGTCCAAGCCCAAAATTTCAAGCATGGTGGCATAAGGTGTTCTATTGTGAGCAAAGAGTGGAGTAATCTTGTGAAATAGCTCTGGACTCGCTCAATTGTATTAATGTCCAATATACACTGCGGAATCTAGGTAGATGAGCTATATTTGAAGATTGGTCTGGCAAAGTTTTTGTACATTCTAGTTTGCAGTACAGTGTTACCAGAGAAGAAGTTTCACAAAATTAGGTTAACAATTGGTCAGCACAGACTTTTAAGCAAGTAGGAGTTACCTTGTCTGGGCCTGGAACTTTTCCTGGCTTTTGTCTGTGAGATAGCCTCTGCACTTCCTTTTCTGTGATCACTAGGGGCTGTGAACCCAATGGTATGGGGTCAGTTGCAGGAGGCTTGGTTGTTGTTGGTGTGTCTGAGATGGGGGTTGTGGAGATAGGTGGCTGTAATTTCCTTTCAAACCTGCAGTAAAACACATTCAGGTTATCTGCCAGTTGTTGATTTCCTTCAGCCTGGGAAACTGATGTTACCACACATTCGTATATGAGAAATCCATGACTTCATGTTACTTAGTTTCTTGTGGTATCTGAAGTATCTATTTCACTACTAGAAAAAATGGAAAGTGTTACTATCATAGTTTCTGGTATCAACTATATCAACCAACTCTCCTTGTCACCACTGCATGAGAGAGCCAGAGAGCATATTTGGTCTAGTGGTTAAGGCACCAGGTTAGAAAGCAGGAGATCATGAGTTCTAGTCCCATTTTAGCTGTGAACGCCAGCTGGGTGACTTTGGGCCAGTCATTCTCTCTCAGCCCAACACACCTCACAGGTTGTTGTTGTGGGGTTAATAGGAGGAGGAATGTGTGTTGGTTGTGTTTGCTGTCTTGAGTTATATGTAATAATAATAAAGGAGAGATATAAATCAAACAAATGAAATAAGTATGAGTAAATAAATTGTCTCTATTCACCTATTTTTCTCTATGATGCTTCATACATACAGAAACCAATCACTGCTAAGATTATATTGCTGTTTATTTTCTTGATTAAAAAATGGGAAATGTCAATGTTGCATTCATTTCTGTGGCTTTCATGCATAAGCATGATATATATCATCCCATAGGAAGATAATATAAAGATATTGTTTTCATCTGATTGCCAATGTCTACAGTCTTAAACCTGGAGCCTATGTATTAGATCTTCATGAACCGCTATTAGTCTTTTCCAACATGCATCCTCCAAATATCTTGAACTTCAGTTCTTCCAATATCCTAATCAGTATGATTTGATATTAATATTAAAATTGCATGGGAACTCCAAACTTCTTGTAGATATTAGCAGGTTCTACAGATATAATTGTAGATGGATAATTGCAGGGGGGGTGTAAATATCATCCCTCTTAGCCATTTTCCAACTCTTGTCCCTGTCCTTATCCATTCCCAAATAATATCTGCCAGTAAAATGCACTGTTTAAATGGAAGCTAAATGTTAAATGGAAGAAAAGGCATATTTGTCAATTTCTGCATTTTCTCCCTACTATGGCAAATTTCAAATGCCAATATCCAGAAGCAGAAAATTCTCTTGAATCTAGGCACCTCCTGTAAAATCTGGAGAATGAAAAGTATTTTGTGACGATATAGATGTACACAAATGAAACTAGTATGGGCAGCAAGCTCTCTTGACTCAAAACCTTTGAACTCCACAGCTACCAGATTAAGACCACCCACATTCAGATACCACAATGTCGTTGTTTGTTGAAGTCTAATTGCACCATCAGAATGGTTTGACAGGCAGATTTCAGTCTTCAACGATTCCTGGATGTATACTGCATTTTAAATGTGGGGTTGCATTATAGGACATACATTAGAAAGAGCAAAGTGCTTTCAGAGAGAAAGACAAGGCCTCATGAAAAAAAAACTGTTCTTCAAACCAGAAATTCAGAAAGTTAGCATGAGGGCTTTGGTCTGGGTAGATATGATTAGTGGTTTTAAACTTGGTTGGTTGGTTGGTTGGTTGGTTGGTTGGTTGGTTGGTCGGTTGGTCGGTTGGTCGGTTGGTCGGTTGGTCGGTTGGTCGGTTGGTCGGTTGGTCGGTTGGTCGGTTGGTCGGTTGGTCGGTTGGTCGGTTGGTCGGTTGGTCGGTTGGTCGGTTGGTCGGTTGGTCGGTTGGTCGGTTGGTCGGTTGGTCGGTTGGTTGGAGGGAGGGAATGCTTTGTTTTTCTTCACTGCCCAGAGTTCTGTGGATGGATGGATAGATAGATAGATAGATAGATAGATAGATAGATAGATAGATAGATAGATAGATAGATAGAATCTGAGTTCTCTCATAGTTTTAAAAAACGGTGATGATGAGCTGTGGGTCCCATATTGCTAAAGTAGAAGGCCTGAACACATCAGTTACATATCACCGTTCAGGTGTTGTCATATTGTTTTGACTCATACCAAGGCCTATTCCCTTGACACCATGACTAAACCAGTCAAATTTTCTACCTGAGGTTCTGGCAAGTATACAGCCTCATTGACTAGACCAGGGACAGGCAAAGTTGGCTCTTCAATGACATGTGGACTTCAACTCCCAGAATTCCTGAGCTAGCATGATTGGCTCAGGAAATCTGGGAGTTGAAGTCCACAAGTCATAGAAGAGCCAACTTTGCGTATCCCTGGACTAGACTAAATGTCCCGTTTTTTACATTCAGAATCTCCACCTACTTTTTATTTGCAGGATTCTTCTCACAGCTTTATGATGTCACTAGCCCCTTCCTCATTGGACAGGCAGGAAAAAGCAGGCATGGCTTGGGCACAGCAGCTATGTCAGCGCCCCAAATAGCATCTGAGAAATAAATCAGATTCCAGTCCAAATCTCTCATCCGAGGTTCGATTTATTAACAGAACCATGTTTGTCACACTGTTGCCATCCCGATAATAACTTCCTTCCAGTACCCCACCCAGGTTAAGGTTCATTCCCCATCCCCACACCCACAAGTTCATCACGAAGACCAGTCTGAGTGGTGGTGTTCCGCTGGTGCAGAACAAAGGGTGACCTTGGACTCTAAGAAAGGAATTTGTTGTGGCTAGTAACTTTCCCTCTCACGCAACTACCCCTCCCAGTTATCATGATACTATTCTATGGTGGCAGGCCAAAGTCTCTAGCTCCAAATGATGGCTTTGGCCTGACAAGCTATCTGCTATTTGGGTTGTATTATCTACTGCTGCCAGACCTGTAATGGAAAAGCTCCATTTCCCACCCATTCTTTCCCTCAACCTTTTTTTTCCTAGAGGACAGGGTAAGCAAAAATGAATCAACTAAATGGTTCTAAAACCTCTCATATTGTGACTGATTGCGTAGAATTGGTTAACACTGTGCACAATTGGATTTGTTTAAGGCTAAACTTAATCCTCTGTTGTTAACTGACTGGATCAATTAGCCTCTTTTTGGAATTGACTCAGTGAACTGTGCTGTTGAAAGCAGGGTATTCAATAATTAAAAAGGCCTGGGAACCCAAATTCTGTTACTTCAACACACCAAATGCAATTCAGACTTTACATATATTTTACATATACATATACCTACACTTACACGCACATATACACACATGGGACAAAAGAAAAGATTATGAATAAAAGATTCTGTGAGTTATAACCAACATAATTTGTTTACATTGCATTAACTATTCCTATTCCACTGCAACATACAAATCAGTTAGCTGGAAAGAGAATATATCATTCATTAGGAATTATACATTACTACACTATTTACTGTTGTCCTCTAGGTATTTTGGACCAGATCCCATCAACTCAAGCTACATAATAATTCAATAGCAATGATTACAGCAATTGTACCTTAAAAGGCTTGGAAGCACAAGTCTTATACACCAGTATTTTAGACAAATATACTAGTTGACAACACACACCCTGGTTCTCCTCTTGTATATTTGCCTAAAGGCAGAGATCAAAGAATTGTACACATTGAGAAGCTCTCTTGTATCATAGGATTCTAGATTCAGGAAGGTGATACCTACTGTGAGAAGATCTCTCTACAAACTATTATACTCTCTCCTCAAACAAGGGAAGGGGGAGCTACATGTCAACTTTGTACATTTGATCAACAGTAAAAGACATAAAGCAGATCCAATATATGAACATAAAACAGGCAACAGTAGTTCAGTTTATGTCGAACGCATAATTATATGTGAGCCAAATGGAGTTATTGCCCAGTGTAAGATGATGTTACAGTATATGGGCATGTGTCATTTTTTGTGATGACTTTTCAAACTGTTGGGTTGCAACTCCCATCATCCTCAACTCAGAAGTGTGGGTCATATACATATTTAAATGTCAGACATAGGTAATAAGGAAAGAAGGCAGTATGAATGATTACAGTGTTGTTACATGCTAATGTTGTTCTATACAAAACCCTGAACGACTAAAAGAAAATTGGTGGTAGATAACAATCAATGGAATTAAAGATGGACTGGACTTAGTTCTCTTATGGGTGCAAAGGGACTGAAGACTGATGACGTACTTGACCCCTCCTTCAGGCTTAACCTGGTGATCTCCTACATCAGGGTATAAGCTAAGTTCCATATAATAATTCAATAATTCTATTCCTGCAGTTCTCTACTTCAAACATTGACAACTGAATGTTATTTAAGTTTCCTTTTCATCTACCAAGTTCACTCTTTACCTGATTGAGACAGCTTTTTACCTTATTTTCATTTTTAAAAATGAATGGAAGTTGGCATGCTTCAAAATATTGGCCTCTAAATGTTAGCTTTCTTTGTAAGACTAAATGGGACCTATGTAAGTCCCACGGGCATTCTTAGAAGATAATATGGCATGTGGCTTCAGCTCAGCACCCTCCCCCCAAAATGATATCCTCCCAAATAATAAGCATCACCTGGGAATATGGCTTAGAATCAATAACAGATAATGTCTCCACACTGCTTTCTTCCTGTAAATAAATATTTTCTGAATGGCCATGCCTGTTAACCCTTTTATAAAATGGGCAACAACTTGCTTTCAAATTTCCTTCCAACCCTAAACTATTACATCTTCCTGCATTTCTCCTTCAAAATATGTAACAGAGGAAACCCTTTTGAAAATCCCAAGTAAAGACTGCCATATTTTGGGAGTATAAGACTTACCGGAGTATAAGATGCACCTTAGTTTGGGGGATAAAAATAGAAGGGGGGAAATCTACCTACCAGGTATTTATCTGGCTAGCCTCCTTAGTCTGATCAGCTTCAGCACATTATTTTATCCCCTAGTTAGGACTGAAAAAGCCTCTTTCAGGAGGAATATGAACGAAACCTGCAAAGACTTAGGGCAAGAAAAACTGCTTCGGAAGGAATAGGAATAAAAATAAACACAGCAAACCAGGAAGATTGTTAGCAGCACGTTAGGGCCGAAAAAGCCTTTTTCAGAGGAAGTTGGAAGAAAAACAAGCCTGCAAAGACTTAGGGCAGGAAAAAAATCTTCTTCAGAGGGAGTAGGAAGCCAGGAAGATGTTAGCACCTAGTTAGGGCTGGGGGGGGGAAGCTTCAAAAAAGCTACATTGATGAAAAAGATGTGTTTTATACTCCGAACAATATGGTAATCTGATTAGGAAACACTCATTCTTTGGAACCATTTGCCATCTGAAAGAGAGTTTTGAATAGCTGTTTATAAGGTTTATTACAAAGACTTTTTCAGATATGAGTAATATAATAAAACTTAATGTTTTTCATTTTTACGTTGTTTTTAATTTTTATCATTCAAATGTAATATTTTGTATATATTTTTCTATTGTTTGGAGTTGTTTACAAGAGTATAAAACTGCACTTATCCCAACATTGATTTTAAGAGAACCAATTTACGCAATTGAGAACCAAATGGCAAGTTCTGGACTGGTGATGTTATGCATTCAGTCATGTCCGACTCTTGGCAATTCTATGAGCCAGGTCTCTCCATATCTTCCAAACTTGCACTCCTTCTTTGAGTTGTTCTATGCTCTGACTGAGGGTGGGCAAGTCTTTATTACACCTTAATTTTTGAACTGCCTTCTTATTATCATCAGTTGGCAACTGTCTGAAGGAGCTTTCTTCCATAAAAGAACTTCGGGGTGAGGTTATGTATAACCAAAACGACTGTCAGATTTCTTATATTTGTAGGAAACAAGTAGATCTCAAAAATGGATGTCTTTAGTTGGCAATGTGTGTGGTTACAGACTAGAACAGCTGGCCAAATGTGAGCATGCAATGCCACCTATTGTTTGAGTTGGGATTATCACCTCATATGACTGTGTGCTAATAGTGCTAATCTTAACAGTTCTGCCATACAAGAATCCAGTGACCCTTAAAAATGCTCCAGACTTGCAACAGACAAGCATTTCCGTCAGTCATCCAGACAGAAGGAGAAGGGACAAAATTCCCACATTTCATCATTTTCTTATTCTCATTCTCTCTTCAACATGGGCTGTTGTTTATTTATTTTCCTCCTTCCCTCCACTTTTAAGAAAAATATTTATGTGGAGGATGTGTGATGGCATTTTTTTTGTCGGCTAGTGGACCTGCAGCTACTACTCAGTATAGAGCAGTGATTTTTAATTATTTTCTCAACCTTCTGTCAGATCTGGGAGCTATTATTGGCATCCGGCATCTCACTGGAGGCTCTAATAGAAGCCATCATCCATCAAGTCTACCAATCATCTGAAAAGCCCACCAGTTATCCTTGGTTTGCTAGAAGCATATTTTTTTCGGATTAAGATGTGCTATTTGGATTAGAAATGTCCTCAGATCCAGCATCTGTTGCACAAAGGAATAATTAAATAGGGACCACTGGATGAGTTGAAATTAGATCCAGCTTTAGCATAGTTCATAGATCTTTTAAAAAAAAACATTCTCAATCTTGATTTTATAAGAAAGCACCAAATTATATTTCATTTCAATAAGAACCAATAGCAACTGTTATCATGTTCAGCCACACTTTATATGGAGGTTGTGGAGCTATGGACAACAAGCTGTAGCCTGGCTAATTAAAACCAAAAGCAAGAATATTCCTTCTTGTGGCTGGGCCAGAGGAGAAGAAAAACAGGATGATAACCAGGCAGTTTAGATTTAGGTGGGCCTAGAACTGAGTTGTATTATGAATAAAAATTGACTGAATGTTGAATGAATTTGAAGATGTCTCATTCATTCATTCATTCATTTATTCATTCATTCAGCACATTTACCGTATTTTTCAGAGTATAAGACACACCTTTTTCCCTCCTAAAAGAGGGTGAAAATCTGGGTGCGTCTTATACACCAAATGTAACCCCACCCAGCCTCTCAAACTGAGCTTTTGGAGGCTGAAACAGCCTTTCAAATGGAGCTTTACAAGGCTGAAAACAGCCTCTGAAACAGAGCTTTGCAAGGCTGGAAAAAAAGCCTTTCAAATGGAGCTTTGCAAGCTTAATATACCTATTCCAAACTGTTTGCTGAGGACGTTAGCCAGATGGATGTTGGTAGGCAGATTTTTTTTTCTTATTTTCCTCCTGAAAAACTAAGGTATATATTATACTCCAGTGTGTCTATAGTCTGAAATATAGGGTATATAATGTCCAAGTCATTTAAAAGACTCTGGCATATAATAGAAGAACATATGCCAACACCAAAAAAAGCCCGTGGAAACAGCCTTCTATTTGGGAGTGCTGCTGCTTCCAGTAGAGTGGTGGATGGAGATGTGTGGTGACCAAGAGTGAAGATGGAGGCTGGCAGAGTTGAAAGCTCGCAGTACTAGACTGCTGACAGTCAATCTGGCAAATTTGTTTACAATTTTTGCCTACCTGGATTGTCCAATGATAGAGCAAGAGTCTCATCTTTGCATATATAGTGACACACATGCAATGAAAGAGAGGTGGCCAGAGTTTTCTGTTTCTTCCTTTCATCTGGCAAGTAGGACAGGTACATTTGTGAGGAGCTGAAGTGACAGGTGTTTGAGCAGAACAAGGGAATAGTTGCTAACAGACCCTGTTCCATGGTCATTTTTGTCTCTGAGTGAGGTTGCTGCTATTGCATTTGTCCCATTGGATTTTTCTACTATTCATTCTTTTTTAACATGTTGCTGTTATGGTGGTTTATCTGGGGTGGACTAATACCAAATTGTACTTGTCCTAGACAATTTTCATCCAGATTCAAAGGGCCCTTTTCAATAGGGTTATAAATCAGGACACAGAACTAAGAGGGCATTGATTGTGGTTGTTGATGACTTCTGGCACAGCCAGGATAGAGGTAATACCACTGTCCTGGTTCTCCTTTATTTGTCTGCAGCTTTCAATACTATCCATCATGTTATCCTTCTGGATTGTCTATAGCAGTGATGGTGAACCTTCACATTGAAACATCGCACACATGTGTGCTCATTGGGGCTGCACTCCAGAAAAGCCAAATATCTGGGTTCTAGCATGCATGTGCGCCTGACAAACAGTTGTCCGGGGCACATGCACGAGCCATTTTTCAGTACTGCCATGCACACAAAGGAATCGCACTCCAGAAAAGCCGAACTTCTGGGTTCTGGCATGCTTGTGAACCTGACAATCAGCTGGCCAGCATGCATGCACAACCAGGTTTTGGCACTGCTGCGCACGCAAAGATCAGCTGATTGGCGCACACTCATGTGTGTCAACAGGCATGGCCACTTGTGTCAGGCAACATGACTTCACATGCCACTTTGGACACATGTGCCATAGGTTCACCATCATGGGTCTATAGAGATTAGGGGTGCAACATGGCATTGCAGTAGTTCTCTCTTTTCTCTAGAGTTGGGTCCAACTAATATGGGGAAAAGAGGAAAGATCAAATAACAAAACCCTTAACATGTAGAGTGTCTCAGGACTTAATGCTATCACCTCTCCTGTTTAACATCTACATAAAGGTACTGGGTGAGGTCATCTGTCAGCTTGAGATCTAATTTCATTATTATGTTGATGAAACTCAGTTGTACATCTTGATTCTGAATTCACTACATAGTACCATCAAGGTGTTGGCACAGTGACCTGAAAAATATGCAAGTCTGAATGGGGAGGAACAGATTCATACTCAACTCTCAGAAAACCAGTCATGAGTATTTGGATCGCCTGTGTGGAGCTGCTCCATTTTTTATCTCAAGTATGTTGCCTTTAGTCTTTACTTTTACCCTTGAACTTCACAGTATGCAGAATTCTCGGGAGACAATCAAATAGTTCCTTTTCCAACCATCATCTTGGATTCCTCCTTGGATTCAGAATCTGAACCCCAACCAGACCTTTACCTACCCATCCCAAATCAGACACTACAAAATCAACCAATGGTTCTTTAAATATCAAACTCCTGCTTCAAAAAGAATGGGACCTAGCTATTTGTATGAGACTTCAGTGTTACAGTAAGGTAACAAGCCAACTATTTTCTTAGTTGGGGGTGTGGGGAGAAAGAGCCTGCAAAACTCAATGGGAGCTATCCAAGGTCCTGTTTCCGGTTAATCCTTTCACCAGAGGACATCTGCCCTAGCTAATCAGCAGCACTTGAATTAATTTGCTTCTATAGCTTCACTTCCATTTGTCTCCCCTTGTTTCTCCTGGCAATTGCTGTCTCTGAATACTGCCTCTGGGTCCTGTTTTACTGTGATTTATGTTCTCCAGAACTTCAGACATCACAGAACAAGCCAATTTTTACGGTCAAGATTGTAAAATTTATTTATTATTTATGGGTTCCAAACATATTGCTGTCATTCCAGCCTCATGAGTAAGGCATTTTTAAAAAGGAAGAAGAAGAACAGTAAAACCTTTTGAAAGAGAATGGGGAAGCTACCAAGGGGAAAAGGCAAGAGCAAGAGACAATAGAGTAGGTGAACATAACACTTAGATCAAGCAAACCTACTCTACAATACTTGATACCAGTGCCAAGCTGTTTTCACAGTTTGGATCACCTGCAGATGAGATTATTCCAGCCCATGCAAAAAAAAGATTCATTGTATAAGCCTGTACACCTGGAAGAAATTTAAGCACCAATCTGAAGTAGCACAAATTTCTGATGCAATTGGACACTCCTATTGCTAGGAATATAGTAAGCATGTGCAGGCTGGATATATCCTCTCTAGAACTGCCATTTTTCAGACTATTTTTAAATGTGGCTTCTGAAATTCATCAGATTAACTAAGCATCTGCTCTTTATCTTAATCAATAGAAATGTTAATATTGTTCGAAGGATTATAAGCGGTAGATTTTGGAATACAGGTTCTGTTTTCATCTCTCCTTGTTAAAAGTCCAAGTTATAACAAAAAGATCATTGAGGAGGAACAATTAGATATTTCAATGGTGTCTGCAGATTAGGATCTATAATGCCAGGACCTTTTGAAGATAAGACTAGAACGTGAGATTTAATACCAGTATGTGTGGTCACAGGTTGCATTGCATTGCAAAACTGACCAACATTATTTTGAATTTTGGACTGCATTGATTGGACAGCATTGATTTGCATGAGAGCAAATCATTTGCTGAAACACATGATAAATAAAAATGAGGAAGCAATATAGAAAAAGGTAAAGCTTAGCAATGTGCAGCTAGACCCAACAAGAAGACTAGAAAGATATAATACAATCTACAGTATCTGTACAGTATATTAATGGCATTATATTGGGAAAGAAACAGGACAAACCTGAAATCTCAGTGTTAGATGACATGTACAACCTGGATATTGCTGAGATTTGGTGGATTAGACTCATGGTTGGAATGTAACAATTACCTTAAAGGAATAGATTACACAGATGACTAAGGAAGTGAGAATGACTTTTCCTATGGTGCCTCTCTCACTTTACAAAGTCCCTTTAGCCATTTGGAATACATCCAAGTGAGAGCAAGGAAAATATCTGGGAGATGATTGGAACATGTCAATCAAATCTTTATTACAAATATAGACCAGCATAAGAACGGTGGACTACAAACAATTAGCAAGTTTAAAAGCTGAAATATATAAAATGTACAGTTTAAAAACATTTTTAAAGCATACACACTCACACATACACACATACACACATATATACAAATTCCCTTCCCCCCCAAAAAAAATCTAAAAATCAACTATAATAGGGATAAAAATACTAATTAAATGCAAGGAAAGATAAAAATTAGTATATGGATAACTAAATTTATCTCAGTACAAAACACAATGCCATCAGACGTAATATCCTTCTACAAAATTAGATGTTTTTATACATTTGGTTGACAAACTCTGGAAATCCTATATGATCTTTGCTAAACTCCATCCTGTTTATGCTGTGGATTTCTGTGGGATATTTATGTCTTTTGATGGTGCTCAGTATCTAAATGAAAACTGCTGAATGAGTTCTTTCCACTTTCGTTGGTTTGTTGGTTCTCTAATTTAGTGTTTCCCAACCTTGGCAACTTGAAGATGTTTGGACTTCAACTCCCAGAAATCCCCAGCTCTAATTAATATAACCTCCCATCTTATAAACAAGTGACTCTAGGTGACATACAATACTAAAGCAGAATCCTTACCAATAACAAAAATTGCAGATTTTTGAACTATAGAATTTTTTTTCTAAATTAATATGTGAAGCGATGTTAATAGTAATGAAACCACTTCACCCATCGCCTGGGTTCCCCAGGCCATTGGCATAAACAGATCTTAAGAGACCTTCTGAAGCCTCTCCTCATGGAGAGAAGATTCCATAGTGTAGGGGACACAGCATAAAAAAAGCCCCAACATATGAAAAACAGTAAATTAATCCAATTAAATTAACCAATAAACAGTTAAATAACCAATTGTCATGCCAAGTAGTAATTTTCTCTACCAGAGACACACATAACTGTTCATATTGCTGCATTTCACACCAACTTTCAGAATACTCTTCAGGGAAGCCCCATGTGACCACATCACAATAGTCCAACTGGGAAGTGACCTGGGCATAAGTGATTGCAAATACGGAGTCCTGGTTCAAATAAGTTCATTTGAACCGGTAGTGAGCCAGTGGTGATGTCACAATAATATTACTGAATCGGATCAGTGTGTGTCAGTCTGTGGGCACTACCATCTTTTTTTTTCAATTTTTTTTCTGTGCATGTACAGAAGATGAGTTGCGTGTGCGTTGCCATTTTGTTTTCAGCACTTTTGGGGGGGGGTAATTTTGAGGGGGTTGCGCTATGCATGCGCATGTGTGGGAGGAAGCAAACCAGCAGTGAGGTAAGTTGGGACATGCCCCTGCTCCTAACCATGACCAATCTCCTCAAGCAAGAGCCACGAGTCCAGGAGGACCCCAAGATTGTGTATAGGGACCATTTGGGGCATCGCGACCCCATCCAGTACCAAATATGGTGAAGTCACAGAATCATGTGGGCTCGCAACTCAAATTCAATCAGTCTTTGAAGCCAGCTGTTCCCCATCCAGGCCCTCATAGCCTGTAGATACTGGGATTGGACATCCGAGCATTGCTAAATTCACCAGAAGCATACTGATGATCCCTCACCCTATGGCAATGAAAGAGCTTATCCAACAGTCTCATGTAGTTGCTGTGAATAGGAAAGAGGAATGCAATGACTCTTGGAGCACCCCACATAGCAGGAACCTAGGGTGGCATCTCCCCTATCATCACAAACTGGAATTAACCTCAGGGAAAGGAAGTGAACCAACAAAATACTGTTGCAATCAACTCCAATTGTGTG
The DNA here is from genome assembly GCF_031021105.1 of Erythrolamprus reginae. NCBI lineage: Eukaryota > Metazoa > Chordata > Lepidosauria > Squamata > Dipsadidae > Erythrolamprus > Erythrolamprus reginae. The sequence goes on from NC_091950.1 coordinate 243,659,544, forward strand.
TGTCAGTCAGGAAAGATACCATGGTCGATTATATAACAAGCTACCAAGAGATCAAGGAAGGCAAGGATGGACAAACTGCCACCACCCTGCCTGCATCAGAGACCAATGATCAATCAATGCCATTTTTGTTTCATATCCTCAAATCTAAGTGAAAGGGATTCAAATATTCTGCTTCCTCCAGGGTCTTTTGAAGCTCTTGCACAACTACCTTCTCAATTGCCTTCCTCCCAAAGGGGAGGTTGGATACCAGGAGAAATGTGTTCACTATCATGGAGAGCCCAGTGGTGGATTTAATGCATGTCTACAATTTCCCATGAAGAAATTCAATGAAGAAGCCAAGAATCAGTCAGAAGTCCCCCTGTTCCCACTGATTGATTGATTGATTGATTGATTGATTGATTGATTGATTGATTGATTGATTGATTGATTGATTGCCCATGATCATTCTCTTTCTCTGTTTGGGTAAGGAAATAACTCTGAAACGATGGCCCAAAGGGGCATGTGTGTCTACTTTTCCTTTAAAATTCTGACTAAACTTGTGGTTTTGAGTCCCGCATGTGAGAATCCTTCTCTCTTCCTCTTCTTTTAGCATCTGCTGAAACTCCTCTCATGATCCCGTTCCCATGTTATTGTGACTGTGCAGTTTAAAGGTGCTATATTTGAATAGCTTTTGTAACCCTTCTCCTTCCCCTCTTTTCTCCTAGGAAACTGGTTAGAAAAGCAACTAGAATTCTTTGGGCACTTTACTGACGTACTGAAGAATGATTGTTGCCCTCACTTCCATTCTCAATCCTGCAGCCGTTCTTCAGCTAGAGCTGACCAAGTATCTACTTCAAGAGGATGGGAGTCCTTTATAAAGAGTTCCATTGAAACCTATGTTTCAGGGCTTTGATAATCATGCCGGGTAGTGGCCTAAACTCTGCTGTACTAATTTACATGCTGTCACTTTTAAATGATTCTCTTTCCAGCTGGCATCCTTGTTCTCCCAGGATCTGTTTTTCTTTTTATTTGTTTGTTTGTTTGTTTTGTAATCTCCAGAAGTTTATTTATCTGCTCTGGGGAATTTGGTATGCCAAAGATTAGATTAGATTAGATTAGATTAGATTAGATTACTAGAGTTGGAAGGAACCTTGTAGGTCATCTAGTCCAACCTCCACTCAAGCAGGAGTCCTTACACCATTTTAGAAAAATGGCAGTCCAATATGCTCTTGAAAGTCTCAAGTGTTGGAGCTTTCACAACCTCCGCAGGCAAGCTGTTCCACTGGTTGATCGCTCGCACTGTCAAAAAGTTTCTCTTTATTTTTATTTATTTATTTATTTTGTCCAATACATAATACACATTAAAGAGAATAGATATGTAGTAATATAAATGAAGAAAAGGAAAGAAGAAAAGATATAAAAATATAGGAGATCATATATGAAAGGAAGAAAAGATAAATGAGATAAGGAGAGACAATTGGACAGGGGACCGAAGGCACACTGGTGCACTTATGCCCCTTTTTCCAGGTTGAGTCTCTCTTTGGTCAGCTTCCATCCATTATTCCTTGTTTGGTTTTCTGGTACCATAGAGAACAGCCTGATCCCCTCTCCATTGTGGCAGTCCCTCAAGTATCAGAACACTGCTAACATGCTTTCCAGGTCCTTCTCGTCACCAAACTGGCCATGCCCAGTTCCTACAACCGCTTTTCGTATGTTAAAGTTTCCAGTCCCCTAATCATCCTGGTTGCTCTCCTCTGCACTTTCTCCAGAGTTTCAATGTCCTTTTTATAGAGTGGTGACCAAAAATAGATACAGTGCTTCAGGTGTGGTCTAACTAAGGCTTTATAGAATGGTATTAGTACTTCCCTAGTCCTAGATGTGGGGCTGCCTCTCTCATTTCTAAATAATGCTATTCTGAGTCCCCTCAAACTCTGTTTTACAGATAACTTTTAAATAGCATCACAATATTATGTCATGATATTGCATCTCCAGCATTCCAGGTTGATTTCTGGTCCCAACTAAATGCGCTGATTTCTATCTACAAAGTCCTTCGCAGCTTGGAAGTACAGTACTTGAAGAAACCTTTTGTGAAAAGATCCTAAATGAACCTTTCAATCTACAGTATGTTTCTCAAACTTGGAAAGTTTTAAGATGTGTGAAACCTCAAGTCTCATAATTCCTCATCCAGCATGGGGCTGCATCAGAGGAGTGCTTCAATGCTGAGAACTGAAGTCCACATGTCTTTAAAATTGCTAAGGTTGAGAAATATTGCTTTAAATCAGCGATGGCAACCCTTTTTGGCACCAAGTGCTGAAAAGGTCACACGAAAATGTCATGCGTGCGCACACTCATTGGGCCACGCTTTGGAAAAGCTGAACTTCTGGGTTCTAGCACCAACAATCAGCTGGCTGGCGAGCATGCGCAGGACGGTTTCATCACTGCCACACACATGAAGGGATTGCTCTCCGGAAAAGCCACATTTCTGGATTCTGGCGTGCATGCTCGCCAGACAATCAGCTGAATGGCGCACATGCACACTGGTTTTCAGCACTGCCGCATGTGTGAAAGACAGCTGATGGTTGCACACGCATATGCACCGGAGACCCGGAAGACAAACAGGCTAGGCTTTGCATGCCACTTTGTGCACGCACGCCATAGGATTGCCATCACAGCTTTAAATGATACACTGAAGATCTGTTTGGGGGGCTCGCCATGCTTAGCTATGGTAGTTGATAGTCCCATAATGGCTTTTTCAGTGGTGACCCACTTCCTCTGGAATGCCTTTCATTAAGATCTGCCTTTATTCTTTCTGTAGCACCAGGGGAAAACTTTTGCTGTTTTTTCCAGCTACAAATGTACCGTATATTCACATATTCCTATTTATATTGCATACAGCTTCTAACCCATTTCTTGCTGCTATTTTAATGCTTGTCCTATTAATAATAATAATAATATAAATATTACATATCATTAATATCGTTTCTACGTTTTATCTACTGCTTTAATTTAAATTTGAAATCATGATTTTAAATTATTGGAAATCACCCTGGGAAAACATTTGTTTTAAAGACAGAATATAAATATTTAAAATGTATCAAATATTTTGGAGCGGTATTCCCAGCACATCTGGAAGGCACCAGGCTGGGAAAGAAAAGGCTTGACTAGTTTAAATCACTACATTGCCAACAAATATAAGGTCAGTTTTGTAGACATTATGAGAGGCTTATTAAAACCCTGAGCTTAGGGTTTTATCACATAATCAAAGCATCCATTTACTTCCTATAGTAGATAGAACAGTAATTAGTGGAAGCAAACTAGACTAGCAAGTTGGAACAACAAATACTGGAAATGAACTAGATCAACTCATATTTTCTTTTGCTGGAAAAAGACCAGGTATTGAGTAAGCAAAGAGCACTGTGTGCTCATTCTTCGAAGAAAGAAAAACAACAGTGAAGAAATTCCAGCGATGTTATGTAAACTACAAGGGAATAAGAGCAAGAAATTTGCCGAGTTAATAAAATAAAAGCCATATCCTATCCCCACATGCTTAATTCATGTTCATGTTTCCTTTAATTTTCCCAGCAAGACGATCACATTACCCAACCAGATCCGAAACCTTTGAAATAAGAGTTGAATTCCCAGTTTGAAAGAAGCAACGAGTCTGCCTTTCCATTCATCTGCAATCAGGAAACTGAATGATGCAAATGCTCAGATATTCCCTCTGTATTTGATACACACACACACACCCAAAAAATGGGCAAGAGGTCAATGAGTTCAGTGTTGGTAGTGAAATATGGACAGTTTGCTGCTCCAGTCAAAAGAGGCTTCACTAAGAAACATTGAGGAAAAGGCAGGTATTCAAGATATAGTTATGTTATCCTGTGGTTTCTTTGATCGACACAGAATTCATCATACCCTACCCCTACATAAAACGGTACGTTGCCTTCATTTAATTTTTATGTTTAAAATAGAAATTATCTGAACTCTTTGCAATCTTTATTTCCTCACAGTCAGCCACCCCAGCTTTCTCCAATTTGGTCAGATACCAGAATCAAGCTGGCAAAGCAAAAAGGGGTCAGGACAATAGGTCACAGACTAGCGGACAGAAGAAAATGTCCCTTCTTCCTATGTCCCTTCTGCAACAAAACAAAAACCCCAAAAACGAAAACACAGCTGGGATGGAAATATTAACAAATAGCATCGCTACAATCAAACTTAATTAGACTCTCAAGCTCTTATTCAATGAAAAAGAAAGCTGAGTTGCATATTAAAAGTCCTTTCTGAAGGCCAACTCTGTGATTCAACTGGATCTCACATCTGACAAAGATGACTCTGAGGCTAAGCTAGGCTATCGCAGGCAAAGGCAAAACCTCCACTGCACTCCTACATACGAGGGTCGTCCAGAAAGTAATGCACCACATTTTTTTTCTTCAACAATTATTTATTGAACACAATGAAACTTATATGCAAGAAAGAATGACGTTTCTTCTACATTCCCTATTTTTCCATGTAATTTCCATCACATTCTATGCCCTTCCTCCAGCAAGACACAAGGGCGTCTATGCCCTGCCGGTACCACTCCTTGTTCTGGTCATGAAGCCATTTCTGCTCTGTGGGAATCATCTCTTGGTCATCCTCAAAATGTCTTCCACAACGAACCGTACTTCTGTCAACTGCAGATTCTCCATAAACTATACACAAACGTTTGTGAATATTCCCAACAGTTTCTCCGCAGTGAGAAATTCAATGAGGACACACTGCTTGTAACATACATCACTTACAGACGCCATTTCAAAACACTGCTGCAGCTATGCTGTCTGAAGAAACACAAAATTTACATACGCACTCCTGACAATTCAAATAATGTATATCTAAAGTTTCGCATTCGTACCATTACTGTAGGCTGAGAGAAAAAAATGTGGTGCATTGCTTTCTGGGTAACCCTTGTATTTACTCCCTGCATTAAAAACGTTACGTATGTGACACCAATCTATGTTTTCTTATATGAAGCATACTAAAAAAGAAAAAAAGAAATGCTTCCTTCCGTATCTGATCCACCCATTTATATGCCAATCCCCATCCAGTGAAGTGAATGGAAATTAAAGAGCAGGGTGATATGAAACTTGGGTGATGAAATTCCTTCCCTAGCCAAAAGATTTAAGTAATAACATATTTGAGGGTTTTAGTATTCCCCCCCCCCCCAGGATTTTTAGAAATATTAGTTGACCTTAACTTAAACCATCTTGTGTTGTTTTCTTATGGATTTAGTAGTGGTTATGTGGATGATTCACTGCCCTGAATATAAATGTCATAGGACAGCCTACCAATTTAAGAACTTCTTGTGTTATGAATTCATTAAAAAAAAGAGTGCATTGTTTTAGATAAAGCTAGGAACTCTTGTCCATAATTTATGATGCATCCAATAGATTGGGTACATCCAAGTGAGGTTCTTGTGCTCCTTTCTCCATTTTTAAAGGATGCGGATTCCACTGTATCATTCTACAAGACATTTTTGAAAATCCTTCGGATTCAAAAGTAATGATTCACTGGATAACATGAAGGGAGCCAACTGGGAATCAGAAATAGTGCATGGAACATTTATTTACTTACTTACTTATTTGCAACAAGTGCAAGGAAACAGGACACATGAAAAAATAGAACAAATAAATGGATATAAAAAAGCAAAACATAGCAATAAACACATAAAATTAGTACATAGCAATGGGTACAATAGGACAGGGATGGTAAGCACGCTGATGCGTTTATGCACGCTCCCTTAGAGACCTCTTAAGAAACATGTAAGGTCCATGCTAGACAGTTTAAGGTAAAAGGTATGGGGGTTAGAGAAACTAACAACAGGATCAGGTAAAGTGGTCGAGACATTTACTACTCTATTGCAGAAGTTGTATTTTCTGCAATCAAGATTAGAGCGGATTACATTTAGTTTGTATCTATTGATAGTCCTAGTGTTATTGCAATTGAAATTAAAGTGGTTATTAACAGGTAGAATGTTACGGTAGATGAATATTTTTTTTTGTCGGTAGAAGATTTTTATTTTTCTCCACCATAAAGTGAAACAATATATAGTTGTAAACACAACAAGAATGCTTAATATCAATCATATATAAACTTTTCTTTTCTTATTACTCCCTCAATGGAGGCTCTTATCGTTCCTCATCTAAAATTTTCTATTAATATTATACATAATCAATTCTTAAAAATCTAAAAAAAATTTCCTCTCCAACCTACGATAAAAAGTTACATTACATCAATGCAAAGAATAATAAAATTTCTTTTTATCTAAATTTTAATATTGTGTCATATAGCTAATTAAATATATATATATATATATATATATATATATATATTTGTTTTCGTAAATTTTCACGGGTATATGTATGTAGATTGTTCTGAGTTCGGGTTTTGCCCTGTGTAATGTTTTGCATGTCTATGCGACGTTTCGGCGAAATCACATTCACCATCATCAGGCTGGAGTTCCAATCTTTGTGTTTTTGCAAATGAATATTAGCAACTGACATTTCTTCTTAGCATGTAGTGTGGGGGTGGAGATTTGCTTTGAATGTAGCAAATAGATTGGGTGACTATGCTTCAGTGATCTGATTGGTTGGTGTAATCATGGTTATTAGAAGGAATGGCATGAAGATTATGAAGTGTTTTCTTTAAGGCTGATTTCCAAATATAAAATTCTAAAATCATAATAATTAAAGGATTGACATATTGATTATAATGAAGTGTTTATTTTGTTTAAGGCTGGTTTCCAAATCTCTGGCAGGCGCGAGGTATCATCCCTTTTATTTAAACAAAAGGATCTCTTTTCAATTTCGATAGCTTCTAGAGAGATTCTTCTATATAAATTCTCTGTTTTGTGGAGTAATTTAGTTTTTTCAAAGTCAATTTCGTGCCCTGTTCTTTTAATGTGCTGGACAAGGGAGGAGGTCTTCTCCTGTTTCTTGACTGCATTCATATGTTCTGCCATGCGCTGGCTCACTCTTCGGTTAGTTTGTCCAATGTATGTGGCTGCACATGTTTTGCAAGGGATTTCATAGATTCCTTGGTATTCTAATTGGATTTTATCTTTGGGGCTCCTTAGGATATTAGATATTTTTTGGTTAGTGCAAAATGAGGTTTTGATGTTATGTTTTTGTAGAATTTTACTAATTTTATCCGTGGTGCCTTTGATGTAAGGAAGGATGGTGGTGCCATTGTCCTGTTCTTGATCTTGTTTTTTGGGGGGTGTCTCTTTATTGATTAGGTTTGTTATTGTTTTCTCTTTGAATCCATTAGAAATTAGTACATCTTTGAGTTTGTTCAATTCAGTTTTTAAGTGCTCATGGTCAGCTAAGCGTTTGGTTCTGGTGATGAGAGTTTTGGCCACTGAGGTGATTTGTGCGGGGTGGTGGTGTGAGTGTGCATTTAGATAACGGTTGGTATGGGTTTTCTTTTGGTAGATAGTATGTCCTAGGCTGCCATTGGGTTTTTTATAGACCAGTACATCTAGAAAGGGAAGTTGATCATTGATTTCTGTTTCCATAGTAAACTGTATTTTGGGGTGTAGGCTGTTGAGATGAGTGAGGAAATTGTTTAGTTTTTCTTTACCATGTGGCCAAATTACAAAGGTATCATCAACATATCTCAGCCAAAGTTTGGGTTTGTATTTGGCTTGCTCTAAAGCATTATTTTCGAAATATTCCATATAGAGGTTGGCTATGACAGGTGATAGAGGTGATCCCATGGGGGCTCCCTCTATTTGTTTATATCTTTGTTCATTATAGATGAAGTATGTATTGGTCAGGCAGTGGTTGGTAAGGTCTAGGATATATTTGGGGGGTTTGTGTTTGTCTTGGATAGCTGTCAAGGCTTCTGTAATAGGTATTTGTGTGAACAGGGACACGACATCGAAACTTACAAGTAGGTCATCGGGTTGTAGGTTTTGTTTTTTAATTATTTGTATAAAGTGGGATGAATTTTGAACATATGAGGTAATAGTTTCTGTAAATGGTTGAAGGTATTTGGCTAAAAATTCACCACCACTACAGAAACCAATATTCTTTCAAAAGGATTTAATTTTGCAATAACTCCAAGACGAATACCAACTGAAAATATCATATGTGGAATTGAAACAACTTTACATAAAATCAACCCAAATACACAAAGAAGGAATACCTCTCAGGCCAATAGTCAGTTCTATAGGCTCCCCTCTACAAAACCTTGCCAAATTTTTAGCCAAATACCTTCAACCATTTACAGAAACTATTACCTCATATGTTCAAAATTCATCCCACTTTATACAAATAATTAAAAAACAAAACCTACAACCCGATGACCTACTTGTAAGTTTCGATGTCGTGTCCCTGTTCACACAAATACCTATTACAGAAGCCTTGACAGCTATCCAAGACAAACACAAACCCCCCAAATATATCCTAGACCTTACCAACCACTGCCTGACCAATACATACTTCATCTATAATGAACAAAGATATAAACAAATAGAGGGAGCCCCCATGGGATCACCTCTATCACCTGTCATAGCCAACCTCTATATGGAATATTTCGAAAATAATGCTTTAGAGCAAGCCAAATACAAACCCAAACTTTGGCTGAGATATGTTGATGATACCTTTGTAATTTGGCCACATGGTAAAGAAAAACTAAACAATTTCCTCACTCATCTCAACAGCCTACACCCCAAAATACAGTTTACTATGGAAACAGAAATCAATGATCAACTTCCCTTTCTAGATGTACTGGTCTATAAAAAACCCAATGGCAGCCTAGGACATACTATCTACCAAAAGAAAACCCATACCAACCGTTATCTAAATGCACACTCACACCACCACCCCGCACAAATCACCTCAGTGGCCAAAACTCTCATCACCAGAACCAAACGCTTAGCTGACCATGAGCACTTAAAAACTGAATTGAACAAACTCAAAGATGTACTAATTTCTAATGGATTCAAAGAGAAAACAATAACAAACCTAATCAATAAAGAGACACCCCCCAAAAAACAAGATCAAGAACAGGACAATGGCACCACCATCCTTCCTTACATCAAAGGCACCACGGATAAAATTAGTAAAATTCTACAAAAACATAACATCAAAACCTCATTTTGCACTAACCAAAAAATATCTAATATCCTAAGGAGCCCCAAAGATAAAATCCAATTAGAATACCAAGGAATCTATGAAATCCCTTGCAAAACATGTGCAGCCACATACATTGGACAAACTAACCGAAGAGTGAGCCAGCGCATGGCAGAACATATGAATGCAGTCAAGAAACAGGAGAAGACCTCCTCCCTTGTCCAGCACATTAAAAGAACAGGGCACGAAATTGACTTTGAAAAAACTAAATTACTCCACAAAACAGAGAATTTATATAGAAGAATCTCTCTAGAAGCTATCGAAATTGAAAAGAGATCCTTTTGTTTAAATAAAAGGGATGATACCTCGCGCCTGCCAGAGATTTGGAAACCAGCCTTAAACAAAATAAACACTTCATTATAATCAATATGTCAATCCTTTAATTATTATGATTTTAGAATTTTATATTTGGAAATCAGCCTTAAAGAAAACACTTCATAATCTTCATGCCATTCCTTCTAATAACCATGATTACACCAACCAATCAGATCACTGAAGCATAGTCACCCAATCTATTTGCTACATTCAAAGCAAATCTCCACCCCCACACTACATGCTAAGAAGAAATGTCAGTTGCTAATATTCATTTGCAAAAACACAAAGATTGGAACTCCAGCCTGATGATGGTGAATGTGATTTCGCCGAAACGTCGCATAGACATGCAAAACATTACACAGGGCAAAACCCGAACTCAGAACAATCTACATATATATATATATATATATATATATATATATATATATATATATATATATATATATCTTTAGTAAAATAAACTATTCATAATATATCACCCACTTCATAAAACAAAGTTCTACATGATAGATGATCTTGTGTACTAAGCTTAGGTCGGAATATAGACGGAGCAGTTCAAGGTTATCCAGGCCTAAAATTTCAAATCTACTAGAATAAGGAATTTTATTGCGAGCAGAGGAGTTGAGTACTCTTCTTGTAAAATACCTCTGGACCCTCTGTGATGTATTAATGTCCAAAATAAAGTGTGGGACTGCATTTAACAAGGAATAATACCATGGAATTCATTGACTCCTTGAATATTGGCCATTATCTTCAGTTGCATAGTATATAAGGATATATATTTATACATCACAGATAAAAATATATGCATATATATAATACTGTATACCTATTTTGTCTACATGTACACATGCACACAAACTGCATTCATTTCTACATGTTTTTAAAGAATTCTTCAAAATTCAGTTAAAATATTTATTTCACACACCAAACCAACATACTACATTTCTTTGCCAGTTCTTTTTAAAAAAAAAAATTCTCTCCACATAAGATGTTCAATAACAAACAAGCAAAACCTCATTCTGGCATGAATGAAAATACTTTCTAAGTGGTTAGAGTTCCTAAAACAGAATCTACATGCCATAAACAGAACTATTCCCACGAAATTGTTTGCACATGTCCTTCGCCTGCTCTTTCCTCTCGGTACCAGCTTTGCTGCCAACATCATACTTAGTAGCATTTTCTTATATTTTTATCAATGATTTAAATGTATCACGACACATCTTTAAACAATAGCAGGAAACCCCACTTATTACTTTAATTATAAAATAATGTTATAAAATTATATCCATATTTTGCAGTTGGCAATCTTTCTTTGACACGAGCCGTCTATCCGAGTTCCTCTTTTGTTGACTTCAGTGCTTCCTATATGTAATAGATATAAAAACAAGTGGTTTCGAAAGCAGAGACTAGATCATGTTGAAAGAAACCCAGCTCAGAAATGCAATCATTCTGCTATGATACATGCCATGAAAATTAATAACACACTTTGGAGAATAGGTGGAAAATTTGGCCTTTGAAAGAAAGTCTGTGTGTTCACAATAATGTAAATATAGTTGTCCATGGTGGGTTTGACTTTCTGCTTAGAATATTTATCTGAAGCCCAATACATGTGTGGTATCTGTGCACACATGCATAAATGCATTTGCACTCAGGTCTTTTAAAACTAAGGAAATGATTGTCAAGTCTTCAGTCCCTTATTACTAAACATTAGCAAGGCAGCCTGATCAGATGGAAAGTCTGATTTTCTTCTAATAACAGAGATGGACATGATGACAGAAGGGAGAGGGGAGGGAGGAAGACAGAGGAGAAGAGAGGCGAGACTTTTGCATGGTGAGATTTACGTTGCTAAAATAAGATTTTGCCCTGTCCCTAGCCACTAACTGCCATCTTAAATAATGAGAGCTGTTTTTAATCCAGGAAAACATTCATCCTTTGGTTACTTTCAAGTGGAAAGGGAGTGCCAAACTAGGAAGCAATGTCTGGAAATGTTTGTACTGAATATCATAGCAAACGTAGGGCATCCGGACTCCAAATCCTTTACATTTCTCATTGATAAAATCCATTGGCTTGCTCTTATGTACTTAAAGGCAGAGTTTTCTCTTTAAAATTAAACTGCAATTAGCCTTAAAAATTGAAATTACACTGTGTGCATAATCTTTTTATCCAGTACATACAGAAGCAGATTTCTGTGTACAGATCACCTTCGTGCATAAAAGAATACAATGAGGGGACTGTATATATGTTGTAATGCAGGAATTGACAACTTTTCAGAAGCCATTTACTAGTACAGCATTTGATTGCCAGTTTATTTGTATATCATCTGGAATTTTAATAAACCCAAAGCACTCTCTCTCTGGTGGGGGTTGGGATTGGTGGCTTTTTTCTTTTTTCGGTCTCTAATCAACTATAGCTGTCAAGACAGTTTTGGGTCCTACTGATAGATAGATACATTTGTTGCTGGACAGAATGGTGTTATGCATCCATCTCTCCCCACCAGATAAGTATGTCAGCATATGCAGTTATGAGTATCCTGTTGCCCCAGGCAACCACAGAAGGTGGCATCACTTCTCCAAATCTGATGGATATCTGAAAAGCTAAACAGGCCTGATGCTTGGATGGAAATCCACTAGCAAATCTTAGGGCTGTGGATCAGATGGGAAAGCTCAAAATAATACACCCCCCCCCCAAAAAAAAATGAGTTATGCTAAATTATTTCCATAAGGTTGCTAAAGAAAAATGTACCCACACAGAAATGTAACTTTGTTAGCCTTTTAAAAGGTTCTCAAAACCTGGCAATTTTTCTGAGCCTGGAGTGCTGAATGTGTGAAGGGGGCTGTTTTTGGGTTTTATTGCTAACTGGCCAAGTATCTTGGCTGCTGTGTATATTTATTTTGGATGTTTTCCTTGGGGTTTTTTTGTTTTAAATTGTAATATATTTTTTAAATCATAAGGTACCCAAAGTCATTGATTGAGATGGGCAGCTATAGAAATGGATGGATGGATGGATGGATGGATGGATGGATGGATGGATGGATGGATGGCTTTTAAACTTCCTGCACCCACTTACGAAAAATCTTTTTTAAAAAAATATCCATCTAGTGCCTTCTAATATCCAATTTTCAAAATCATCTTATCAGCTACATTTGACAGATTTACCTAATTCTTCACAGGAAAGGATTCTTTCAATTAACTGCAGTTTTAAATCAAGTTCCATCTGAGCCTTAATCAGTTTAAAATTTTCTAAAGCCAAATATTAATCATCCTTTTGTTGCACATTAAAAATTGTTACAATTCTTTAAACTTGTAAAGTTGGGGAAAAATTCATCAGGTGATTTCAATAACACTTGCTGATCTAAAGGTTCTTAATTTTTTTTTAAAACAAATAAATCCAAAGTGATTAAGAGTTTAACAGCTATAAGCAGGATGGTATCCCGTGCTTCCCAGTTTATTACATGCCAACCACAGAAACTCAATTCCTGCTGTGTGCTCACAAAAAATAATAATAGCTGTCTAGAGTATATATGGGTAATCTTATGATTTCCCCTTACTGTGGAGAGATTTGGGCTGTTTTGGGATCCAATGTGTCTTTCTAGGGATGTCAGTTTGTCGTGGTAATTAACCAAAAAGCCTGGCTACTGCAAAATGTGCCTTGAGGGATCATGTTATCATGTATACTGGTCTTCTCTATCTGTGCCCTGATGCTGGATGCCAGTATATAAGTCACAGGATTTGAATCATGCATTGATGATACACATTTTGTCAACTGCCTCTGCTTGCCCCCCTGCAGATGCTTGCGCTTTTACAAACTCTGGTGCACATACCCATACACGGAGAGGGGTGGCATACAAATCTGATAAATAATAATAATAATAATAATAATAATAATAATAATAATAATAATACACACAAATTGTTCAGTTCTGTGTCCTAGGACAAGACCCCTGCCAAGTAGTCCTCCTCCATGTTCTCCTTGCTAATTATTATTATTATTATTATTTATTAGATTTGTATGCCGTCCCTCTCTGCAGACTCGGGGCGGCTCACAACAATAATACAAACAATATATCACAAATCTAATATTAAAAAGTCTCTAAAAACCCCTTATTTAAAAACATACACACAAACATACCATGCATAAATTATATAGGCCAGAGGGAGATGTCTCAGTTCCCCCATGCCTGATGGCAAAGGTGGGTTTTAAGAAGTTTACAAAAGGCAAGGAGGGTGGGAGCAATCCTAATCTCGGGGGGGAGCTGGTTCCAGCGGGTCGGGGCCGCCACAGAGAAGGCTCTTCCCCTGGGTCCCGCCAAGTGACATTGTTTAGTTGATGGGACCCGGAGAAGGCCAACTCTGTGGGACCTAACTGGTCGCTGGGATTCGTGCGGCAGAAGGCGGTCCCAGAGATATTCTGGTCCGATGCCATGAAGGGCTTTATAGGTCATAACCAACACTTTGAATTGTGACCGGAAACTGATCGGCAACCAATGCAGACTGCGGAGTGTTGATGTAACATGGGCATACCTAGGGAAGCCCATGATTGCTCTCGCAGCTGCATTCTGCACAATCCGAAGTTTCCGAACACTTTTCAAAGGTAGCCCATGTAGAGTGCATTACAGTAGTCAAACCTCGAGGTGATGAGGGCATGAGTGACTGTGAGCAGTGACTCCTGGTCCAGATAGGGCCGCAACTGGTGCACCAGGTGAACCTGGGCAAACACCCCCCTCGCCACAGCTGAAAGATGTTTCTCTAGTGTAAGCTGTGGATCGAGGAGTACGCCCAAGTTGCGGACCCTCTCTGAGGGGGTCAGTAATTCCCCCCCCCCCAGGGTAATGGACAGACAGGTGAGATTGTCCTTGGGGGGCAAAACCCACAGCCACTCCGTCTTATCAGGGTTGAGTTTGAGTCTGTTGACACCCATCCAGACCCTAACAGCCTCCAGGCACCGGCACATCACTTCCACTGCTTTGTTGACTGGACATGGGGTGGAGATGTACAACTGGGTATCATCAGCGTACTGATGATACCTCACCCCATGCCTTTGGATGATCTCACCCAGCGGTTTCATGTAGATATTAAATAGTAGGGGGGAGAGGACCGACCCCTGAGGCACCCCACAAGGGAGAGACCTAGAGGTCGACCTCTGATCCCCCACTAACACCGACTGCGACCGACCGGAGAGGTAGGAGGAGAACCACTGCAAGTCAGTGCCTCCAACCCCCAACCCCTCCAGCCGGTGCAGAAGGATACCATGGTTGATGGTATCGAAAGCCGCTGAGAGGTCAAGAAGCACCAGGACAGAGGATAAACCCCTGTCCCGGGCCCGCCAGAGATCATCCATCAACGCAACCAAAGCAATTTCCGTGCTGTAGCCGGGCCTGAAACCCGACTGCTGAGGGCCTAGATGTGCAGAGCTGTGCAGTTGGTCCTGGCCTCCTCTTCCCCTCCAGCCTATGATTGTGGTCAAAGACAAAGATACTCAGATTAAAATATACCAGCTGGAACTTTAAATATATCTAGTCTAGTTCGCAAACTGAAAGTTCACTTTAGAAACACACACAGCTTTTCGGAGAGCCTAATTTTAAACCAGATTTAACTTTATGCTGATTGCTTCCAATTGAAGCCTAATGGAGAGAAACCTTACGTTTACAAATGGTAAAGGAAATGCAGGCTTATTATGTTTATTTCGGTGATCTATTTATTCGTTGGTTATTTTATCATTTTATAACCTGCGTAACTCAAAAAAACCCTCTGAGAAGGTCAATGAATGAAAACAACACTCAAGAGGTAATAAAAGAAAGAGGTAATAAAATAATGTACTATTACAAACAAAAATGACAATCTACAAAAATTAAAGATTCTCAAGATCCATTTCAACTGGGGTGATATGCTACTGGCTTGGCCTAGATTGGGCATACTGGTAGCACCAGCCACTAATGGTTCGGAGAACCAGTAGCAGCGGCAGTGTGAGGCTCCGCCCACTCAACAAGATGTCGCCATTTTCTTTTTGTAAATGCTCCATGTATGCCCAAAGTCTTCTGCATATGCGCAGAAGGTGAAAAAGCACATGTGACAGTGGTGCTTGCTTGCGCTTCTGAACCAGCAGGAAAGGTAAGTAGATTTCACTGCTGATCTCAACCTCTGTAAAATAAGATTAGCCAGAGAAGTCATTTTATCTGATGACAAGTTAGGAATAAGACACAACTGCCTATCTTCTTCCTCATTCAATAAGAAATATTGGGAGGGATTAAAGTTATCCTTCTCTTCAGCAGACTAATAGAAGACATGCCAAATACTTTCCTTTTCCCAGAGAACGCAAATGCTTCATCGAATGAGAGGTTATTCTTCCCTTTAGACCACCTGTTGTATAACTGGCAACGATCGGAAAGAAATGGCATTGAACGTCTCAGTAATTGCTTTTCTTCTACAACTGACAAAAGCAATGAGCAAAAAGCTGGTGGGCAGGCAACACTCTCCTCTCTGCTGCTTTTCCAGGTTTCCAAGAACACGCTTATTTCTTCATGTTTCTATGCCCAACACAATCTCAAGATCTCTTGACTGTTCAGAAAAGTCAAAGCAAAGTACACTACGGATGAGATGAAACAAATCACAAGTGCTGTAAAAAAAATAAGACTAGGTCATTCTTTAATATCAATTAGTGCCAACTAACTTAATCAAGCAACCTCAAAGGGCTTCAAAGTCCTTCTTAATAATAACTCCATTTTGGTCACCTTCCAAAGTAAAGCCACAATGATTGCTGATTTGACCAGCACACTATTCCATAGAATGGTGGCCATCACCTTCAACAGACCCCCATTAATCTTAGCTCATTCAGAGTAGAAACCCATATTCCCATTCAGGATAAGCATATATGAAAGTCATTTCTGCCTAGAGAAGGTTAAGTGGGTTTTTTTTAATAAAGTTGCATGGGTATCCATTTTACTGGAAGATGCTGGGGAATAGGTGGTCTATGTCCTTTTTTTTTTTCTTTTTTTTTGGTGTCTTGGGTTACTGCATTGTATTTGTGTTCACCTGACTAATGTTCTTACACAGCTCCTCTTGCAGGAGGGCTGCTATTTTAATAGTGGAGCATTCAATCATTGCTGGTAGTTTTACATAGATTTAATGCCATTTCCTGTACTGATCCCTTCCCCTGTAATGGTTTGGCACATATTTCCCACCATATCCTGAGCCACCAGGAGCGGTGGTGGTGTAGTAGTTAGAATGCAGTATTGCAGGCAAACTCTGCTCACCGCCAGAAGTTTGATCTTGACCAGGTCATGGTTGACTCAGCCTTCCATCCTTCTGACATGGGTAAAATGAAAAGAATATTGATCTATTTGAAATTTGGTGTGGGGGAAAAATATTGAGTTATCATGCACAATCAAGAAATCAAAAGAATCATCAAAGCAATCAATCCAGAATTCTCCCTCAGGGCAAAATAACCTGTCTTAAATTTTCCCACTTTAGACAGTAGCAATGAAAACAACCTGCAAGCTGTTTAGCGCCTTGACAGGGGGTAGTAAATATGGAATGTTTGCAACTGCCATTTCTTCCTTATATATAGTGTTAGGGGTGGAGATTTGGTTTGAATGTAGCAAATAGATTGGGTGACTATGTTTTAGTGATTTGATTGGTTGGTGGAATCATAATTACTTGAAGGATTGACATGGTGATTATTATGAAATGTTTTTTTGTTTAAGGCTGGTTTCCAATCTCTGGTAGGCGGGACGTATCATCCCTTTTGTTCATGGAGAGGGGGTGTTTCTCAATCTCTATAGCTTCCAAAGTAATTCTTCTATATAAATTTTCTGTTTTGGAAAGTAATTTAGTTTTTTCAAAGTCAATTTCGTGCCCTGTTTTTTTAATGTGCTGGACAAGGGAGGAAGTCTTTTCTTCTTTTTTAACTGCATTCTTATGTTCTGCAATGTGTGCGCTCATTCTTTGATTGGTTTGTCCAATGTATGTGGCTGCACATGTTTTGCAAGGGATTTCATAGATTCCTCGGGGCAAAACCCGAACTCAGAACAATCTACATACATATACCCATGAAAATCTACGAAAACAAATATATACATATATATATATATATGTATGTATGTATGTATGTATGTATGTATGCATGCATGCATGCATGCATACATACATACATACATACATACATACATCATGTATAATAAACTCCTCTGTTCTTCTATTTTTCCCATAACAACAATCACCATAGAGAAAATCTATCTCATCGCTGGGATCCAACCCTGACTAATGGCATGTAATCAATATTCACATTTTAAACAATATATCACTTCATATTTTGCAATAGTCAGCAAGTGTCTTAACATTAAAAGGACTGATAAGAAATAAATGAATGACAAAACATATTTACTGCAAAATTTATTCTAAAGCCATGTGTCGCCCATATCAAACCAATTTGATCCAATGAATGTCTGCTGCTAAGTACTTCTGAAGAAAGTTTGCTACGGAAATGTTATACTGTATAAACATGTGTAACATTTCCGTAGCAAACTTTCTTCAGGTTGAAGAATAAAGTGGAAAACATTTTGTGGTTCTCTGAATTGTAAATCTTTGGCATCAGCTCTTGAACGAGATCAATAAACCATATTGTAACTATCTGCAGTTCTGAGTAAATTGAATGAATCAATATGCTGTAAATGTTTACATATCTTATCTCATTTATACAAGCTAAATTAAGGAAGTGATGTGGTGAGGATGTGAGACTAGACTCTGCAGGCTAGAAATACTACTGCTTTCTTATTTGATTCATCCCTTATCCACTCAACAGCAAGGTACAGTGCATATGCAATGTGCCTTTAGAATGAATTTATTTACCCAAAATTAAGTGGAATCTTTATTTTATTTTTATTTATTTTTTTGTCAAACAATTATAAGGTGATAATTTGTACATATTAAACATTAGATAAGTAATGATAAAAAGTAACAAAAGAAGACAATAGGACAGGGACGGTAGGCACAATGGTGCGCTTATGCACGCCCCTTACAGACCTCTTAGAAAGGGGGAGAGGTTGATTGTAGATAGTTGAAGGTTAAAGGTTTGGGGGTTAGGAGTAGAAACCACAGAATCAGGTAGTGCTTGCGTATGTTCAGCTGTGAGTGAACACTGAGTCATGAATTTGTAGGAAGTACATGAGTGAATCTTCCATTTCCCCCAAATCTTGTCCATTTGCCTTAAGGTACTGGCCACTCAGACAATCTTGACTGTTGGTGTAGATAGAGTGACATCTACTGATCATAATAAGCCATACACTTCTCTTTTTCCAGCTGGTCCCAACATTAGCATCCAGTAGAAATACTGGACTAATTTCTCTAATCTCTAGACTGGGGATTATGGAAATCGAAATCCAAATTTTTCAGGTAGTCTATCTGGGAAGGGCTCTTTGGTTCATTGTTTCTTTTTTCACTGTGCCATTTCCCTACAACCTCCTCCAGGGTTTGAAATCCTTCCCATGGAGGATAAATGTTATGGATGGTACTTTCCTAAATTCATCAAAGGAATTTCACAAAGGATTTGCATCTGTAATTAATAATTTCCTCATGAGTAGTATTAATATTATTCTCAAGTCTTTGGTAAGATGACTAAAGAATTGACTTTTTATTCAAGGTTATTGATGCTGAATTGGCTGATTATCTGGAAAGAAGCCTATGAATCACAGGAATAAACCTCAGTAGTTGTTGTTGTTTCCATATATTCTATGTCAACCTTCCCAAACTTCAACTCCCCATAGTTTCAGACAACATTGCCAAAGGCAAATTTAGCGTATGGCCCTTAAACTAGCAATCTGACTCTTCCTTTCCCAGACCTTTTTCCTCAATTTTAGCTGGCCCGTATAAAACCAATAATATTATTCTATTTAGCTTTTTTAAGTGGTTCCTCTGTTGTTTTTTCATTCTTTTCTCTACAGAGAAGAAGCAAACCAAGGACACTGCAGGAACAAAAATTAACGGTTTTACCTGTTTGGGATAATGTAACTGTTCTCCTACCTGGGCTTTCAACAGCTGCTCCACCTCACTCACTTTTCCTTCACTTTTTTTTTCCCACTGAAAAAAATAACCAGCAATTAGCCTTTGAATTCTCAAAAGTACATGGAAGCATCACTTTGTTTTGATCTAAGCATGTTCTCTAAATTTAGGCAGTTACTCCTTGCTTCTACACTCTCTGCCAAAAGACACTGTGTGACTGAACTACAACTCCCAGCATCCCTCACCACTGTCCAGGCTGGATACCGTGGCTGAGACTGTAATTCAGCCACACAAAAAGGTCCACCTGGTTTCCTCGGCTTTATGCTATGAGATCTGAAAAGAAGCCTGCCAGTAAAAAGGCAGGGCCCCGCTGCCACTCCCAGGGAAGCAAAATCATGAGAAAAGACCTTTAGACAGATAAAGCAAAGTTCCTTGCTTGAGCAAAGCAAGCAGCCAGAGAGTCTGGCAGCCCTGCAAACCTTGGGCAGAAAATTAACACGGTGGCAGCTTCTGACTGCTTCTCACCACTTCTCGTCTGCCTTTTTCTTGCACAGCCTAGCCACCGTGGCTCCTTCGTTTTGATCCTTTGCAGACTAGCCTTCTAACTTCAGGCTCGGCAAGCTGCTGCTTGTAGTTTCTCAGGGAAGACTTTGGAACCATGCCTCTTGCTTGCTAGCAGGCACGTCTCCCTGAAGTTGTCACCAAGAAACAAGGCACAATCTGGGACTCATCCAACTGGGTGTAAATAAACAAGAGGGGAATGAATAGGTTTTGTGTGTGTGTGTGTGTGAGAGAGAGAGAGAGAGAGCACACGTTCAGAAGCAGTGTGAAAATATACTATATCTATGTTCACTCAGGTTTCAGTCATTTGTGCTGTATTTTCCTGGCCTGACACTACTGACTCCCTTTGGAAAGTTTAGTTAAAGTTTTCAACATGCTTAATTAGAACTTTACTAAACCCTTAAACTGTGTAATTCCTGTGGAACTTCCTATTTTTAATAAATTGCATCCTGATTTAATTTGAGTCTAATCATAAAAGTAGGGAAGAAATCCTATAATAAATAAAATGTACTGTATTTATCTTGATGAAATGTGCAATCCTGATTTCTCTGAAGAGTATAATTTATTTATTATTTTTATTTAATTAGATTTGTATGCCGCCCCTCTCCAAATGCTCATTATGATTTCTCTATAGGTAGCAGCACCAAGCCAACCTTGTCTGGGCTCAAAGTTAAGTAGTCAGGACTGAAGAGGGTTGCGATGGGAGACCACTACAAAATCCCAAAGTTGTATTTGCTCTGATTTCTCTCTCTCCTTCTCTTCTACTGACCCACCATGGACAAACTGAACAATGCCTTTAAATTACAATTTTTGGGACAGCTCTCCCCAATTTAGGTATCCTCCAGATGTGTGGAATTCAACTGCCCAAATTACTTGGCCAACAATAGTCATTCCTGACAATTTTGGGTTTGGTTGATCTATTTGGAAGATTCCAAGCCAGGGACGGCTCTGCTAGTTTTCCAGGATAATAATAATAATAATAATAATAATAATAATAATAATAATAATATAATTTATTAGATTTGTATGCCGCCCTACTCCGAAGACTTGGGGTGGCTCACAACAATAATAAAAACAATATTATAGTGGCACAAATCTAATATTAAAAGAAATAATTAAAACCCTATCATATTAAAACCAGACAACACATACATACCAAACATAAATTATAAGGAGCCTGGGGGAAAGACGTCTCAAATCCCCCATGCCTGGCGGTATAGGTGGGTCTTGAGTAGTTTACAGAAGACAAGGAGGGTGGAAGCAGTTCTAACCTCCGGGGGGAGTTGATTCCAGAGGGCCAGGGCCACCACAGAGAAGGCTCTTCCCCTGGGGCCCGCCAGACGACATTGTTTAGTTGACGGGACCTGGAGAAGGCCAACTCTGTGGGACCTAACCGGTCGCTGGGATTCGTGCGGTAGCAGGCGGTACGGAGGATAGTCTTAGGTTCCAAATAGCACCCAAAATCAAATCAGAGTCCAAGTCAAAATATTCGTCAAAGTCCTGATTTATTATTAGAGCCATGTTGGTACATCTGGGTGAACCCCAAATCTGAAGTCCTGGTTTCACCACACAGTTGAAAGTTCAAGTTCACCCACACCCACAAATCCATCACATTGTCCAATCTCCAATTACCTTGCTGGCAGAATCTACCTTTCTCTTTCCGTCCAGGTGCAGAGGTGCAGAGGTGCAGAGACAAAGAATAACCTTGGCTTTCTAGAAAGAATTTGTTATGGCTACACACTAACATCCTCATACAACCCCCCTTCCATTTTACCACAGTAGAAAATGCATAGTTGAACAGCAGGCCAAAGATCCCAAATAAAATGGCTTCAGCCTGATGCTTAATCTTAACCCCCCTGAGACATTGGTCCCACATTGTTCAGTGGACTTTACTTTTTAGCAAGTTTTGGAGCCTTAAAAGTCTGAATAAATGCTTCTGGATCAGTGTAACATGAGCATGATTATACAGCTGCTGTTCTGGTGCCAGGGAACACTTTCAGAAACAAATCACCGAACAATTGCCTCAGGACTGGAATATATTTCTCTCTATTGAGCAATTGCATTGGCAGAAATGGAAGCCAGTTGGAAGTAGAAGTGCCCAATGTTGAGTTCTGGGACTGAATAGGCTTGAGACAGGCTTGGGTAACACATCTAAGATTCCTAAGAGGTCAGTAAGGGGTGAGTACAAGTGCACTAGAGTGCCTTCTGTCCCCTGTCCTATTGCTCTCCTATATCTCCTATACCTTTCTTCTATTCCTATATCTCTACTTCTATTCTTTCATTGATATGTTCTATTACTATATCTTCTTTTCTATTATTTCTTAGATATATTTTACTATAAGTATCTCCTCTATAACCTTCATCATGTATTTTACTATGTGTATATAGATATATACCCACTAAAACCCTCATTGTGTATTGGACAAAATAAATAAATAAAATAAAATAAATAAATAAATCTCTGTATTTTAGCAACAAGTAAGATCCAACAAAGAGCCAGGCTGACAGCTCTCCCTTTTATAGAGGGCTGTCAGATGGCTCGACCAATCAGCAAGTTCTATTTTCCTGCTTGAACAGCGGACCTTGGAGTCAACAATACAGTCCCAACACTTAACACCCAGGTTCTTTTCCAGGCAGGACAGAGGAGGGAAGGACAGAAAGGGAAGTCCTTTACTCAGTTTAAAGTTAGTGATAGGGAGGAATAGAAAACAAGAAGCCTTCTTGAGATTCCGTTTTTGGAAAGCAGACTGCTAGTAGCTGGAAATGAATAGTGTCCAAATCTTTACCTCATCTTTACTTCCAGTGGAAATCAGTTAGTTTTTAGAAAGAGATACAGGTAGTCCTCGAGTCACGACCAGTATTGGGTTGCTACCGGTTGGGATAAGGATGCCGCACTGGTAGCGAAAATTGAGCTGCACACACAGGTTCGTGTCTCCAACGGGCACACTCACGTGTCCGAGTGAGATTTTGCTTCTGCGCATGCCCAGAAGCAAAATAAATCTCCATAATCTCTCACACGTACGTCCCCTCACAAGATTTTTCTTCCTGCGTGTGCGCAGAAACAAAATCTCACTTGGATGCACACACACTTCGGAGACATAAAGCTGCGTGCACAGAGCACCAGGAGTGGCAGAAGCGGCAACCCCCCGCCTGGTCACGACCACAATCAAAGCCAAAATTTATGTTGCTAAGTGAAACATTTGTTAAGTGAGTTTGCCTCATTTTATGACTTTTCTCTCTACCATTAAATGAATTATTGCATTTGGGTTAAGTTAGTCCCACAGTTAAGTGAATCCTAACTTTGCTTGTCAGAAGGTCTCAAAAGCTGGTCACATGACCCCTCCAGGATACTCCAGCCGTCATAAATATGAACCACTTGCCAAACGTCTAGATTTTGATCAGGTGACCATGGGGATGTTGCAACAGTCATGTGAAAAACAATCGTAAGTCACTTTTTTCAGTGTTGTTGTAACTTGGAACAATCAATAAAAGAACTACTGTAAACCGAGGACTAACTGTACTATTGTCTCAACAGTTTACTTTTATCATCCAAGGCATGAATTCTGTGCAGAGCTGATAGAGAAGAATGCCAAAAGTGCTTCTTTTTCCCCCAAGAGACTTTCTGGAACTTTTTTTGAAGATGTTTTGCTTCTTATTCAAGAAGCTTCTTCAGCTCTGAACAATCAA